>NC_088378.1:9498240-9799722 GCF_037993035.2 Macaca fascicularis
TACTGGAGCTGGGCACACTCTCCTCCTCCTGCCCTTGGACATCAGGACCCTGGGACCCCCAGCCTTGGAACTCAAGGACTTTCATCAGCACCCAACCCCCTCCAGCCTCAGACTGAGAATTACACTATCAGCTTCTCTGGTTCCAAGGTTTTGGGATTTGGACTGAGCCACATGACCAGCATCCTAGGGTCTCCAGCTTGTAGATGGGCTGTCCTGGAACTTCTCAACCTCCATCATCACATGAGCCAATTCCTCTAAGAAATCTCCCTCATATATATATATATATAACTAAAGATCTATCCTATTGCCTCTGTCTCTCTGGAGAAGCCTGACTAAAAGAGTGGCACATGTTGGACAGCAAAACCCTGGCCTCTTTGAGCCTCTGCCCGGCACCATCAGCCAGGCTGTCAGGGACATTGATGGCAAGCATCAACAGAAGAAGGTAGAAGCTCACATGAGGACTTGAAGCACTGAAAGTAAAGGTGGACAGGAGGCACCTTGCCAGAATCCCCCTGGATAGTCATCGGAATTATACAGCCTATCCTCCACCTCACTGCCTTCCATGGTGACTATTTCCTGGTTGAGAATCTTTGTTGAAATGAAAGAGATGTGCTGATAAAGGAAAAAGATCGGGAACCTTTTCTGTAAACCAAAGACGTGTTGTCTCTGGCCCAGTGCTTGCTAAGAAGAGCTTGAAGGTTTTTTAACACAGGTGAATCAAAATGAAAATTTTCCTTTCATGACTGTAGGCTATTCAAATATCCATGCATTAAATCCATTATTTACTATCCTGACCAATAATCTATGTAAATTCTAGAAGTTGGAGTCTTAAAGTTGAAAGGTAACCCTGTCCAGGAAATGTCAATGTAAAGTGGAGATTCAGATTCCTCTGATGTTCCTGTCTACACAGTGATAGGTGATGCTAGTAGTGGTTTATTCCATCTTATCCCTGAATTCTGTCCTCCTTCCATTCCATATGATACCTACATCCGACATAATTCCTATCAAACAAATCAATTCAGTGAGAGGAACTACCAAGGTTCAGGTCAAGAAACTTTACAGAATTTCTTAACGCCTTTCATTTTCCTGAGAACGGTGAGGAAGAAGGTGTCTTGGGACAATGGGCCATATAGTGTGGGAATCAAGGATCTAAAGCCAACAGAACCAATGGAAATATAATGTGTACTGACTGGGCGCAGTGGCTCACACCTGTAATCCCAGCACTTTGGGAGGCCAAGGCGGGTGGATCATCTGAGGTCAGGAGTTCAAGGCCAGCCTGGCCAACGTGGTGAAACCCCATCTCTACTGAAAATACAAAAAAAAAAAAAAATTAAATGGGCATGGTGGTGTGTGCCTGTAGTCCCAGGTACCTCGGGAGGCTGAGGTAGGCGAATTGCTCAAACTCAGGAGGTGGAGGTGGCAGTGAGCCGAGATTGCACCATTGCACTCTAGCCTGGGAGACAGAGCGAGACTCTGTCTCGAAAAAAAACGAAAAAAAAAAAGAAAAAGAAATATAATGTGTACCAATTCTGTAATTGGAAGCTTTCTAATAGCCACATTAAAGGTGAAGTTAATTTTAATAATTTATTTTATATAACCTAATATATCTAAAATATTATAATTCTAACATGTAATCGATGTAAAAATTATTGAGATCCTTTCTGATTACACACAGAGTCTTCAAAATCCAGCGTGTATTTCACAGTCCCCCTCCACTCAGCACGGACACACCGATACAGCCACTTGTGGCTCGCAGCTGCCGTATTGGAGGGTACAGTTCTAGACTCTGCTATCTCAGAGACCCCAGTTCAAGTCCGGGGCTACTGCTGCTGCATACCAAGTGTGACTGGATAAATTGCTCTCTCGGCCTCAGTTTCCTCATTTGGGAAATGGTAATAGTAATATTTCAGGGTCACTGTGAGATTTAAAATAAAACTATCTATACAAAGAGCTTAAACTGATACCAAGTAAGAACCCTGTAGATGTTCGTTATTGTTATATAGATACCATTATTATCAATTTTATCACATGAAAAATTTATAGTGTAACAAATATCGATAGACCTATTGAAAAAAAAATGGAAAAACTGCTGTAACTACCATTACCTGAACATAGAACAGTAAAACAGGAAAGTAAAGAGAAAAAAAAAAAACAGCAGCTTAGCAAGTGACTTTCCCGATGGTGGCCTTAGCTACTCTGGGCATCCAGATTGCATCACTCTTTTTTTTTAAATGAAGAAAGTTTTTGTAAAGGCTTGCTTTACAGGCCTCCCAAAAATTCTTGTGCTGGTGACCATATGTCTGTGAAACCATGCAATCTGTGTCCTTGCTACCTTGTAGACCTTCAGCCTTTTTGTGATTAACAAACTGACCTTTCAAACCTGGGGGATTCAGAACCACTTCAGGCTCTGCCAGGACTTTCTCTGTCTTCCAAGTGAAGAGCATCTGCTGCCCTCTGCTGAAAGCTGCTGCTGCTTTGGCTCATTCTTCTATCGCTTCTGCTTAACCAGAAGCACTTAAGAATGAAGATGAACGCGAAGTCAGTTTCGCAGCTCCACGACGCCCTTTGTGGTTTCTTGACCTGGTGGCTAAAATCCTTCCTCCAACGAAAAACATTTTTAGTATCTTTAATTACACTTACACTTAGTGAAAGTAAGACACGAGCGCAGTTTTCATCTTCTAGATGGACTTTTCAATTAAAATTAGATTTATGCATTGGCATAATAAAAGTAACGTTGTGAAAGAAAGCAGTTTGAGTGTGTGAGAAATAATTGCGTCTGTATGAGCTGTCTTGGGGCAGATCTTATGGAACTGTGCTCAGCATTAGACATTATACCACTGAAGCATTTTGCATTTTTATGTGGCAGTGCAATAGAATTTGAATTTTATGCACAATTAGTCTTATATTGATGTATTGTTTGTAGGTGGGTTTGGGCATAATACTGAGAATAAAGCTTTAGTGTAATTTTTTGATATTTTTCTGGAAAAAGAAGAGAGAGAGAGAAAAGGAAAAGCTGGGGAAAAATTTGGGCAAGCAAAAAGAAAAATTTGGGGCATAACTCTTTTACCTTGAAAGATTGTCTGTTGCATTCAAAGATTTCTGTGGCTTTCCAGGCAAAACACAAAGTACTTCCCTTGTGTATTGCTTATTGAAGTTGTTCATATCCTGGGGTGACAAGGTCAGGAGAGGGAAAGGATTCTCAAACCAAATAATTTCTTTTCTCATAGCAGCAGTTGAAAAATGGGAGTTGAGCATGGGATATAAAATAATATTCCACACCAAACACTTGATATACGATAGGAAAAAAATATATGTTGCAACTTGCTAGAACATGTGTAGTAAAGCCAAAGTAACATTAATTTAGCAAATTATCATGAATACAGATTAGTTCTTATGTTCATAGATAATTCCAAGCTTCAGTGTGGAAGTAGAGAGATAAAGCACCCGTGTGGTGTCCCATACACTGGTTCTACCTGTGCATTTTGGTCAGATTTAGGTGAGCCTTAAGGATTTTACTTTCTCACAGTCTTTTTCCTTTGTTGTAATTCATTGATGAATACATTAAAGCATTTCCTAATAGACAAGGAATCTACCGATTTAACAGAAAGACCCAGGCCATATATTCCGATTGGCAGTTCTGGCACTGGCTTCCTGGGATTGTAATCAGGTCATCCCCATCCCATGCCATTTCGTATGTAAAACGTGTTTGTACCTTCAAATCCATTGTATACTCTATTAGCTTATTCAAAACCCTCGTATGTTGGTTATGAGAAAAAATATAAAGACCACAGACCCATCTCACTAAAGTTTGTCATTATATTCCTCCTTGAAAACTCTGTGGTCATCACACAGTGTGCAAGTTCCTGGTCCCATACACAGTAATGCTGGTTTCACAGTAATTTATTCTCAGATGTCAGTGAATCTATTTTAAAGGTATAGGGAAATGTAGATTGTTAATAACAGAGCAAGGACATTTTCTTCTCATCAGGATTTTCCTGATTTGCCAATGAAGTACTAAAAATATTTTAAGTACCAAAAGAAGCTTCTGCATACCAAAAGAAATTTATTGTCAGAGTGAACAGGCAACCTACAGAATGGGAGAAAATTTTTGCACTCTATGCATCTGACAAAGGGCTAATATCCAGAATCTACAAAGAACTCAAACAAATTTACAAGAAAAGAAAAAACCCATCAAAAAGTGGACGAAGGATATGAACAGACACTTCTCAAAAGAAGACATTTATGCCATCAACAAACATATGAAAAAAAGCTCAGCATCACTGGTCATTAGAGAAATGTAAATCAAAACCACAGTGAGATACCATCTCACACCAGTTAGAATGGCGATCATTAAAAAGTCAGGAAACGGCCAGGCATGGTGGCTCATGCCTGTAATCCCAGCACTTTGGGAGGCCAAGGCAGGTGGATCATGAGGTCAGTAGATCAAGACCATCCTGGTTAACACGGCAAAACCCCATCTCTAGTAAAAACACAAAAAAATTAGCCGGGCGTGGTGGCGGGTGCCTGTAGTCCCAGCTACTCAGGAGGCTGAGACAGGAGAGTGGCATGAACCCGGGAGGTGGAGCCTGCAGTGAGCCGAGATTGCACTCCAGCCTGGGCAATAGAGCCAGACTCCATCTCAAAAAAAAAAAAAAAAAAGTCAGGAAACAATACATGCTGGAGAGGATGTAGAAAAATAGGAACACATTTACACTGATGGTGGGAGTGTAAATTAGTTCAACCATTGTGGAAGACAGTGTGGCAATTCCTCAAGGATCTAGAGCCAGAAATACCATTTGACCCAGCAATCCCATTACTGGGTATATGCCCAAATGATTATAAATCATTCTACTGTAGACACATGCACATGTATGTTTATTGTGACACTGTTCACAATAGCAAAGACTTGGAACCAACCCAAATGCCCATCAATGATAGACTGCATAAAGAAAATGTGATACATATAAACCATGGAATACTATGCAGTCATGAAAAGGGATGAGTTCATGTTCTTTGCAGGGACATGGGTGAAGTTAGAAACCATCATTCTCAGCAAACTGACATAGGAACAAAAAACCAAACACCACATGTTCTCACTCGTAAGTGGGAGTTGAACAGTGAGAACATATGGACACAGGGAGGGGAACATCACACACTGGGGCCTGTCAGGGGGTAAGGGGCTAGGGTAGGGATAGCATTAGGAGAAATACCTAATGCAGGTGATGGGTTGATGGGTGCAGCAAACCACCATGGCACATGTCTACCTATGTAACAACCCTGCACGTTCTGCATATGTATCCCAGAACTTAAAGTATAATTTTTTAAAACAAAGAACACATAGAAAAATGGGTGTGCACATCACTGAGGACATTTTATTTTTACACACTAATTTTCCCTTCAGCAGTCCTAATAGTGATTTAAAGTTTAAAAGGGATGGGCTGAGTCCGGCCCCTCCCCTTGCAGGGAAAGCAGGAGGCAAACCTGTTGCATTGTGTTGCTTTCCCAAATGGAATACCTTTTACTCTGAGCCGCAAAGGCTACCAAATAAAGAAGCACACAGAGCTGTGCGTTAGGAGGGAGTGAAAATGAGCAGAGCAGGACAGGGAGTCCAGGCAAGTTGACAGGCCACGAGAGAGATCAGCAGAGCATCAAAGTCAGTGCATCAGAAGCGAGGGGTGGCAGCTAGGAGGAGGACTGGGGAGAGAGAGTGGCCAGAAGAGAGACTGGAGACCCTGAGGGAGTCCTGGCGAGAAGTGTGTGTTTCCATTAGGGCTATTGGAGGCCATAAGCAGCACAAACCCAAGTACAGATGCTTACCCAAAAGAGAGGGTGATTTTCCTCATATAACAAAAAGGTCAGGGTATATGGTCCTGGCATGGATTCATGGTATTGTGTGAAGTCAGCTACTCTGCAGTTCTCTCCACCTTTGCTTCACATTTCATAGTCAGATCCACGTTGCAGCCACTGCAGCCATCAACTCCCCACTGCATGCATGAGGAGAGGGAGGCAAAAGCTTCCTTAGGAACTCACCGCAGATTCTGCCCTGTGGCATTGCCACAGTTCTATCACATGACCCCCTTTATGGAAACAGAGCAAGGCATGGGACTGGAGCAAGGGTCCTGGCAGCCCATGTTGCTGCCACACCCTTTGACTGGCTGGCCATTTGCTAGTGCTTATGGCTATTGTAACATAGTTGGATGCATTGGTAATTTAGTGGTCATTCAGGAATCTTGAAATTTCGTTTTTCTCTTCATCGACACTCTACTGTTTTCTCCTAGCTAAAATTTGGAGCTGAGTTTTATGAGAATAGCCATGAAATTATTGACATATTTATACCCTGAATATTTTTCTAGACCAGATATTTAAATCTCACTGAAATAAAAATATTTTCAATCTCTCTAAATTCCACCAACTTTTTATTTGTCCTTTATTAATAATAGGTTTGGGGGTTATTTTTAAAGTGTGGATGAGGAGTGAAGGGAGGGTTAGGGGGCAGAAGAAAGGCAACCTAGACACCCCAAAATAACACAAAAGGCATCTAGCTGTTTCAAGACTCCTGTTTATATATGCTATCATCTCATTAAAAAAAATGTGTAGGTTGGTGCAAAAGAAATTACAGTTTTTGCTATTAAAAGTAATGGCAAAAATTGCGATAACTTTTGCATCAACCTAATATTTTTGCATCTTCATTCTTCGAAGGACCTATCAGACTTCAGCCTCTCATAGAAATATATAGATTCACTCAGTTCTTTCTCTTTCTCTCTCTCTCTCTCTCTCTCTCTTTCTGTCTTCCTTTCCCAGAAAACTAAAAATAAGAAACTGCTGTTGTTGCCAATGGGGTTGGGAGGAGGAAATGCTGGGAGGTCAGCTCCAGTATCCACCTCCAAATAGACACAGTGGCTGCCTGCAGCTGACATTTCAAGACTGATTAAGGGTGGGGGAAGGGAGAGTGATATTAAGAGAAGATTTTGTTCGAATTTCTGCAAGTGTCATTTGATTTCTGCCACCTGTCAAAATTTCATGTATTAGTGGCACCAAATAGATTTGTTTTTATAAAACTAGACATTCCCACTGTAGTGTCTATACATATATGTGAAACAATATCAACTATTTAAATGTCTGTATTAAATAACTGATAAGAAGTCTCAGACATCTACTATACCAGAAATATTGAGAAATGCAATCTCAGCATAGTCTAGATTTCAGTCTTCTGGTACACTTCTAAGTAGAAATTACCATAGCCTTCTGATGGCATACATTTGCACATATGATTATGCATACAAGGCATGCTAAAAGATGTTTTAAAGCATTTTCTAGGTTTTTTTAAATTATTTGTTTGTCTCAAATCTGTTTCTCTTTGTTGTTGTTGAGTTACTTAATAGAGCCCTCTTTGCTCCTCAGTGAACTGGTTTAAAATAATGTCTCCATCACTAAAAATATTTATTGTGGTAGGCAGAATTATAAAGAGGGTCCTCCAAGATTCTGTCTACTAGTTATGCAATTAAACACGAATGCAGCTACAGCAATAAAAGTCATGGACCTCAAATAGGGAGACTCTGGTGGATCACGCAGGTGGGCCCAAACTCACCCCTGGAGACCTTAAAAGCAACCAGAGAGATGTGGCTAAAGAGAAAGGTGGAGGCATGCATAGAGATGGAGGGGAAGTGGGAGAAGCTTTTGAGGGGCTGTGAAGTAAGCAGGGAGTACAGGTGTCTCCAGGTAGACAGCAAGGAAAAGGGGACCTCAATCCTACACCCCCATAGAACGGAAATTTGCTACAACTTGAATGAGCTTGAAAGCAGATTCTTCTCCAGAGCCCCACAGAGCAGTGCTGGACTTTGATCTGGGCCTTTGGGATTCTGGGCAGAGGAGAAGCTGAGCTACCCTGTGCCCAGACTTCTGAGCCACAGAAACTGTGAGATAACAAGTGGATATTGTTTTAAGCTGGTTTTGTGGTGATTTATTATAATGGCAGTAGAAAATGAACACGGACATATCTCAGAGATATTGCAGATTCAGTTCCAGCCCACTACAATAAAGCAAATGTCACAATAAAGCAAATCCGTATCTTTTGACTGGGGGAGGGTCTTGCCTTCATGTTGACGACTGCTGTCCAATCAGGGTTGCGGCTGCTGAAGGTTGATGTGGCTGTGGCAATTTCTAAGACAACAGTGACGTTTGCCACATCACTGGACTCTTTTTTCATGAAAGATTTCTCTGTAGCATGTGATGCTGTTTGACAGCATTTTACTCACAGTAGATCAACTTTCAAAATTAGAGTCAACCCTCTCAAATTCTCTCAAAGCCACTGCTTGATCAACTAAGTTTATGTAATTTTCAAAATCCTTTATTGTCATTTCAACAATGTTCACAGTGTCCTCACCAGAAGTAGATTCCAACTTAAAAAAAAAAAAATTCGTGGCCGGGCGTGGTGGCTCACACCTGTAATCCCAGCACTTTGGTAGGTCAAGGCGGGTGGATCACAAGGTCAGGAGATCGATACCATCCTGACTAACATGGTGAAAACCCATCTCTACTAAAAATACAAAAAATTAGCCAGGCGTGGTGGCGGGTGCCTGTAGTCCCAGCTACTTGGGAGGCTGAGGCAGGAGAATGGCGTGAACCCGGGAGGCAGAGCTTGCAGTGAGCCAACATCACGCCACTGCACTCCAGCCTGGGCGACAGAGAGAGACTCTGTCTCAGAAAAAAAAAAAAAAAAAATTATTTGCTCGTCCGTAAGAAGCAACTCCTGATCAGTTCAAGTTTTATCATGAGGTTGCTGCAATTCAGTCATATCTTCAGGCTCCATTTCTCATTCCAGTTCTCTTGTGGTTTCCAACATATCTGAGTTATTTCTTACACTGAAGTCTTGAAGCCCTCAGAGTCATCCATGAGGGATGAAATTGACTTCCTCCAAACTCCTTATGTTGATATTTTGACCTTCTACAAATCATGAATGTTCTTAATGGCATCTAGAATGATGAATCCTTTCCAGAAGGTTTTCAATGTACTTTGCCCAGATCCGTCAGAGGACTATATATGGCAACTATTTCCTTATGAAATGTATTTCTTAATAAGACTCAAAAGTTGAAATTATCCTTTGATCTGTTGTGTTAGCAGGCATGAAAACATTAATCTCCTTGTACATCTCCATCAGAGCTGTTGGGTAACCCAGTGCATTGTCAATGAGCAGCAATATTTTGAAAGGAATCTTTCTTTCTGAGCAGTAGGTCTCAACAGTGGGCTTAAAATATTCATTAAAACATGCACATGTGTAAACAGATGTGCTCTCATCCTGGCTTTGCCATTCCATTTATAGAGCACAGAGATTTCACATAATTCTTTTTTTTTCTTTTTCTTTTTTTTTTTTTTAAAAGATGGAGTCTTGCTCTGTCGCCCAGGCTGGAGTGCAGTGGCACAATCTCTGCTCACTGCAACCTCTGCCTTCCAGGTTCAAGCAATTCTCCTACCTCAGCCCCCCGAGTAGCTGGGACTACAGGTGCACACCACCACGCCCGGCTAATTTTTTGTATTTTTAGTAGAGATGGGGTTTCACCATGTTGTCCAGGCTGGTCTTGAACTCTTGACTTCAAATGATCCACCTGCTTCAGCCTCCCAAAGTGCTAGAATTACAGGCGTGAGCCACCATGCGTGGCTGATTTCACATAATTCTTAAGGGCTCTAGCATTTTTGGAATGGTAAAGGAGCATTGGTTTCTACTTAAAGTCACCAGCAATATTAGCCCCTAAGGAGAATCAGCCTGTCATTTGAAGCTTTGAAGCCAGTCATTGACTTTGCCATGACATATTCTTCCAATAGAAGGCTCTTTCATCTACACTGAAAACCTGTGGTTTAGTGTAGCCACCTTCATTGATGATCTCAGCTAGATCTTCTGGCTGACTTGCTGCAGTTTCTAGGTCAGCACTTGCTGCTTCACCTTGCACTTTATGTGATGGAGATGGCTTCTTTCCTTAAGCTTCATCAACCAACTTCTGACAGTTTCAAGCTTTTGTTATGCAGCTTCCTCACCTCTCTCAGCCTTCACAGAATTGAAGAAAGGGCCTTGCTCTGGATTAGGCTTTGGCTTAATGGAGTGTTGTGATTGGTTTAATCTTCTATCCAGAACACTCAAACTTTCTCCATATCAGCAATAAGGCTGTTTGCTTGCTTATCATTTGTGTGTTCACAGGAGTAGCACTTTAAATATCCTTCAGTAACTCCTGGTTTGCATTCACAGTTCACAGCTTGGCTAGCTGTTTGGTGCAGGAGACCTAGCTCTTGACATGCCTTTCTCACCAAGCTTAATCATTTCTAGCTTTTGATTTAAAGTAAAAGCTGCGTGACTCTTCCTTTCACTTGAACACTTGGAGGCCATTGTAGGATTATTAATTGACCTAATTTAAATTGTTATGACAAGGGAATAAGGAGGCCTGAGGAGAAGGGGCGAGACAGGGGAATGTCTGATTAGTGGAGCAGTCAGAACACACACAACACTTATCAGTTCAGTCCACCTTCTTATATGGGCACATTTCATGGTGCTCCCAAACAATCACAATGGTAACATCAAAGATCACTGATAACAGGTCACCATAACAAATATGATAACAAAAACGTTTGAAATATTGTGAGAATTACCAAAAATTGACAGAGACCGAAAGTGAGCACACACTGTTGGGAAAATGGCATCAACAGACTTGCTCGATGCAGGTTTGCCATAAACCTTCAATGCATAAACACTGCAGTGTCTGTAAAACGCAGTGAAGTGATGCACCAGAAGAAGAGATGTGCCTGTGCCGTAAGAGAGAAGTAAGTGGTAGATGTACAGATTTTGGGTGAAGCTCAAGCTCGTCCCGCACATATGCACATAGGCCCTCATTATTTCCACGCCTGGTGGTTCCATTGATCATCTTTCTATCACATATTTTTTAACAGTCCTAATTAATAGATTTTATGTACTCAATTATTCATTGGGATTAACTGAGTTGTAAAACCAGACAAAAACCACAGTAGCCCCTGTATTTGAATGGCTTTAGACATGAGAAGAAGGCTTCAAGCTCCTGTTTCAGGTCATCGATAGTTTTCAGCTGCAAATCAGATCCTATCCCTGCCCCCAAAATGCTGCAGTAACTGCCCTTTATAATTAGAATAAAATTCAAACCAATTTATCTGTGAGTGCCAGATTCCTCTCTACCTCTTTAGTGACACCTTGTGACCACCCCTCTCCTATCACAACCTCTGGCCATGTGGACGATCCTTCTTTCCAACACAAGCACCTTGGTTCTGCTGTGGACACCCCGGCCAAGCCCAGGCCCCTCCTGGCATCCTCTCTGCTGGGCGCTGTGCACAGCTGATAGCCTCCCCCAGACCTTCCTCCACACCCTCCCTGGACCACCCTGGCCCCATCACCTCCCTGGTTTATTTGCTCCTCCTGTTCTACTTGTTACAGCACCCAATATCAAGCAACACGACATCCTGGGTTGTTTGAGGTGTTTCTCTTCTTCACTGTTATATCCCTGGTACTCCATGCAGTGCCTGGTGCATAGAGGTTCTTAAATTTGTGTGTGTGTGTATTACTAATATACATATATATTTTTCTTAATTATGTATTAATATATATTTATTGAATAAATTTGTAAATGAGTGAGTCAATCAACCAACAAAATACCTGATCTGCTTCTGTTTTGCCTATAATTTTTAGAGGTACGTATTTGGTGGTGCTGAAGGACCTTAGAAAAGATAACTCCCTATGGGTGGCGTTTAGAAGCAGCCCACGGATATCCCAGCTCCCGGCTTTGCCCCCAGAGTCAGAACCCACTTTCCCACCACAGGCCAGCTCCCGTGCGACTCTGGGCAAGTTGCCGTCTTTGTAACATAGGGACAGTGTTAGTGATGACTCCTTAGTGCTATTGGGATGAGTTGATGAAATAATTCAGTTTGAGTTCCTAGCATAGTGCTTGGCACATAGTACAATTTATTAATATCTTTTTACATGAATAATGATAATTGAAATAATTCTGCACTCTGAGTCATTGCCTCATTCAATTTTTTGTTGTTGTTGTTGTTGCTTATTTTGTGAATCAAATGGTGATGACCTTAAAAATACATCGATGACTTTTCTTTGTAAACTATGGGGAACAGTCTCATAGCTAATTATTCAAGACAATTCGACTCCTTCGAAGCTGTTGGAAAAGCATTCTCACTGACAACCAAAAGCATGTGCTTCTGGTCCTCAGTGAAACAGCAGGCTCTTGGTGACCAGAGAACTCTAACTGTAGTCCAGCCTCCAGGTACTGCAACTCCCCAAGCTGAGTCCAGCACAGACCTCGCCCTGAAGCTCCATGCCCAAAACCTGCCTGTTAGTAGATCTTCACTTTCAGTGTTTTCTTAGGGTTTTTGGTTTTGGATTTGGTGGAATAGGGAAAAACAGATTCTTAAAGGAAACTTCATGTATTATCATCTCAGGTCCAGCTCAACTTTGCCAACCATCTACCCGAAGCCCCCTCTCCTAGAAGCTTTTCTGTTATTTACTTTCAATATTTCATCAAAGAAATACTCACATTTGTCATTTAGTGTTAAATATCTTTAAACTACTCACTTTCCTTATTCCTGTAGAATCACTTTTCACTCTTTTCCAGTTTCACCAAATAGTTATTAAGATGCCATTGAACTAAAAACCAGTGTCATTTTCTTCATCATCAAGAAAAAATAAAAAAAAAAAACACTGTTAATGAACTCTGAAAGACTTTGCATCACTTCAAATGTCTCAGACTTGCATTTAATACTTAGCAATAGTGCTCTTAGAGTAGAAATATATGAGATACTTTTTCATTATTTATCCCCCTTATACATGTATAAAAAATTAAAAGGAAATTAGATTAAGATTTTTTTTAACACATTTAAAATGCAATCTCCTAGCTAGCTCACTTGCAGTATCAGAATTATGGTTGTCCCATAATTGGACATATGGACCTATGTCCCATTATTCAGAAACTATGGTTTCCAAATAGTATGCTCTCAACAAGCAAGAGTGCTGAAGATGCTGCCCTTAGTTAAGGAGTGAGCAGCTACTGTCTTTCGAATTTTCTTCTAAGCTCCTGACAGCCACTCTGTATGTTTGACGGGAATGTGCAGGCAATGACAACTGTGACATTGCCACCTGGATGACAACCTAAGCTGCAGCCTAATTTTAGCAATAATAATTTTTTAAAAAATCAGCGAAACAGCCCAAGATGAATCTTAGGATAAAAAATTCTAGGCTGGATACAGTGGCTCATGCCTGTAATCCTAGCACTTTGGGAGGCTGAGGCGGGTGGATGACTTGAGGTCGGCAATTCGAGACCAGCCTGGCCGACATGGTGAAACCCCATCTCTACTAAAAATTAAAAAAAAAAAAAAAAAAAAAAGAGCCAGGCGTGGTGGCATACACCTGTAATCCCAGCTACACTGGAGGCTGAGGCAGGAGAATCACTTGAACCTGGGAGGCAGAGATTGCAGTGAGCCAAGATCATACCACTTCACTCCAGCCTGGGTGACAGAGAGATTCTGTCTCAAAAAAAAAAAAAAAATTACGTATAGTATGACTATCCTGCTATTTCTTTTTACTTTAATTTTAACTACTCTCTGCTAAATTCTAGCTATTAGAAAGATGAATGAAGGTTTAATGCTGTACACAGCATGTGCCTGCAAACACACACACACACACAGACACACACCTCCTCTATAAAAGCATTGTTCAGACTTCAGACTAGGTATTCTAATTCCCTTTCTTATACAGCTATTTTGTTTTTCTTGGATTTAGTGATTGACTTGGTTTTTTCATTTGCTTGTTCACTTGGTTTTCTGTAAAGTTGTCATTAATTTAGCCCCAAACTTTCTAATAGAATTATAAATCTCTTAGTATAATCAGGAAAAATCTCATATCATTTTCTCCCCCATTTTTCCAATTGGAGACGTGCATTCCGAGGCCCCTCTCCTCCTGAGGCTGTCGGGACCCTCCAGCACAGCGGAGGGCACTGTCCACATTGTCCCAAATCCCAGGTTTATTCTGCACTGATTTTTCTTTTTTTTTCTTTTTTTCTTTTTTTTTTTGAGATGGAGTCTCGCTCTGTCGCCCAGGCTAGAGTGCAGTGGCCGGATCTCAGCTCACTGCAAGCTCCGCCTCCCGGGTTTACGCCATTCTCCTGCCTCAGCCTCCCGAGTAGCTGGGACTACAGGCGCCCGCCACCTCGCCCGGCTAGTTTTTTGTATTTTTTAGTAGAGACGGGGTTTCACCGTGTTAGCCAGGATGGTCTCAATCTCCTGACCTTGTGATCCGTCCGTCTCGGCCTCCCAAAGTGCTGGGATTACAGGCTTGAGCCACCGCACCCGGCCAGATTTTTCTCTCTATTGTCCCCCAACACTAGCTCAGTGGTTTGTCTGGCAATAGGGAAACCTAGGTAAGACACTATTGTCTTTCAGAATGTTGAAGGCATTCTGTTCAAGCTTTCAGGGCTGGTGGCTGAAGTCCAAGGCCATCCTGATTCTTGTTCCTGTCCTCCCCCAACCCATCATCCATTTGCTCACTGTGACAGCCGTCCCTGGCTCAGGCTCCTCATTCATTGTTCTGGGCCTACTTACACAGTGGCTCCTTGAAGCCAGAAACCTATGACTTTCTGTACTGGGAAACGTCTTTGTGTTTAATTATTTGATATTTTTCTCTACTTTGTTTTCTCTTTCTGGGATTCCTACTTCTTGGATACGAAATCTCTTAGGTCAATTCTTTGTTTTTCTTTCTTTATATCTCCCATCTCCTGTTTCCCATTCCGCTACCTCTTTGCTCTTCTTTCAAAGAGATTTTTCCAACCTTGTTTTCCAAACTGACTACATTTTTTAAATTGTCTGCCATCATTTTAAGACCCCTTCTTTTTCTCCAAATATTTTTTCTTTATACCATTATCTTATCTCTTCAAAGAAATCAATTTTAGTTAAGTGTTTGTTGTGTTTGATTTTTTTTAAGTTTTCTACTCTTCCCTAAATTGTTTTCTATGTTTCCTTTTCAGTTTCTTGGGGTCTCTTACCTTTGGTACTGAGGGCTTTCTCCAGATGTCTTATCTTCCTTTGCTTTTCATTCATAATTTTTTTAAAAGCATTTTTTAAAAACTGATTGGAAATCATGTGCAAGGTCAGGCTTGTTAAAGTCTAGGTTTCACCTGAGTACCAGTAGTAGCGCAGTGAACAGGATGTGAGGATGGGGCACACCTGCATCCAAACACTGGACTATTTCCAGGGTGGTGGGACTCCACAGTTGCAGAGAGAAAGTCTGCAATAATGTCCTGCCCAGGGGTGGGGAGATGGGGTTTTATTAAATCTGGATGTCATCAGTCTAGAAGAGAGGCAGAAGAAAGGGGTTGAGCGATCACCAATCAACATGCAGTCATCCATGTAATTCCCTGATTTCCATAGAGCCCCTCACCTCCCCCCATGCTGTGCCAGGTGGCCTGAGCCCATATCCACTCTGTAGAGCTACTCTGGAAAAAGAACATTTTGTCTTCAGCCTGGGGAAGCAGGGACAGTTGCCAGCTTCATAGGCTGGGGGGTGGGATGCTGTCGTCTTACTGCTCACTGTATGAGATTTTCAAGTACTTATTCTCATTTGGGTCCTTTCTCTCCTCTGAATTTGCCAGGGACCTGGATCCTCCAGTCCTGGGCCTTACTGTGGTGCTGCACCTAAATGGCCTTGATTATGACTGACTTTCCTTCCTGCAGACAGTGAGGGTTTAGCTTTCTCTGTTCTGCTAATACAGTAGGTTCCACTCTTCCATCTGTGTTCTACAGTTTGATTAACATCTCTCATCTGATTTTTTCTTCTCTCTCAAACTCTTTGTCCTTATAGATTTATTCCCTTCTGCACCAATATCATTTTAGTCAGGCTTTAGGAAGTAGGAGATTTAAACACATTTGTTCAGTCTGCCACATGGAATTGGAACACTTGCTTTCTTTTTTCAGTTACTCTCACCACCATCCCTACTGGTCAAAATTGGAAACCCTGAAGTCGTCTCAGACTCCTTTTACCACATCTAGGTAGTCACCAACTCTTCTCAATGCTACCTACTAGCTAGCTCTGAAATGCGTCTCCGCTCCTTTCCTCCTGCTGTGTCTCTAGTGCACGCTCACATCACACTTAACTGGAGAGTTGAGCGGCTTCCACATTGGCCTCCCAATACCAGCCTGTTCTTCACACCGACCCTGCCATTGTGACTCTAAAACAGGAACTGATGTCATTTTTCCTAAAATGTTTTTATGGCTCCCCCAGACCTTTGGGATAAAAAACAAAGTCCCTGTCCATGAAAAGAAAACACTTCATTACGTACAAAACCTTCTGCATTTCCTCGAGCCCCCATCTCTACCTCCCAGGACTACCACCACCACAGGTCCCCAAAGAGCTTGTGGTTGCTTCCTGAGGAGACTGTTGGCTCCTGTTCTTTGCACACATGTCCGCATCTTGCTGTAGAACCCCTAGTTTCTCCTCTGACTAATACCATAGGATGCTTTTCTCTATATACCACTCATCAGAGGGTTGTAATTTCTTCTTGGCATTGTTCCCTAGAGAGGCTAGTCCGGCAGGGCGTGGTGGCTCACACTGTAATCCCAGCACTTCGGGAGGCCGAGGCAGGCAGACTACTTGAGGCCAGGGGTTCGAGACCAGCCTGGCCAACATGGGGAAACCCCATCTCTACTAAGTACAAAATTACCCAGGCATGGTGGCGCGTGCCTATAATCCCAGCTACGTGGGAGCCTGAGGCAGGAGAATCACTTGAGGCGGAGCTTGTAGTGAGCAGAGATTGCGCCACTGAACTCCGTCTTGGGTGACAGAGCAAGACTCTGTCAAAAAAAAAAAAAAAAACAAGAGAGAAAGGGTAGCCCCTTTCTGCTATTTACAATGGTGTCAAAACATCCGTATGACATGGCCACCACTAAAAATAGAATAGGTTGCTGTTACCTATGGCCATGCTGCATTGAGCATTTGAAACATCAAAATACATAGGTGTGTGAATATATATGTGTCTGTGTGCACACATACATTCTATATGTACATGTAATATATATGCACATATACACATACAGGTACATACCTGCATATATGTTTTCTCACAAAAGAATGTGAACTGTTATATTTTAATGCATTTTTCTTCAAAACTGTAATGCTGTAATATGAAATTCCCAGCTTTGAAAGGGGTGGACAGTACACTGATCCGTTGAAAAATTACATCACAGAAATAGTGTGAGAATGCAGAAATATTAGATGTTGAGGAACTCAAATATGTTTCTCTAAAATGTAGTATAAAATAGAATATGAATTTAAATCTGTATTTTATTCTAATTTATGTTACTTTTTAATCAAAGAGAAAAAAACTAATCTAAGATTTTCAGTAGCAAGTAAATCCCTTTATGGTGTCTCTTAAGAATGTGTCAGATTTCTCTCTTTTTGGGGGACAGAATCTCACTTGTCACCCAGGCTAGAATACAGTGGCATCATTTCAGCTCGCTGCAACCTCCACCTCCCAGGCTCAAGTGATTCTCTTGCCTCAGCCTCCTGAGTAGCTGGAATTACAGGTATGCGCCAACTCACCCGGCTCATTTTTGTATTTTTTGATAAAGACAGGGTTTCACCATGTTGGCAAGGCTCGTCTCGAACTCCTGGCCTCGAGTGATCCCCCCACCTTGGCCTCCCAAAGTGTTGGGATTAAGGCATGAACCATCATGCTTGCCAGTGTGTCAGATTTCTAACCTAAACACTCTGCATTCAGAGACTCATTCTCATCTCTATAAAGTAGGACCAAATCTGTGGCCTGAAGTTGAGCAACTGTACTGCAAGTTCTTCCTCCAGCTGAACAAACTCCATTTGACTTCGATTCTGGCCGCCTGTTCTGCCCTAAAGGCCTAGGGAGTTGTTAGCAGAGTAGACTGGAGGCTAAGTTTGTCTTCTGCATCCCCATCCATATCACCATGGTGGAGCCTGTTTCTGTTGTGTGAAGAATGCCATCCTCCTGGAGGCAGCTTCATGACTCCTACTTTGAAAACCTGCTGTAGCTGAAAGGCTCAAAGTTACACCTGTAACTAAATGGTCTGGATTGTCTCTGTGTTTTGAAGGGGCTTTTTTTAATTTACAAGAACTTGTTTAGTTTCAAACAGTTGACCTCTTGTTAAGGTTCAACCCTGAAAAGAAAGAAAAGCATTGATCTCTATAATGTTAACGTAGCTTATCATGTGGCCTTGAAAGTCTCCTGTCTTAGTCCATCTGGGCTACTATAATGAGATCCCATAGACCAGGTGGCTTATAAACAACAGAATTTTATTGCTCACAGTTCTGGAGGCTGGGCAGTGTAAGACCAAGGCTCTGGCAGATTTGGTGTCTGGTGAGGGCCCACTTCCTCATAGATGGTGCCTTCTTAGGCATCCTCACACAGTAGAAGGGGCTGTTTCTTAAGGGTACTAATTGGGATGCATGGACACGCATAAGAGACATAAGCATTCAGACCATAGCTTCTCCCATGTTTCTCCTTCTCTTGGATTTCCCTTTCAGATCAGCAGCTCACTCTAATCTTACTCATTTCTAAAGGCCCAGGTCAAATTTGCTCTCCTCTGGGAGGCATTCTCAGAGCTTATGGAAATAATTTTGTCCCACATGGGTTCCTCAAGAAGTTCCATATATCTGCTACTTCCCCAAACCCCAGCAAAATGATACTGAAGGAGTTAAAATACTGTAAGTCCACAAGAACATGAAGTCAGAGTTAGAGAGAAGATAAAAGTCAGATAAGAGACGTCAACAAAATTTCAGATCACAGATGGAAGAGGGAATAAAATAGAAGTGTTAAAAGATAAACTAAGGCATATTAAAATTTTAAACAGCTTATGTGTGCAAACAGTGATTTATGAATCTAGCCACAAGTGGTCAGAGCTCCACCACAGGTGGTTGAAGGGAAAGCTTTTATAGGATGAATTTGGAAGCAAAGAAATTTATGTAATTGGCTGAAGTTTGAACCATTGCCTTATTTGGACGATTCCCATAGGAAGTTCAGAACAATATAACTAACTCCCAGTTGACTGCCTGTGATTAGCTGAGTTCAAGTTTCATCTTTTAAATTAGCTGATGATAGGAAATGAGTCTGAGTTATGTTTCAATTTGCTGATTTAGGAACCCAGGGTTTTAGAGCCACCTCAGTCTGATGGCCCCCCATTTAATTATTTTAACAGAAGACAGTCAATATGGTGCCAACAAAAAAATCGGCAATTTAGCACTGTTGCTACTATGCTTATGAATGTGGATTCAAACCTTAATGTTGTGATTCTCATTTTCCTTGTTGCTAAACTAGGGATGATTTAGTCTTCTGGTCTGCTGGAAATGTTTCTTGTTCAGGTCAAGGGAAGTAATGTGGGTGAAGGGCTTTGAAAACTATGTAGACCTTTATAAAAACAGAAGTCTTTATTAGTACCATTATCAGTCTGCCTCTTACTATACTTAAACATTTGTTTATGTATCCCCTCAACTAAGCTGTGGGCTCTTTGAAGGCAAGGATTAGATCTTGTTTATATTCCCTAGAGTTCTTAGTTTACTCATAATAAGCATTTATTTGTTGAGCTGCATTAATATTGGCCTAATAAGTTACCAACACATTCTTAAAGTGCTCTGAAATGTAGATCTAAATGTTAAATGAAAGAAATACAAGTTATGCTAAATTTGTAAGTTTGGAGAAGGAAATCCTATCTTTTGAGCAATAACTTGATGCTGGAGATGGCTGATTATTTATAGTCCAGCAATCTACAGAGAGCAAATCTCTCAGCAGTTCTAACCTTGACATTTCTCTCTCACATTAAAATATTCCATGAGGGACAGCTCAATGTTAACATTTTCTAAGGAAATATAGCATGTCTAACAGGCCCTATGCAACAAACAGAAGTTAAGTCCAAATGAATGAGCACTTTTATACTCTCGGTAAATTATAGCAGAGATGCTAAGGCTACTGGGAGACAAGCTGGTGTTGAATTTCACTTGCACCCAGCTTTGTTTTAGTAAGATTATTTCTGTGGAAGGTTTTTTTTTTTTTTTTAATAGCTTAAGTAACTGAATGTAAAAATTTAGTGTCATATGTAGAAATAACACAAATTCTAATTGTGCTTGGAAAGTTACTTTGGAAGACAGATGATAGATAAATGTATAGAGAGATACATTGATTGGTCGATTGATTAGCTTGATTAGATAAACTAGATTACATAGATAAGATAGGTAGATAAATAGGCAAATTAGATAGATAGATAGATAGATCTCCCCTAAATATACTTAGATCAAAATATGGTTATTAGATAACAGATTTAGTCAACCACCGAAAGATGGCAAGTGATATAAATTGTTTTACTGCTTCGCTTTGAATTAGCTTCTTTTGATATTTAAATATCAAATACATGCACCCTGTTAAAAAAAATAAAAGTTTTTAGTTTTGCCAAATACATTGTGTCTAAAATAATGATGACTTAAAATCCACTATATTAGACATTTCTATACATTCCCATCAAAGAAAAGCCCAGGATCTGATGGCCTCACTGCTGAATTCTACCAAATACTTAAAGAAGAATTAATGTTGATTTTCCTCAAAGTATTCCAAAACATAGTATGAAGAGGTAGGACCGTTGTGGAGTTGACAAGATCATGAGGGCAGAGTCCACATAACTGGATTAGTGCCCTCATCTAATAGACCCAAAGGAGCTTGTTTGCCCCTTTCACCAAGTGAGGACACAACAAGGGGCACTACTAATGGGGAAGAAGCCTTCAGCAGACACCGAGTCTGTCAGCGCCTTGATCTTGGACTTTCCAGCCTCCAGAACTGTGAGAAATAATTTTTTTTGTCTAAGCTACCCAGCTTATGGTATTTTGTTGTAACAGCCTGAACAGACTAAATCATAAATAGAAAAGCCAACATATTCAATATGAAGTCAATGGTAAATTCTTAGAAATGTGATGTTGAGTAATTTGAGATACAGTCTTGATTATTTAGAAAATATCCATATAGTTTAGGATGATTTTGTTGCAAACTGACAGGAATTTTCAATAATAAAAACACTGATGAATTATGAGTGAATGGATGAAAGAGTAATTCCCAAGGGTAACTGTAATTAATTTTTTAATAGGAGTTTGGTTTATCTTTTTTCCCTAGGGGGTGGGTAACAGTGGTTCTGAATTGTTTTCTAATTTTTGCCCTGACCTGTAAGATTATGACTTGGCTGCTTTAATAGTATCTTCTGAGAAGAAAGAGAAAAGAAGAATCAGGGAGGAAAGGAAAAGGGAAAGAAAGAATGAAGTAAGAAAGGAAAGAAAGACCCATCTAGTAGGTGAGAACATTTTATTCCTTCCCACACATATATCCCCAAAATATGTCTTGTCTTAGGTAAAAAGTTTAACTGAGGTTAGTGTTGGAGATGTAGCATCAATCTGCATTAACACAGCATGCCAGTTCAACAGAACTGTAATCTTCTAGGGTATATTGTATATGGAGCATATTAACTAACTAGTACTGTCTGGGTATATCAATAAAGACATACCTAGAGGGTAGAAACTGGGCCTAAATTATCTCTTACCTGAAGTATCTAATTATTATGACCTACTACTTGGACAGAGAATGATTAACAAATGCTTGTTGAAAACATTACCATCAGAATTACTGACTCAGTGTGATCCCAGGCAAGTGTGGATTTGAACAGGAGGATGCAAGTGGAAGAAGTCCACCCAGATGAATGGGGATAGAAAAGGAAGACCATTCAGAGAGGGTGATGGGATTTGAAGTATCCCCTGGAGTGGAAAAGAATATAACTCTAACTGATCAGAATGCACAAAGAAAAGGGATAGAGAAATAACAGAAAAGGGTAAGAGAGAGAAGAAATAATAATACCAAGTAAGGAATAAAAATTAGGCTATTCAAAACAGCAATTTGGGGGAACTTCTAAGAATTCATTACCGAGAGCTTTTCTAAGAAAATGAACTGTATGATAAAAATAAATTATATCATTAATTGAATGTTAATAAAACAGATTTTAAAGAAGTGGTTGAAGAAACAAACGTGGTGTTTTCATGTGTTCGGGATGTTTGGGAAAATTGCACCATTAGGTCTCGCCTTTGTCGTCATAGACACCCAGTAGCAGAAACATTTGACAATCCCTGCATTGCTGTCTCTACATTCCTCACCCATCAACATTTGATTGTTTTCTTTCCAAGAATAAATGAAAGGCCAAATTTTAAGAAAGTACTTTGAGAGTGTTTGAGGTTTTTAAGAACAAATGAGAAATTGAAAACTGGGTAGCTAGCGAGAGATCACTGTGTAACCGCATCACTACCCCACCGCTGCCAAACACAGCTGGAAAAATTCAAGCTGATGGGAGCATGGAACTTGCTGAAGGCCAGGCTCTAGTTGAATTTAATGAAAGTTTACCTGGTATGAAGGGAAGTCCAATGCCTTCCTTATTTTCAAATGACATGTCCAAGATGCCCTGACTCAAATTTAAGTCAACTGTAATTCCAATAAGGCAATCATTTTGCTCTTGAATTTCAGAATTCTAAAGAAATCTTATTGTTATCAGAACTTAAGGACAAATTACAAAAGATGTGTTTTGATTAGGTTAAGTGGCAATTGCATGTTAAAAGAATGATCTTCCCAGATCCTTCTGTTTTCTGTGATTTGATCTCCTTTGATCCATCTCCTCCCATCTGGGTGTCAATGATTTTATATAGTGACAGATGGAAATCAACACTGCACTAGCAGGATCTTAGTCACAAGAATATATCCATTGTCACCCATTGTATTAGTTTCCTAGGGCTGCCAAAAAGCAATCTGCCACAAGCTTGGATGGCTTAAAACAATAGAAACTTACTGTCTCATTGTCCTGGAAGCCTGAAGTCTGCAATCAAGTTGTTGGCAGGACCACGCTCCCTCTGAAGGCTCTGGGAAGGATCTGTTCCCATCCCTTATCTGAGCTTTGGTGTTGCCAGCAGTTGGCATTCCTTGGCTTGTGGCTGCATCACTCAGACAGCTGCTCTGTTACCACATGGCTTTGTCTCTGTGTGTCTTTGTGTCTCTTCTCTTCTTATGAGGACAACAGTTATATTGTATTAGGGCCTACCCTAATAACCTTATCTTAATTTGATTACTTCTGTAAAGATTTTATTTCCAAATGAGGTTATATTCATTGGTACTTAGGGTTAAGACTTGCACATATCTCTTTGGAGAATAAATTCAACCCATAATATCCATGGCCACCTATTGGGTGAGCCCCACCCCCGATATTCAACATGGGTTCTTTTCTATTTCCCTAAGTGTCAGCTGGTCTGAGAAATAAAGGGAAATAGTACAAAAGAGATAAATTTTAAAGCTGGGTGTCCGAGGGAGACATCACATGTTGGCAGGTTCCATGATGCTCCCTGAGCCATAAAACCAGCAAGTTTTTATTAGCGATTTTCAAAAGGGGAGGGAGTGTACAAATAGGGTGTGGGTCACAGAGATCACATGCTTCACAAGGTAATAAAATATCACAAAGCAAGTGCAGGCAGGGCGAGATCACAGGACCACAGGATGGGGCGAAATTCAAATTGCTAATGAAGTTTCGGGCATGCATTGCCATTGATAACATCTTATCAGGAGACAGAGTTTGAGAGCAGACAACTGGTCTGACCAAAATTTATTAGGCAGGAATTTCCTCATCCTAATAAGCCTGGGAGCACTACGGGAGACCGGGGCTTATTTCATCCCTTCGTCTACAACCGTAAAAGACAGCTGTCCCCAAAGCGGCCATTTTAGAGGCCTACTCTCAGGAACGCATTCTCTTTCTCAGTGATGTTCCTTGCTGAGAAAAAGAATTCAGCGATAGTTCTCCTATTTGCTTTTGAAAGAAGAGAAATATGGCTCTGTTCCCCCCGGCTCACTGGCAGTCAGAGTTTAAGGTTATCTCCCTTGTTCCCTGAATATTGCTGTCATCCTGTTCTTTTTTCAAGGTGCCCAGATTTCATATTGTTCAAACACACATGTTCTACAATTTGTGCAGTTAACGCAGTCATCACAGGGTCCTAAGGTGACATATATCCTCCTCAGCTTACGAAGATGACGGGATTAAGAGATTAAAGTAAAGACAGGCATAGGAAATCACAAGGGTATTGATTGGGGAAGTGAAAAGTGTCCATGAAATCTTCACAATTTATATTCAGAGACTCCAGTAAAGACAGGCATAAGAAATTATTAAAGTATTAATTTGGGGAACTAATAAATGTTCATGAAATCTTCACAATGTATGTTCTTCTGCCACGGCTTCAGCCGGTCCCTGCGTTGACTTCCTGCAACAGCCACCCAACAGCCAGAGAAAAAGGATACTTGGAAGAAGTATGTTATAAGAAGAGTTTACTCATCTATCTGCTGTACATACTTTGATAACATATACTGTTAAATATCCTGTATCTTATGCTTTAAAGGAAGAAAAACACATTCCATGGAGTGGATGCTTATGATAAACTAGCTAATGAATTAGAGAAAGATAATCATATTTTATACAAAATTCATATAATATAGAAATCATATACATGTGTATGTTTTGGGTTTTTCCTCCAGCCTCTCATTGCTGAGAAGGCAAATTAAAATTCTTAAAATTCAAAATGCTTACATGCAGAACGAATGTTCAATATGACCAAACCCATATGTTAGGTAGATAACTCACGGTGATCTCTCGCTTTCATTTGCAGGTATTTTCTCTCTCTTATAATTAACATTTTGATGTACAAAATTATGTTCCATGCTATCATAAAATTGTATGTTTCTCAATATAGAGCTTTATCAGACTTTTATGCTGATAAATGCAAGTTTGTCATGTATATATTGGTTTCTATGAGTTTATGGCTTATGAGTTTGTATTTAAATGTCACATACTTGTTTCCTTCACCCAAAGCACTAGGCATCAAGCATAGTTGGAGGACAACACAACTAAGTTATCTATTCATTCAATTGAGAAGCTTTTATTGAGCATCTGCTGCATGTCAAACACTGTGCTAGGCCCTACAGATATTAAAACAATGTTATTTTCCTCAAGAGATCTATAGTTCTTAGTTATATATATATCTTAGTTCTTAGTTATATATATATCTATAGTAACTTAGTTCTTAATTTTGTTTTGTTTTGTTTTGATTACTGACACCTCTGAGAATCTAAGTAAAACCATAGAACCTTCTCCCCTTCTGCACTAAGAAAAATGCACACACAGAATTGTGCATGCATTTAAGCAGGTACATGAGCTACCCTAACCGTGTATGTGCACACACATGTGTGTATGTGGGTTTAGGGTGTGTGTATGTGTGTGTGTGTGTGTGTGCTGGATCGGAGGACAGACCTTTTATTTACTCACAGCACATCATAGCAGCACCAACACCCCATGCAGTAATCTCCCATGGAGTGGTACAGTGAGGGCCACATGTGCCTGCATGGGCAGGGCTTTCCCCCAGGAGAGGACCTCTGGAATTATGAAACTCGGAGCTTACATAGAGTAACTGTCACATTTGTCCCTTCTCCACTCCAGAGAGAGAGAGAGAGAGAGTCAGGGGTGGAGGGCAGCAAGGCAGGAAGTTTTGTCTGGGAATGTGGAAAAATCTTCTCTGAAGAAAGGAGAGAAAGGTCCCCAGTTTTGTCACCTCTGGGTAAGGGAATGGCTGCATAGGAGATAAGCCTTTACATGTCTCAGGAACAAGCCACTATCTTGAATTCCAAGGCATGTTCGCCATTCAGTCATTCTTTAACTTGGGTTGCCAATAATCTTTACTCAATAAGCCCTAGCTATGCAGAAATGCGAAATATGAAAATATTCATGGAGCACAGCTTCCTTTAGCTACAATAACAGAAAACCTGACCAACTGATGCCTGAAACCTGAGACTATTTGCTGTTTAGTTATGAGAAGTCCAGAGGTCGGCAGGTGAGGGCTCTGTTTAGGAGCTAACACTTCTGTGAAGCCCTGGGCTCCTCCTTTTAGCATGCGTTCATCACCCCATGCCTACAGGTGCTGCAGCTCAAGATAACATCTCATCACCCCGGAATCCAAACAGGAAGAAAAGCATGAGGCACAAAGCCTCTTGTTCTTTTGAATTTCTCTCTAGGTATCAGGAAGTGATAGACTCTCCAGAAACCCCCAGCAGCCTTCCCGGTACTTTTCACTGGCCAAGACTGGGTCCTATGAACACTCCTAATATAGTCACTGTACATGGAGAAGAGGATTCTTGAGGCAAACTGAGATTAGCCGTCAATTCTCTGAGTCAGAGAGTCCCTACTTCCGAGACATGGAAGGCTCTCAGGTCGGGCCTTGCATAAAATCATCTTCAGGGAAGAAAGAGGTAGAGAATTATTGTGTAGGCAAAGGTAGGAGTCGGCCAGCACTTTCATACTCCTACAAACATTGTTATAACAAATGGGCACTAGCTCTTAAATGATCAGGAAAATAATCTGGTGCAACTCTCCTTCCAGACAGAAATGCACCAACTTAACTATGAGGATAGGGACCACCAGGAAGGGATTTAGTAGGCTTTGTGTGTGTGTGTGCTAAAGTTTCCTAGAGGTTTTTTGTCGATATTGGTGGGACCGCTGGTGGGTGAAAGGGAAGGCAGACATGAACGGAGGCTGAGAAGCGGGAGACAAGTTGAGGAATAAAGGGAAAAAATAGCAAACCAAAGTTGGAAAACAATGTCAGAAAAAGAGAAACATACATATTGTGAAGAGCATTGTTTAAATAGTTGTTTTCCTATACAATAAGCACTAGTAAAGATAGAAATCTTCCAAATAAGTGATTCTCTGACTTTCAGATGTAAACTCTTTGAGGGTGAATAACTAGTATTTCCAGAAAAGTGTTTTGTTTTTTTTTTAACCTCCAACCATAGTAATACATTTCTCTCCTCTTGTTCTGCCTTCTCTTCAGGGAAAGAGCACGTTGGTCATCATTCTCTAGATAACACAAGCAAAGGCAGTTGCATTCTGCCTCATGCTCAAGGGGAACGTGCCAAGAATGTGTCGAAACACAAAAATGGGTCTTCAACCCCGATAGGTACAGCAAGCTTTGTACAGATGGCAGTTCCACGCTGTCGGTCTCCTCGCAGTCCCCACACCTCACCCCGACCCCCTGTCTGCAAGTCCCCTGTCCTTCTCTGTGGGCCTTTCAGCTGTCTCCTGGCACTGGCCACTCCACAGGACAACATTAGCTGCAGGCATTTCTTGTCTTTCTGTTTCAAATGCAACCTCTGATGTGGATTTCAGGTTGTCACTGGAGTTAGTGAGAGGCAGCCTAGAGAAGTGACCCAGGAATGTTCTTTCTTGTTTCACTTTCCCGCCATAAATTATAGCACCCCCTCCTTCCTTTTTGCCTGATAAGCAATCGAATTGCCATAAAGGTAATCAACCCTGTGGCATAGTAAAGATCACTGGAAATACTTTGATCCCCCTCCCAATAAGAGGTAGGTTCTACTTCCCCGCCCTATGAATTTGGGCTGACCTCACCCTGCTCGGACTAAGTTCAGTGGAAAACACACTCTGCCAAGCCTAGCTCTTGACATGACTCGCAGCTTCCATCCAGGCCTTCGTGAAGAGTCCTGGGCTGTCATATGAGAAATCCAGATACACTGAGGCCACCATGTTGTCAGGAAGTCCAAGCTAACCACATGGAGTGTCTGTGTGGAAAGAGATGGTGAAAAGAATAAAAAGTAGGGGCTGGTTTGTAATACAACAATGGGAAAGCAGATAAAACCCAGTGGCATAACAGAAGCCTTTCCTTTCATACTCTTCTTGAGCTTGAATATAACACAGCTCCCCTGCCTCTTGTCTGTGTGTATGAAATTCCTACATCTCGCCCCACACTGTGGGTTCCTTTGGAATAACTTTTTGTCGGTGGTTATTGAATGTGAGAGATTACCAGAAAAACTTCCCTCTCAAGTTTCTGCCGTATTTGAACACTGACAACATGTTCTTTGATGTTCTTGTAATATATGGGTGCAAGAATTTGTGCTATTTTATCTGACACACAGTAGAAACAAGTGTATAATTATTTTGTCACTACTTTATAGTCACAATTACAATATGGAGTCAACAATGACATTGTAGGTTTAGAGTTCTCACAGCATTGTTTGTCCTTTTGAATAGCACCAAGGGTACCCACCCAATACAGTTACATTTTCCATAGGATTTTGCTTTCTTGGGGACCCCCTACCTGTGCTCATGTAGTTGAAGAACTTGTATTGATCCATGTTCATTTAAGTATCCCTGCTCCTGGCTATCTGATTTTGACTGTTTTTCCTCTCTAGAATGTATAATTTTGTAATCCACTTATTTCCTTATTTTCTTGTTTCGCTTATTTTTTTCTTTTCTTCACTATCATTTTATTACCTATAATTTCTTGGACATGTAGTTACACTTTCAAATATAAAAAAAACCAGTGGTGTCAGTTGTTCAAGTTATTCAGTCGACTTGAAATTTCATAACTTCTATGTAAAAATATTTATGTATTTTAACTGTGTAAGTGTTGTACTAGAAACATCTTAACTAGTGATGTCATAAACCAAATATGTGACCATGTAATGAGAGGCTCATGTCATGAGATAATAAATTCTAAAGCAGACAGTTTGATTGAATTCTAACAAAAATCTGAGAGAAAATACATTATTGTCTTCTCTGGGCATCTTGATATTGGAAAGAAGTGAGATGAATTTGTTGTTCAAAGGGAAGAGGTGTGGCCTCCTGCTTTTCTTGAAAACCATCATTTTCTTTGCCTTTGGGTTTCCTAACGTCTTCTCCCATCTTGCCCCCAGCCTCTTCCCCTCTTCCTTTCCCTCCTTCTCTCTTTCCTTGTTTCTCTCACGATAAGACAGAGCTGGGATGGGGATCTGGGAGGAGGTGGAGACAGGCTGAGGACAGAAGATTGATGAACCAATTTTTGTTGGTCTCTTCATCTTGAAGGGTTTTAAATTGATTTGTAAATAGATTTGGCATGAAGTCCAGCAGTCAATTCTTTTTTGTTGTTTGTTTTTGTTTTTTTTGAGACGGAATCTTATTCTGTCACCCAGGCTGGAGTGCGGTGGCGTGGTCTCAGCTCACTGCAACCTCTGCCTCCCGGGTTCAAGTGATTCTCCTGCCTCAGCCTTCCAAGTAGCTGGGATTACAGGTGCATGCCACCATGCCCTGCTGGGGGTTTTTTGTTTGTTTTGTTGGTTGGTTTTTTTTGTTTTGTTTTGTTTTTGTTTTTGTTTTCATATTTTTAGTAGAGATGGGGTTTCACTATGTTGGCCAGGCTGGTCTCGAACTTCTAACCTCGTGATCTGCCCATCTTAGCCTCCCAAAGTGCTGGGATTACAGGCATGAGCCACCGCGCCTGGTCTCCAGCAGTCAATTCTATCACCTCCACCTATCTGATCTCTGAGCATCATGACCTGGTGTGTCACTCTTTACTCTGCAAACAATCACCTTCTTCTCCTGGCTACAACTGGATGCTTTATAAACTTTGCCAATGTGGCATCCAACGCAGAAGTCCTGGAGCCCTCTCTCTGCTCTTCCCCAGTCTTTCTACTCTCAGTAGAAGGCACCACTGTCCAGCCGGTTGCTCAGGATAAAAGTGGCAGCATGACCCCTGCCTCCCATTCCTTTGTCTGCTCCACGAGGCAGCCCACCAGCAAGTCCTGTTAGCCTGACCTTCCAGCCCCCAGGTACCCTCACCTCCCACCTGACCACTGCACTGCTGACCACAGGCCATGACCGGAGCCTCCTAACTGGGCTCCCTGCATCTCGTTTTGCTCCCCCAGACTATTTCAGAGTTCAGGGTTGGGGATTGGCCAATATTAGCTTGAAACCAGCCGCACCATGTATTAGTTTTGTGACACTGGGCAGGTTTATGCACCTTTCCCTGCCTCACTGTCCTCATCCGCTAAATGGGGATAATGAATATATCAATAGCCCTGCCCTCACACTCAAAGCAACTCATGAGGACTAAGGAGGTGATCCATGTGACGCACTCGGAACAGCTCCTGGGATACAGTTGACGTGCGATGTTATTAGTTCATAATGATTGCCATTATTATTAGTTCATAATTATTTCCTATACAGTAAGGGGACAGATCCCCTTTTAAACACAGAGGATTATGGGAAGATGACCTGGTTATGTAGGATGGTAACAGCAGGGGACGTGGGGTACAGTGCATCTGAGGATGCTGTGTGCAGTCGTTACAGCTCTTCTGTAAATGTAACATTATTACAACATAGAATGCCTTCTAAAATATGAAGGCTGTCACATCACTACCATGTGTAAAATCCTCCAGTGCCTTCTCCCTAATCTTGGAATTAAACTTCAGCCCTTGAGACCATCACGATCTGGCCCCTGGCCAGGAGTCACTTCCTTCAGGTCCCGGAGTGACCTCCTGCCTCTCCCGCCAGCCCTCCTGTCCTGGCGGCACCCTGGCCTGCAGAACTGTCTGCTCTGCTTGCAATCCCTTGTCCTCCTAGTGCTGGTCCTGGCTGTCCCTTGTTCTGCACAAGGGACATCCCTAGTGAAGACTTTGCTAATGTTCCAGATCCTCCCTCTCCCTCCAACAGTTTCCCTGCTTCATCTTTCTCCATAGCCCTCAGGGTTTTCTTTCTTTAGTTTGTGTACTTAAGTATCATCTAGTGGAGTGTAAATTCCATGAGCGTAGGAACCGTGTCTAAAGCATCTCTATTCCTGTTATCTAGACCAGTTACTGACATTTGGATTTTGTGCCATATGTATTTGTAGAAGGAGTACAGGCATAATCAGAATATTAACATCATCAAATGATATTGATATTCTTTCATGTCATTTTTCTTCTACTAGCCCCACATTATATAAACAGAAGAGGAGGTTAAAACTAATCAAAATTAACAGATGGGCTTAATGCATTGTCTCCTTATATTTTGGTCCTCAGTCTTTAAGGTAGAAATTCATTTCTGCAAATCCAAAATCCTACATACAAAAATCATGAAACATTACCTCAACCTGCTGTCTGTCAACCCCCTGTATCTATGGGTTCCACATCCAAGGAGTCACCCAACTGCAGATAGAAAATATTTGGAAAAAATGAACATAAAAAATAACACAACAATAAAAAAAAAACAACATTGCAATATAACAACTATATATGTAATATTGACTTTGTATTAGGTATATATAATCTAGGGATAATGTTAAGTATATAGGAGGATGTGCATAGGTTATATACAAATACTACATCATTGCATATCAGAGACTTGAGCAATTGTCACTTTGGCATCCCAAAGGGGTAGTGGAATCAATACTCCTTGGACGCCAAGGGACTACCGTAGAGGCAAGGCTTGGATTCTTAAAAAAAAACAAAAACAAAAAAAAAAAAAAAAACATATTCAATATCCTGTTAGAAAAGATGAGATTACCTTGTCTTCAAAAGAGACAGGTAAAAATGGCATTATTTCTTTCCTTGTTCTCCATTAGAATATCTTACAGTTAGAGAAAAATAATATAGGATAGGCTGTGCAGAATGATTGGATATTCAGTTGATTGAGCACATCATTTGACTCCATTCATAACACTATTCAATTAGATTCAGTAGCAATCAAAAAACAAAGAACTGGCCTTACCTTCGGATATTTGAAACATTGCTTTAGACTGCACTGGCTTGATTATGGTCCAGGTTGTCTGTGGATGTTGTAGAAACTCAAATTTTCTCAACTGTAAAAAGCAAAAAATAAGACAAAGCTAAGCAAAACAACAAACAAAAAAAACCACAACATTGAACTGTCCAGGAAGTATTCAGAAAACTCTAGGCGAGGAGCCCTGCTGCACAGCACTCCGTGGAGACGGTGGAGGCGGTTTTCTGTGCTACAGCTATGGCTGGTTGTTATGTTCGAGCGCCATTTCCTTCAGCCCCAGTAAACTTTAAAACCAAGTAGATGCCTCCCCTAGTGATACTGGGTGACTTTTTCACCAAAGGAAATTTTTTTTTCTTTGAACTTTCTAATTTTGACATGATTTTAGACTCGTGAGAAAAAGTGCAAGAGAAATAATTTTTCATACATTCTTCAGCTAGATACCCACGTGCTGACTCTGACCACATTTGTTTCTTCCTGTCTCCATCTGTGTACATATGTGCATATTTTTTTTCTGAATCTTTTGAAAGTAAGTTGCCAACATGATGGTCCTTTACTTCTGAAGATTGCAAATATATTTTCTCAATACCGGAGTAATCTGTTATGTAACCACAGTATAATGATCGAAGTCAGGAAATTAGCATTGATGCCATACTTTACACAAACCTTATTTAAATTTCACAAATTTATCCTCAGTACATACCTAATAGGAAGAAGAAAATCCCAGCCCACATGTTGCATCCGGTTGCCACATCTCTTTAGACCCTTGTTGTCTAGACTATTGTGTCTAGTCTATTATGACTGTGGAATTTTTTTATGAGTACAGGACAGTTATTTTGTGGAATATCCCTAATTTGTATTTGTCTAATGTTTCCTCCTGTTTAGATTCAAGTTATGCAAATTTTTTTTTTTTTTTTTTTTTTTTTTTGAGACAGAGTCTCACTCTGTCACCCAGGCTGGAGTGCAGTGGCACGATCTTGGCCCACCACAACCTCTGCTTCCTGGGTTCAAGCAATTCTCCTGCCTCAGTCTCCTGAGTAGCTGGGATTACAGGCATGCACCACCACACGTGGCTAATTTTTCTATTTTTAGTAAAGATGGGGTTTCACTATGTTGACGGGGTGGTCATGAACTCCTGACTTCAACTGATCCACCTGCGTCAGCCTCCCTAAGTTCTGGGATTACAGGCATGTGCCATCATGCCCAGCTAATTTTTGCATTTTTAGTAGAGATGGGGTTTCACCATGTTGGTGAGGCTGGTCACGAACTCCTGACCTCAACTGATCCACCCACCTCGGTCTCCCAAAGTGCTGGGATTACAGGCGTGATCCACCATACCCCACCAAGTTATGCATTTTTGGCGAGAGTGTTGGAGGAGGATGTTGTACCCTTCTCAGTAGGCACACAATGTCAGCTTGTCCCGTTGCTGGTGGGATGAACTTGGATTACTTGGTCAAAGTGGTGGCTGTCAAAGTTTCTCCACTGTGAAGCTAATTTTAGGATATTTGTTTAATTAGATGGAAAATATATCCTAAATAAAATTACAGTTGCATTTCAGAATTTAATCCTCTAGGCCAAGCACAGTGGTTCACGCCTGTAACCTTGACACTTTGGGAAGGTGGGTGGATCATCTGAGGTCAGGAGTTCAAAACGAGCCTGGCCAACATATTGAAACCCTGTCTCTACTAAAAATACAAAAAAAAAAAAAAAAAAAAAGTTAGCTGGGCCTGATGGCGGGCACCTGTAGTCCCAGCTACTTGGAAGGCTGAGGAAGGAGAATCATTTGAACCAAGGAGGTGGAGGTTGCAGTGAGCCAAGATTGCACCACTGCACACCAGCCTGGGTGACACAGCAAGACCCTGTCTCCAAAAAAAAAAAAAAAAAAGACTTTAACCCTCTTCAATTCATTGTATTTTAAAGGAAATTCAACAAAAAGCATGTGCACAGGTAAAGATGATACTGATAATGGCTTATCAGTGTCTGAAAATAAGACAAACATCTGCATGCAATTACATGAAAGAAGCAAAATCCTTTGGAAATTACCTACACAAAATAGATGGTTTTTGTGTGTGCCTTACATGTATTTTGCTCTTTCTTACATGTCGAAACTTTTGAAAACTTTGACCATGAGTTATCTACCTGAAGAGGAAGATCAAATTTAACCAGCTCTTTGAAAGGAAAAAAAAAAATCTGTATTTCCTTTCAAATTTCTACTATCAAATACAGATACTCCTCATTTCTTATAATAGGTTTATTTGATGATGTTTGGTTGAACCTTACGTTTGTCTGAAGTGTAATCTTATTTTTCACTGACTAACTCCGTAGAGTGGAGTGAGCTGAGGGTTTTAGGGGAGAAAGAAATGAAAATACAGGCATCTCAGGTGTGGCCCACCCTGCGGTGTGCAGACCTGCAGTGGGCCCTGTGGCACAGGCACTCTCAGCAGTGGGGCGTCTCTGCGTGTTCCCCTTACCCTGGCTTCTGCAGCGCTTGCTCCTGCTCCAATCTGCTGGTGTATTTCAGTAGCAGGTTTCTTGATGGCATGCCGTATACTATGTCCTGATGTTGTTGAAATTAGAAGCTTTTGTTTCTAGGAATATACTATTTTTCATTCTAGTCATTCCATAAGAAACCAAGATCTAAAACTACATGCTACAAATGGCCTTCTGTTACAAATATTCTCTCTCTGAATTATGACTTGGTAAGGCTGCCAGATAAACTAGAGGACACCAGTTAATTTGCATTTCAGGTTAACAAAAATATCTGGGTCAGGCTTAGGCTAAAAAAAGAAAAAGGCCTTGGTACTTTACTGAAACTCAAATTTAACTGAGTGTCCTGTGTTTTAATTTGCTAAATCTGGCAATACTAGGCTTGTGCCAAAATTAAGTTCTGTCCTTCCCTCAAGAGCCACTTTGGGTTTATTTTCTAGAGATTATGGTGTCCTCTCAAAAACCACTTTGGGTGTATTTTCTAGCGATTGTGGTGTCCTCTTTGTTCTTATCGCTGGGAAACTGAGAACCAAGTTGGTGGCCCACATGGATCAATATCATGGGGCTTTAGGGTATGCACCGAGAGGTCCAATCCCACCTCCCAGTTTGCCCTTACTTTTATTGTCATCACTTTCCCTTTACCACTCTTCCCTTCATTAAAAAAAGCAAGGGCAACACCAGCAAACCAACTTGTTTGTTGCAAATATCCTTAAATTGCTTCATAGCCTTTTATGGAATGAGGCACAGAATGAGTTAAAATAACACATTGATTATTGATACCCATAGAGTAAATTTTTAATCCTAATAATTAACTCTCTATTGACATGGTCTTATTAATGCTTATAGAATATTTCTGTAGCAGTCCCAAGAGCTAAAATTTTACTCTGAATTTTGAATCAGAAATCCCAAGTTCAGATGCCAATGTATGCTTCTAAAAGCATTACTAGTTTTACCAGTCTTTAATTCTCATCAGAGACTAAGATGAAGAGATTTTACGATCTTAAGGGGTGCTGTTACTAGAATCCAATGCTCAGAATATATTAGGTGTGGTGAGTTTTATGTGTTCAAAACACCTTTAAAAACAAAAACAAAAACAAGAATGAGAAGGATAAAAGCCTACAAATTGGGTTCGGTGTATATCGCTTCGGTGATGGGTACATCAAAATCCCACAAATCACCACTAAAGAACTTAGGTAACCAAATGCCACCTGTTTCCCAAAAACGTATGAAAATAAAGGATTTTTTTTTTTTTTAAAAAAAAGCAGGAATGAAACTGATCTTTAAATAGCCTTCATTTTACCATAAGAATAATCAAACTTGTTTTATCATTCTTAACCTCAGGATAGTATTAAAGTATTTGGCAGATGAATTTTATCTGAAACAGGCTTTGCTTTATTTAGAGTTGGAAAAGAAAAAAAGTCTTGATTTTTTGTTTCTGACATGATCTCTTACACAGACATATAATAATGCCCTTATTTTTAAGTTGATTACTAGCATCCTTAATACCTCTTAAAATTTTGTAAACTATACTAGAAATTTAGGAATTGATCTTTTGTATTTTCATTGCACCTTCTTTATAGCTTTTAAACACAAGCTGCTAAACATCAATAATAGAGAATCTCTCTCCTTTTTGGCCTACACTGCTGTGAGTAGATAGCAGAGATACCTCTTGCTTGTCTTCCATCTAAATTACATGAGAATGGGATTTATGCAGGCTATAAATCTAGTCAGAATAAAGCCTTTAAGTGGTAACCAATTTTGTGGTGTGTAAGTATCATTGATTTGTTCATCTGAGAGTGTTTTTATAAACTGATTTGGATTAGTGAGTTCTGATAGCAGAGCTATTTTAAGGTCCCTGAATAGCGGTAAGTGTAGTGAAAACAAGGCAGTGAAAATTAACCCATTGGCCCCACCTATAAATTTAAATCACAGCCTTTGAAAGGAGAGAGCAGTCTTATTATATGTAGTTTGCTGGTACCTAGACCATACAAGCCCCAGAGACCATTTCTTCATCACTGGTTGTTGTTGCTCTGGATTCGGAGTCAGTCCCTTGGCACTCTGCAGAATGGCCAACTGTTGTCATTCTTCAGGGACGTTTTGTATAAGGTGCTATTAAGACGAACTTAGATTTAAATTGGGGAGTTATATTTCTCTGTTATAAAACATAATGAGGAAGGTGGCTTCCGTTCCTTAATATCTCATAGCCAGTGAATACGAGAAGCATACGATTTCAACAGAAAGAATGCAAGGATGTTCTACCCACGGACATATGAGAGAGAGGTTTTTTTTTTTTTTCCCCCAGTGGAAATAGCAATAGGAAGAACAAAAATGAAAGAGAGATTTTAGTCTTGGGTTTTAATATTGATTGATTGATTCATTGATTTTACAGAATCTCATTTAGAAATGGAGCTTCAGGTGTTGGCACAGAATAAGCACTTGCATCATGAGGACTGGGGTAATTTCATTTCTACACCAGGGTAGCTGGAGTAAAGATAAGCAAGAATGTGGAACTCAGTGGAGAAAACCAAAACTCAAGTCCCACTGACCTGGATTTTGCTATGGCAATCTAGTGACAAAACCATAGATGCAGGTTGAGCACAGTGGCTCCTGCCTGTAATCCCAGTGCTTTGGGAGGATGAGGTGGGAGGATCACTTGAAGCCAGGAGTTCTAGATCAGCTTGGGCAACATAGCAAAAACCCTGTCTCTATATAAAAAATTTAAAAATTAGCCAGGCATGGTGGCACATACCTGCAGTCCTAGCTACTCTGGAGGCTGAAGCTGGAGGAAAGATTGCTCCCAGGAGCTGAGGAGTTTGAGGCTGCAGTGAGCTATGATCTCAACAGTGGGTGACAAAGTGACACCCTATCTGTTTTTAAAAAAAAAAGAAAAAAAGAGAAAAGCGACTGAGGCACAGAATTGTATGTTTGGAAAAACAAATAAAGAGCTTCTTCCTTACAAATTTACCCTTATGGAAAATGAGAACATCATCTTCAAAAACAAATACATACATAAGAGGTTACTGGAGCCAAATATGTAGCGGTCACTGAGATTTCAGATGTGTATTGAACCTGCTGCCTGGCTTGGGTGTCGTCTGCTGTGTCAAGACCTCAGGGCTGTAATCAGAGCCAGCTGTAGAAAATAAAAAGGCAAGAGGCAGGAGGATCACCTACTTCATGTGCTTCAGGACTGCTAGGGAAGAGCCAAATGTCAGTCCAAACTTCTGCAACAAAGCCTGAAACTCATCATCCCTTTGTGTCTTGAAATGTTGATGTCTACATAGATCCACTCCAGGGACAAGAAATTCTTATTCGGTTTGAGCTACAATTTGAACGCTATTTAATTGACAATCACTATTTAACTTAATTGTTAGATACACAAAATTGGAGGTGTGAATATAGCAGACTCTATTTGGGGTTTAGAAGAGAGTCTTGGGTTTTAATTTCTCTTTGGCCTGACATATCTATCTGCAAAAGAGGGCTGCTGTTTTCTAAGAGCTCATCTACTAATACTGATTATTTGACATTATTCTGACATAACTGTAATCATTTCTAAAGCAAGACTCACTCATTAGTCACAAAAAAGCCATAATACACTGCTAAGCCACATTTCACAAATACAAGAAAACCAAAGCTCACACATATGAATCTAATATATCAACAAAACCTTCTTGTACAATGTGTATCATATAGATTGTGTTTTCTCGGAGCTGTCAGTAAGCCTTTAATGGTGGCTGTGTGCTTCAGAAAGAGAATATTAGTGCTTAACTCACACTCTGAGGCTTCCTCCCAAGTGCCTCCCTAGAATGGAACGCCGACTACAGATGAATTAGATAACCGGGCTTTTTTCTTTTCATCTAAATGTTGGGAAGAAATGGAACCAGATTCTGAAGTGTTCTGTTTGGTTTTTCTCCAAATACAAATTGGGCTTCATACAAATGGAGAAGCCATTGTTGACATTCATTGACAGATCTGAAGCAATGCATTCTTTATGAAATAGCACTGCATTGCTAAGAAAGCCATCCCGGCAGCCAGGCTTGTGCTGTTTAATTTGTTTCCATGGTGTGATAGTATAATTTTGACATGCTGAAAAATCTCTGCACAGAGACTCATCCCGCAATTGTTACTGAGCACATTTTCAATATAACATGCGTTATTGAGGTGTTTGGGATGTCTTCTGAGAAGCAATATCCTAAATGAAGCTGGGTGTAGAATCCCCCTGATGTATAATGGAGTTTTGTATCCAGCTTCAGTTTATCTCAAATCTATTTAAACAGATACTCATTGCACACTTTTTATTGGAAGGACAACAGCTACTCTGTTACAATAAAACCAGGGAATCCTCAACATCGTTTCTTTTTATCTTTGGATGGCAAGTGTAAGGGGCAAGTGAAAGATTTTCTTCTAATAACAGGCCAGCCATAAGGTTTTTACCCCCAATTTGGCATATGAAGATTATAATAGAACTATTATTATATTAAATTAACCAATCTTACGAAATAGATTTCTGTGCTTTCTATACTATGTTTAATTTCAGGTTTTGCAGCACCATTATATTCAGAGCAATTATGTGGGTGACTGCTCTATGAGTCACCAGCTGAAATAGAAAGGTTGGGCTGTGGTGTCCTATTTGACTGGGAAGCTGGAAGGACGGGCTGTATTGAGCACAGGCATTTTTCATAATTATGTTGCCTGCAGGGTTGCCACCTGTCCTAATTTGATCTGATTAAGGTGAAATGCTTCTCTCAGAATGGAGTGATGCCAAGTTTCATCTCAGCAAGGAAGAAGAGATGAATACATATACAACCAAGAAGGGCAGGGATGTGTCTGTAATACCCTGGGAAAGTGCGGGACATTGGCCTCACTGTGATTCGAGGTGTCAGTTTGTAGACAAATTCTGAAGAGCGTTTTGGCAGGAATTATCGAAATGTTTTTGTTTGTTTGTTTGTTTTGTTTGTTTTTTTGAGATGGAGTCTCACTTTGTCGCCCAGGCTGGAGTGCAGTGGCACCATCTCAGCTCACTGCAAGCTCTGCCTCCTGGGTTCACGCCATTCTCCTGCCTCAGCCTCCAAGTAGCTGGGACTACAGGCACGCACCACCACGCCCGGCTAATTTTTTGTATTTTTAGTAGAGACCAAGTTTCACCGTGTTAGCCAGGATGGTCTTGATCTCCTGACCTCGTGATCCGCCCGCCTCGGCCTCCCAAAGTGCTGGGATTACAGGCGTGAGCCACCGCGCCCGGCCGAAATGTTAAATGGAACAATACTTCAACCCAGTGGTAGTTGCACTTTGGGGAGTGTGTCCAATTTAATGCTTCTGAATGGTTTGAAGTATGCATGTCTGGGTGACTCACTGACACCAATATGATCATTAGAGTTTGCCTCAAGGATATTGCAAAGGTGTGTAGCCATTAAAAACAATGATGTATGTCTGTATCATTTGCCATGAAATGATGCCCATTCATATTATTAGGTGGAAAAAACAAGTTACAGAATTTCATGCATAGTATGATGCAACATCTTTAAAATTCTATGTGTATTGATGTAAGGGCATGCAATGAGTTACCCAGGAGATGATTCATAAAAAAATACTGGTGACTGTCTCTGTGTGGTAGAAATTGCTAATTTCTACCTTTCTCAACTATTTTAATATGTTATAATGGCAACGAAAACAAAGCTATTTTAATTTTGAAAAACACCTTAAAAAGGAGAATTGTAAATATTAAGCATTTCCTGAACTTCTCCTAAATAGGAAAAAAAAAAACCTGGAAATGATAATACGACACCAACACTTCTAAGAAGAGAACAGAAAAATACATATGCCTTGATGCTATACACTGGTAGTGCCATTATGTAACTGAATTTTCTTAATTTCTTATCCCAAGATGTGCTTTTTACCAAACATTGTCTTTTTAGAATAGCATAACACCATTTGTCCTAACTGCTACCTAGTCGATATAAATATTTTTTTTCATTTGTCCTGAAACTTTTAAAGAGAATCTAAAGGAACTATATATAACCTATGTCCTGAATGCTCAGAGTGACATCATATCACCAGAATGAAAGTCAAACAAAAACATTTTAGGCTTTTTGGTAATGCTCTATAGTTTACCATCAAAAAATTAACCATAAATCATGGATTTATTTTGGTTTATGGTTTTCAAGATCTTACAAAGTGTGTGTGTGTGTGTGTGTGTGTGTGTGTGTGTGTGTGTGTTGGAATAGGCCATCTCACTAGAAAGATGCTGGTTGGAATTTAGTCATTGGCACAAGGGTTCCCATAGTCTTTTTCCTATGTCAGGCCTATGCTGGGATCAGCTACATGGATGCAGCATGGAGCCTCCCAACCTGGGTGAACATGGATCTCAGTCATAAGACAACAGGTCTGAACTCAATTCATGCGTTTATGACAGTTACATCTGGTTTCATTTATCCTTATTATAAAATTAATAATAGTCTGCAGATGCAGTCTTTTCTAGTTCAGATTATATCTGCTGCATCTAACATTGTAATGTATAGATCTTCAAAGAATAACTTTCAATTTTAGAGACTCTAAATTGTTTCAAGCTAATCTCAATGTTTTAACAAGAGTTGGTGTTCTCATATAGGAATGTTTCTGCTATAAGATAAGATGAATTATCCAAAAAATTGGGTTGTCATTGGAAATTCTACCTTTTAAAATATCTCCTTTAAAACTGTTATTTTCTGTGAGCCAGAGAGCCATTTAGAAAATGCCCTTTACACTTTGGTAAAAACCAGTAGATGAAAGCAATGATTCCAAATTCACCATTCAGTCATGTGTGGACCTCTGGGCACAGTGAGCTGGGGAGTAACAAGTTAAGTCAAAAACTCCTTCTCTGATCTGGAGGTGTTATAATATAAAATAGACAAGAGAGTGGATATGTTTAAACAAGTATGAGTGAAGGACGCCCTAAGCACCGTGAAGAGGGGACTATTTCATTAATGTGTGTCCTCAGCTCTCTGCACAGTAAATATTGAGTTGGTGATAAAACCTGAAGCGGGAATGGAGTGCTGCGTCAGAACTCACTAGCTTAGCATGGCTTCCGCACCCTCTGCTCTAGCAGCTTAGCAGGACCACTTTCCCATCCCTCACCTGGAAGTCCTCAAACAGAGTCTCAGTCTTCTGAGTCAGTATCAATTGCTGATGTTCATTCTCAGGCCAATGACTCCATTTTTCCCTCATTTCTTCCATTCCATTTCCTGTCTCTTGCTCACTATTGATGACATAGGCCCAACACCCTTCACCTGGTCCATAAATAAGTCTTTACTTCCAATTGTCCAGTGACTCGGACCTCAGACTTGAGCATATCCTCTTCCGTGACCCTCTTCCGTTCCGCACATTATCTTTGTTTTCAGATTCCAGGCCTCTTCTCTCTCAACACTTCTCAAAAAAACTCCTTTTGCTTTTGTACTTACTGGACATGATAGTTAATTGACATTTTTAAAGTCACTAACCAAACACAAAAACAGCAAATACAATGGAGGCAAACACTTTGTGAGCTTAGACCAAAAGGACAGCACAGAGGTAGTGAAGTGACCTTTGACAGGTTCTTTCACTACAGTAGCTTTACTCATGCCTATGGAAGTTCTTAAAATAAAAATTGATACATACAGAACCCTTTTTTTTTTTTTTTGAGACAGAGTCTCACTCTGTTGCCCAGGCTGGTGCAGTGGCAAAATCTCTGCTCACTGCAACCTGTGCCTCCCAGGTTCAAGCGATTCCCCTGCCTCCGCCTCCCCAGTAGTTGGGATTATGAGGGCGTGCCACCACACCTGGCTAATTATTATTATTGTTTTTTTTTTTTTTTTTTTTTTTTTTTAGTAGAGACAGGATTTCATGGCTGATCTCGACCTCCTGACATCAGGTGATCCACCTGCCTAGGCCTCCCAAAGTGCTGGGATTACAGGTGTGAGCCACAGCATGCAGCTGATAGAGGAACTTGTAAACACACAAATGCAGACAGGTGAAAGTTTTTCCTACGATAATCTTCAGCTTGGACACGCTGAAGATATCCGTGTCTATTGAGATTCATTTTCTAGTTGATAAGTGCTTGCTTAAAACAAATTTTTGGGCCGGGCGTGGTGTCTCACACCTGTAATCCTAGCACTTTGGGAGGCCGGCAGGGGGATCACGAAGTCAAGAGATTTAGACCATCCAGGCCAGCATGGTGAAACCGCGTCTTTACTAAAAATACAAAAAATAGCCAGGCATGGTGGTGGGCGCCTGTATTCCCAGCTACTTGGGAGGCTGAGGCAAGAGAATCACTTGAACCCGGAAGGCGGAGGTTGCAGGGAGCTGAGATTGCACAACTACACTCCAGCCTGGCGACAGAGTGAGACTCCATCTAAAAAAACAAACAACAACAACAACAAAAGAAACTGTCCATAAATGAATTTCTTATCAAAATGTGCAGGATGAAGGGCTGGATTTAGCTGTTTGGAGTTGCTTATGCTGGGGCCATGGTGCAGTCACCTGAGCGGCACACCAAGGCTCAAGGTCTCTGTGTTTTAGAGGCAGCTGGTTGAACACTTGTGATGCTGCTCTTCAAAACATGAAGAGAAAATTTGAGCTCATTGGTAGAACTCTCTGACAGATGAGAAGTACTCAGATTCATCATTTTGGCTAATTAAAATAAAGAATAATTACTAATTCTCATGTGATAAAATGCAAAGATCTGGGCAATCAAACCAGAGTGTAATTAACAATATACTCAAAGCTGTGTGGGTTTTCCCCCATCCTAGAAGCTATTAGTTGTCCTTTAAATTAGATTTTTGTTTTATTTCAAAATCTCTTTCAAGTGTATCTCACCCCAGCATATACACTCTAAATATATAAAAGCAGTGATGCTATATAAAAGCAGTGATGAATTTAAGTGGCAATACTTAGAGTGCTTACAAAATTATTGAGTTTTGTTTTTTATAAGAATTTGAAATATGCCTTTCAGTAATGAATGCAATTATGCCTATACTAAGATGAATAAGAGAAACGAAATGCACAGTACTCAAGTGACAAGGGAAATTACTGAAATGAATTTAAAATACAAAAAACAAAAACAAAAACAAAAAATACCATTAAGTACTTGTAAAAATATAAACTCTTTTCTGTTCCCCTGCCCCATTCCACTTTATCCCCAGCCCTTCTCTTTACCTCATTTTTAAGGAATTGTGTCCATTTAATAAATTCCTCAGTTTAAGGAATTGCATCAATTCCTAAAGTCCAATGACTTATATTTATTTAATAATTGTTTTGGATATGATTTATTTTCCCAAACTTAATAGTGCCTGAATAAGGAAGGCCAGTTTACAGAACGCATTCTATGACGAAGTATGGGGTACAAATATAAATTCCAAAAGTTTCCAGTTTATAAACAGGGGAGTGCTCCATAATTGTTCATGTCTATAAATTGTTTGGAACTCAGAATTCTTTTCTCCTAAAGAAACCTCATTAACCATGATAATTGGGTGCCCAGCTGAGCCTCTAGGCCCTATTTAACTAGGCCTTATCTGATCGGGATGTGCCTAATCTGAGTGCCCTTTTTGGTTGCATCCACTTGGGGGATAACAATCCCACAGATTCTCTTTCCCCCGACGTTAACTAGACATTGACATGTTCACTCGGGTAACCAACCAACCACCATAATCTATGGAAAAACACATTAAAGGGAGCACAAAATTCCATCTCCTTCACTTCCTCCCTTTCCCTTCTCTGGTGTCAACCAAGGACAAACTTTTGAGAGCAGCAAGAGAAAGAAAATAATGGATAAGCATCCCTTTTCACTCTGAGAGCCTCCCATTCCCAGTGGCCGCTCATGTATTGACCCGCCAAATTAAATTTATGATCTGAGGGATGCTGGATGTTGAAAACACCCGCCCTCTAAAATGTATCATCACAAGCACTCAAAATATAGGTCAATAACAAAGGAAGAACTTTATGACATTCAAAGATGGAGGCAAAGCACCAAGAATATACACACAATTCAGAATTTTTAAGTTGTTTTGACATCATAACAACATACAAATAGGAAAAATGAGAATTGTTTTTCATCTTTTGTTACTGCATGTTCTACCTTGTCCGCTATCTCAAATCTCCCAAATGACCACAGAAAATCTACTGCAGAGCAGCGCTGATTAGATCTAGTGCAGGAAGTGACGCCATCGTGTGGACAGTCATGGAAGTGTCACGAGAAAGAGAGGTCAGGGGAGGGTGTTCATAGAGCCAGCCGATCTGGGCTTAAGTGCTTATGGCAGATCTTTCAAGGTGGGAAACTGTTTGGAGTTGAGCAGATCAATGACAAAGTAGTTTGGGGTCCGTGGACACAGTAAGGCAAAGTCCTAAGGAAGCCTTCATAAGGAAACTGTTGTCTTATACAAGAGCTATTGCCTAGGTGAACCATCTGATTTCCTGTTAAGAGAGATGGCTACTCAGATGAGCAAACTGTCTGGTTAAATTATTTGCAGAATTTTCTTGAAGCAAACAGTGAAGTTATTTATTGCTTTACAAGCTTATCTTCCAGGGAAGGATTTTTCTGGAACAAATAATTATGTCTCAGTGGTCTCAGTTCTCAGCCCCAGTAGGTAGGCTGTGTGTATGCAGGTGCTTTCGATTCTCATCTGCAGCCAAGCAGCTGCTTGGATTCCTCAGACACTCCAGGCTTTGGCCTCTTTGATTCCAAGCCACCTCCTCCTCTTCTTTTTTTTATACCTCTTTGGTTGCTCTCTGCTCACTTGGCTCTTTCTACATCTACTTGGTTTGTGGATGTACGTCTTGTTTCTTCTGCAAGCTCCCGGAAGGCACAATCCCTGCCTAATTCGTTTATGATTTCTCTATGGCCCCTGGCGTTATGCATAGTAAATGTACACTGAAGAGTTGTTCAATGAAGAATCAATGAATATTTGCTTGGAATTCATCTCCTGCTAATAAGGATAATATTATTATTGGTGAAATGAAAATTTCTGATTGTGTCTCATTATGGATGAGACTGATTCTTCCCTGGCACCTCATTGGAAGATAGATAATCTCGTAGCCACTAGAAGTTGACCCAGCAGGGGTGTTTGGATTAATACAGCAGCTGCAACAAACCAGAAAATATCAATCTGTATCATTTTGATAAAAATTATGAAATCACAGCTATCTGAGCTTCATACTCACTATGTTGAGCTCCTAGAAGATACTTCGCATGCCTCTGGGCTGGTAACTGCCTCATCTACAAGTAAGAAATTTGAATAAATAGTATTTCATGGCTTCTTTCAGCTTATTCTGAAAGCATCAAAATTTACAAAGTTTCGTGCTATACTACTCAGATAAGTTATGCCTAGTAATTAGTGGTTGTATGGAAGATTTTCCTTCTGCAAACTACATTCATGCTTATATATGTTCATAAACTCAGGTCTATATGTTATTGAGTTTTTATTCAGTCTTTTCCAAGGTTATTTTTAGATGTACTTTAAAGTTTTCATCTAGAGTTTTTTATTATGAAAAGTTCCAGACATCCAATTAGATATTTAAAATAGCATAATCAATGTCCATGTACACACTACCCAGCTTTGATAACTTCATTAGTTTAGTTCGTTTTCTGCCTCGATTTCACCATCTGTAAAATGGGGATAAAAATAGTACCTGCCTTACAGGGTCGTCGTGAGGATTAAATGAACTACACGCAAAACACTGTGAAGAGTGTTTTGTTCCTACTAAGCGTCACAGAAGTATTAGCTTTTCTTATTAACAATGATTGTTATACACTTTAGAGACAGATTTGAATAGCACCGTTCTTCTATGCTCCTGTTCCTCTTTCTCCTTCCCCTGAATTTGATACATACTTCAGGGGCGTTTACCATTTGCATGCATTATTTTATATTCTTAGTATATTTGTATGCATCGACATTGTTTAATAGATTCTCTAAACTTTCTGTAAATGACATTGCATTGTGCATAAACGATTGCAACATTTTTCTCACCTTTATGATTTTGAGATTTATCTGTTTTCATACATTTCACTCTAGTTAACTCATATTAACTCACTCCCTAAACATCTTTGCTTCAGTGTCGTGGTCTCAATAAGAAATGAACACCTAATTTTACATTAGCCAACCCTACCCTTTATACTGTTGTATTTTCTCTTTTCCACACAGTACTGATGACCATCCCAAATGTTACATCATTTACCTACTTATTAGTTTATTTTTATTGTCTCTCACCCCTTTAGAATGTGAGCTCCGATGAGGGATTTTTGTCTGTTTAATTTTTCACAGATGCGACCCCAGTGCCCTAATAGTGCCTGGCACAAAGTGGGTGCACAACAGGCTATTTGTTGAATGATTTTATCTCTTCTCCTGTTGATGGTCATTTTAGATGTGTCCTTTTGTTGTTGCTGTTATTACAAAAATGTTGCAGTAAATATTCTATTACGTATCTCCTTGTATAACCATGTAAGTTTCCCTCCAGTGTGTAAACCTATAAGTAGGTGTTAGGTGGAAGGTGAATATCTTCAGGATTCTCCTTAACTGGCTTAGGATATCTTGAGACAGCAAGTATTGGCTATTGAGAAAGAATGCACGAATAATCCTTTATAAATAAAAACCCATCAGCAGAGAGAAATGATTAAAATAAGCTTGGCTTTATTTATGAAAATGATAATGCTTTGAACTTGATTATATAAAGTCCTACTGCTGACTGAATGCAATTGCTCTGTCAAGATAGCTTAGTGAGTTTTCCATGGATCCTATTAACGCCTGGCTCTCAGACTAATTCAGAAATGGCTACTTCAGAACAGTGTTTGGCGACCCTAATCAACCTGGCTTAGCTGGATGAGCGAGCAGCCCACTGGATTCCTTCGCTGCTGCAGCCCAGCCTGCAGATGTGGCCCACGCTCTCTGGCTTGTGCTCAGAGGTCAGTGTTCAGTCTCGCTGCATTGTCTTTGATCACATTGAATCATCATTTATTTTTGATGCCATTTCATCGTTAGTCGGTTTCCTTTTCTAAGTTGTACTTAGGGGGGAAATAGAAGGTTACTGTAATTGTCAAGCCCACATTAGGGATTCTAAGTGATAGCCAAGAGAGAAATTAATTCTCAAAGCGTTTCGCACCAAACAGCAGCAATCTGCAAATTGCAGATTATTTGCGTCATATGGCCGGTGCCGGGAGCACATCAGAGAGCTGAAATCCATTTCCATTTCTATCCCAAGCCTGGGTGCTCACGATTTTCCATTGAACCCAAAGGATATCACAATTGCTCCTGTGATGATTTGCAAGGAAATTAAAAGCAAAAATAGTGATTGAAGACTCATGTGGTTTTTAATGCTTCTCAATGGAATATATTTTCCAAATGAGTTTTCCCTGCTTTACAGCATGATTGTTGAGGAAATTCACCAAAAGCTTTCTGAAAACATTGTGGCTCAGTTAATCTCTCAAAGGTATTTGTTTTGTTTTGTTTTGTTTTGGGTTGCTTTTTCTCAGTAGCTGTCAGTGACTTTGTGGAAATGCTACACAACTTTGTGACGCATTTTCACTGAGGAGCTTCCCAGTTAGATGATAAAATGACCTTTAAGGTATAGCAACAGAATGAAAGTAAATGTTGATTACAGATACTAATTGAAATAAAAGGCCCGGTTTCGACGTTGTCTTTAAAAAAAAAAAAAAAATTCAATCCTGTCTTTACATGCTTTTTAACAAATTCGCTTATTCATTTTTAATACCAAAAAGCTTCATTGAACACCAATGAGCTCAGATTTGTAGAAAACACAGGCAAGAGATGAGTGAGGGGTTTAATAACTGGAGGAAAAACACAACAGAAGAACACAAACCTGTGAGCATGGCATGAGGATAGCCCGGAACGAGGTGAAATTCTCTTTTAAATTGCCAAGGACAGCAGGATGGGTTTTAAAAGTGGAATCCAGGACAAGAAAAGAGGGAAAAGATAGAAAAGAATAGGCTCTTATCAAGAAAGGTAACACAGTGTCAATAGGTAAAAACACTACTCTATTTCTGTGTGTTCTGTTTTCTTGAGCAAAGATGTTAGAAAGGACAGAATAACAATTTAAGGAGAACCTTGTGCTTAAGAAAAGTGAGGACAGAATATGGCATATACAAATATTTTAAGTGCCAGTAGATGTCCAAACACTTCCATTATAGTCTCAGAGATGCTGCCGAGAATCTTTGAGATCCAATAAAGAGGTCAGAGTTCTGGAGGTGATTTTTTTAACTTTTCACAATGAGGAAAGATTGAATCTCAAAAGTTGAAAAGTAGTGAGTTTCATACCAGTTTCACCCATCAAGCACCCAAAGGAGAAAAAATCATGTGAGAACTTACTCACGTATTACGTAAGGAATACTCATTACATAAAATAATATGTGGTCATTAAGAGTCAGTGCAGATTTACCAAAAATGAATGCAGAAGAAGCCATATGTGAGGGAGGTGATGCTTAAAGGGCATGGAAGGATTGGACATGGTCTCTGTCGCTCCAAATCCAGAAGTAGTACTGTGGTTTTTATTCGTCAGGCTCATTTTTGACTCCCTGCCACCTCCACCCCCTCCACTAACGTTTTCCTGTCTCCCTACACGAATGCATTCTGTGTGCCCGTCTTGCAGTTCTAGTTTTGTTATTTTTAAGCCCCATCTTCACACTGAGTTTATATCTGGCCATTTCCTATACTAATGTTCCTGTGATGAGCACAGTTTGCAGATAGCCGTCCACGGTCTTCTTAAATATCTTGACCCCTTCCAGCTCTTCTCATCTAAGTCTACGCTGTGTCTGGTCTTGTTTGGTGGTTTTTTTGAATCTACCAGGTGTTTCAAGTAATTATGTAGTCTTCTGTGAAAGATGTTTATATATGAGCTATCATCAACATCAGTCCTTTCGCTTGTATCTTAGGAGACGGCCAAAATACAAATTCTGAAGATAAGCTAATTTAAAATATTGTTTCTTATTTTACCCAGGATTAAAATAAGTCAAAGCCATTTTCTCAAGTCTGAGTGACATAAAAGACCACTTGTAAAGAAACAAAAAATTCTCCAAAACACCCAAGGTTGAATGAAATTATTTTTAAGACAATATGGCTTAAATGCATCTAGATATAAACTGAGCTATAAATACTTTATGCTTATACAACTAGAAGGCCCACATAAAAACATATCAATTAAGTATAAGTGAAAGTACAAGACCAAAATATTCTGATGGACTCTATCAATTTAATACGGCAGAGGCCATCATTTTACCGACACTAAAGCAGTGCTTGGGATCCAAACAGAGCCCTGAGGGGTTGGCCCAGATTCGTTCCATCTCAGCAGGCCTGGGACCCTGAGCTGCAGGCTGCCTCCCTTCCCCCACCACTTCTCCTGTGACTCTACCCTTCCGACATTTGGCCCCAGACCATGGGACGTGACTGGTGGGGGAAGCCTCCCTTGCGTTCTATCCACTCCTTTCTCATTTATTTCAGCAAACTAAGCTACGATGACTTGCTCCCAAAGAGATCGAAAGCACAGGAACTGACTTGAGGCTGAATTTCATAGCAGTTTTTGGTTGAATTGAAGCCAATCCAATGCTCCAGAATATATACTTTTACTATTGTTTAGGTGATCATCAGAATAACAACACCAAAATGAATAACTTCTCAAAAAGAATCTCCAGCCTGCAGGTCTCCATGGCCTCTAGTTGGAGAAGCAACTCAAGCTCAAGCATCTGTTTCTCACTTGAAGGATCTAGTTTTCCTTCTCTACAGTACCAGACATGCCTGTGGAAACTAACGTATTATGTTTTCCACTAAAATATTCACCTTGGGTTATTTATTTATTTATTTATTTATTTATTTATTGAGACAGAGTCTTGCTCTTGTCGCCCAGGCTAGAGTGCAGTGGCACAATCTTGCCCCACTGCAACCTCCACCTCCCAGGTTCAAGTGATTCTCCTGCCTCAGCCTCCCAACTAGCTGGGATTACAGGTGCCCACCACCACGTCTGGCTAAATTTTGTATTTTTAGGAGAAATGGCGTTTCACCATGTTGGCCAGGCTGGTCTCAAACTCCTGACCTCGTGATCCTCCCACCTCAACCTCCCAAAGTGCTGGGATTACAGGTGTGAGCCACCACACCTGGCCAGGATTTTTGTTTATTTTCTTTTTTTTTTTTTTTTTTTTTTTTGAGGCGGAGTCTCGCTCTGTCGCCCAGGCTGGAGTGCAGTGGCGCGATCTCGGCTCACTGCAAGCTCCGCCTCCCGGGTTCCCGCCATTCTCCTGCCTCAGCCTCCCGAGTAGCTGGGACTACAGGCACCGCCACCACGCCCGGCTAATTTTTTTGTATGCTTTTAGTGGAGACGGGGTTTCATTGTGTTAGCCAGGATGGTCTCGATCTCCTGACCTCGTGATCCGCCCGCCTCGGCCTCCCAAAGTGCTGGGATTACAGGCTTGAGCCACCGCGCCCGGCCATTTTTGTTTATTTTCTTGGTAGATCACCTATTTACACTTGTGTTTAAATTTTATGCACATTTTTATAATCTTTTGTACTACTCAGTAAACATTTATGAAGTACTTTCTCAAAGTATGAAATGTTATATAATATAGGCTAAAACTATGTTCCAGCATTTTACATGGCCATAGAATTTTGGAATTGGAATGAACTCAGTGTTAGTCAGGGTTCTCCCAAGAAACAGGACCTTTCTGTCTATAGGATCTATAGAGAGAAAGAGACAGGAAGACATTTACTGGGGGAACGGCTCACACAATTATGGCGGCCAAGCAGTCCCGCAATCTGCCATCTGTAAGCTGGAAAACCAGGAAAGCTTTTGGTCTAATTCAGTCTGAGTCTGAAGGCCTGAGAACTAGGGGCGGCAGGTTTGGGGGTCATGTATGTCTTGCAGTCAGAAGGCCTGAGAACCAGGAAATCTGATCTTTGAGGCTCTAGAAGAGAAAGAGCATTCGTCGTTCTCTGCCTTCTTGTTCTGTGCAGGCCCTGAGTGCCCTCAGTGGATGGGACGATGCCTGCCCACATTGCTGAGAGTAGATCTTCTTGGTCCACTGATTCGGATGCCAGTCTCTCCCAGAAACAGTCTCACACACATACCCAGAAATAACATGTTATCACCTATCTGGGCACCCCTTAGCCCAGTCAAGTAGACACATAAATTCATCATCGTACCCAGTAAGGATTCCTCTCTAAAATATCCTGCATAAGTATCCATTTTGTGTGTGTTGGAAAACCTGCAGTTACTATCTTATAAGACAATTTATTCCAATTTTTTCTGTTGGTTTAAATCCTACTCTCTGAAACAATGTACAAATCTAATCTTTATTGCAGTGAGCACCTTCATCTGTGTGAATACAGGTTTTCTCAGTCCTCAGCTTGCTCTCCCCCAGACAAACACTCCCAGGGCTTCTGACCACTGTCACATCACAATGCTGAGGAATATGAGAAATGGCCCCATCGTTTAGTTGATATGTTCTGCATACAATCCAGTTTCCTGAATAGGAAATTCAATAGATTATGTAATCCATAGGTCTTATCTCAAAGAAACAGATTTTTATATCAATTTTGTTTCTAGAGAGAATAATATAAATGATCCAGTTACAGTGTCTCATGCCTATAATCCCAGCACTTTGGGAGGCTGAAGTGGGAGGATCAGTTGAGCCCAGGAGTTTGAGACCAGCCTGGACAGCATAGTGAGATCCCATCTCTACAAAAATTAGGAAGAAAAAAAAAAAACAAACTTAGCCAGGCTTGGTAGTGCGCACACCTGTAGTCCCAGCTACTCAGGAAGCTGAAGCAAGAGGTACCTTCAGCCAGTAGATCAAGGCTGCAGTGAACCATGATTACACGCTGCATCCCAGCCTGGAGTAAGACCCTGACTCAAAAAAACAATAGTATAAATGACTACAACCTAATATCGAGGAATAGTTCTATTGAAAAGACAGGGATGCAACACATTTTAAATGATATTAAGCATATACTGGCCTAAATTGTATATATCTATACATTTGAGTCTTGAACAATGTGAGGCTTAGGAACACCAACATCCCTGAAGTCAAAAAACTATGTGGAGCTTTTGACTCCCCCAAAACTTAACTACTAATAGCCTGCTATTGACTAGAAGCCCTGCCTATAACATCAATAGTCTATGAACACATATTCTATAGGTTATATGTATTATATACTGTATTCTTAAAGTAAGATAGAGAAAGGAAAATGTTAGTAAGAAAAATCCTAAGGAAGAGAAAAATGTATTAACTACCCATTAAGTGACAGTGGATCATCATAAAGGTTTTCATCTTCATTGTCTTCACAGCTGGTGGCTGAGGAGGAGGAGCGGGGGGAAGGGTTGGTCCTGCTGTCTCAGGGGTAGCAGAGGCAGAAGAAAAATCTGTGTATAAGTGGACCCACAAAGTTCAAGCCCATGTTGTTCCAGGGTCAACTGTATTTTAATTTACATGGAATATGTATTATATATGTTATATTATTATATATAAATATATATATAGGCCAATATTTATATTAATTATATAATTATATAAAATTATATATTTACATATATAATTTTTATATGAGTTATGTAAAAATATATAACTCATAGCTATACATTAAATATATAATTATATTTTGTACATGTATTTTAATTCCATGTGTATATGTGTGTATGTGTGTATATGTGTGTGTATATATATACACAAATGCACACATATACATATATATATATTCATTTATTTATTTAACCTATTTACTTACTTAATTTTATAACTGAAGAAGGAAAATGTGAAAGTTTGAAGGGGCTTGGATTGATTGAGTGGAACGAGAAAGTGATGGGCACCAGAATTGCTGGGGCCTTCTCTCTTGGTCCTTGTCTCTTGGTCCTTCTGTAAGATGGCCTTTCCAAACTTAAACACAGGACCTAATAGGTCTTCACAACGCCTCTTGACAAAACCAGGCAAGGTACTAACCCCCAGCTGAGCCCTCCAAAGAATGGATGTCCTGCTACCCTATCTTTGCTCTTACCTCTCCATGAGCAGGCCTCTGGCCTTAAGGGTGAGCAAACAGGACATGATGACTAAGTCAGAGCCTGTGGTCACCAACTCCCCCACTCTGGCCCCATGGAATCCTGGCTGTATGTGAGGAACCAGTGACATGCTGGACACGTTTCTAAGAACCAGAGTGGCATGATATCCTAAGGCCAGATCACAATCAGAGGGGAGAGAAGGCCTGGCTAGAGTCACAGGCAACTGTTTTCTAAAGAGGTGCGGTTGGAGGCCAGGCAGTGGCCATAGCTATTTTGAGGGTTTGGCTTTTTTTGTGGTTGGTTAGATGTGTGTTTTTCAGGTACACATCTGTGTCCTCTCAAAAGGCAACACTGGCGGTTGATAGTCATAACTGTATGTAAGAACATATAACCACACAGAGTGAAAATGACATTTTTGTGATTAATTCTTCTTTCCAACAGCTGGCTGTCCCAACTCCTTGATTAAAGAGCTCCATCACTTCAGGATTCTGGGAGAAGAGCAGGTGAGTGAGCATCTCAAAGGCTGCATCAGACTGCCATGAAAGATAGACGCTAATGAGACAGTTTGGGCTCCCCAGGGAGGCCGAGTATGTCTCCTGACCCTGGGCGCCCTGAAATGGGGAAGAAAACCATGGTGGAGATATGTGTGAGGACACTTTTTTCCTCTTCTATCCATCAGACCTGACAGGTTATTAATTGCTACATCTGCTATCTGCCAGTGTGTTTCATCTCAAGACTCCAGCAGGAAGCAGGCACTGCATCGTGGCAGACGAGCAAACAAATACATGCAGAGATGAATTATGCCTGAGGGATTGATGGTCACAGACATTGCTGAGTTGCTGTCTGTGGGTGAATGTGTGAGCTTTTTTCTTTCTTTCTTTTCTTTTTTTTTTTTTTTTTAACCAGATTTTTGTATTGTGTGTTTGTTACCTGTATTTCATGGCAGCCTCTTTGTACACGGGTATGAACGTGTGACATCTACATAAAGGATGGCCACTGAAAGTGGATTATTTAAATGCTGTGTTGTGCTCAGTGAGGCATGTCATAATTTAAATAGATGTGCTAAGTAAATAATTCAGGGTGCTAAATATTATATATATGTACACACATATATAGTTTGGACTGCTTAAAAATACATTTCTTGATCCCTATATGGAACTACGAACTCTGTATTAGTATGTTAAATCTAGGTGTCAAGTTATCCTTAAAATACACTAAAGAGTTGGCAAAAGGTTGGTTGACCTAATTTCCAGTGTTATTTATTTTATTTGATTGATTGATTTTTTTGAGACGGAGTCCTGCTGTGTCATCCAGGCTGGAGTGCAGTGGCACCATCTTAGCTCACTGCAAGCTCCGCCTCCCGGGTTCAGGCCATTCTCCTGCCTCAGCCTCCTGAGTAGCTGGGACTACAGGCACCTGCCACCACACCTGGCTAATTTTTTTTTGTATTTTTAGTAGAGACAAGGTTTCACTATGTTAGCCAGGATGGTTTCAGTCTCCTGACCTCATGATCCACCTGCGTCAGCCTCCCAAAGTGCTGGGATTACAGGCATGAGCCAACGCGCCCAGTCCAGTGTTATTTATTTTTACTCCTAAAGATCGTCTCTGCCAACTTTGACCAGGAAATATGCAAATAGAGATGTGGCAGCTCACTTTCATCAATGAGTTTTTGGTTTGTGTGTTTTTGATTGCTGTATATATGTGGCAAAGTAAAACTGCCCATTTCCAATATGAGAATAAAAACAAAAGGATTAGTTAGGAGAGGATAAGAAACTGGAATCACTTCCACATCCTGGAGTTAGAGAATTACAGTACACCCCCTTCATTTTTTTATATTGTGAGTTTCCAGAATAGCAGGCATAAATGTGTATTTAAATACAAGCGAAATCAGTTATCGCATATTGCAGGTAAAAGTTGATAACTAAAAAAAAAAAAAAAAAAAAGTTGATAACTGACTCTCCCAAACATAACTACTTATGAAGACACCTGGATCTCACAGCCATTTTCCAGTAAAAGCCTAAGACTTCTTAAAGCAAGAATCACTGGTTGTTACCCTGACATTTCTGCTCAGATAATGGAGCCTTCTCTTCGAACTTGTACCAATGTTTGCAGATTGTTTCCATTTTTGTTTTAGAGTCAGTGGGTAATTAGTAAGGAAAGAAGCCAACAGTAATCATCTCCTCAGATGTAAGATGTAGGCATGGGCTTGGACAAAAGAGTGGCCAGTTCCACCTGGTAACAGTAGGGGGTGCAGAATATGCAGGCACAGACATATGAGCATTGGATTTGATGGTAAACCTTCCGTAAGAGCTCTGCTGGTTGTTTCTCTTTTCTTGGTGAAACAGGAAGCTAGGTCATCAGCTGAGAGTAAAGATGGGGGAAGAGTTTTACAGGGAAAGGAGATGTATTAGTCTGGTCTCACATTGCTGTAAGTAAATACCCGAGACTGGGTAAATTACAAAGGAAAGAGGTTTAATTGACTCACAGTTCCACATGACTGGGGAGGCCTCAGGAAACTTACAATCATGGCGGAAGGCGAAGGGGAAGCAAGGTACCTTCTTCACAAGGCTGCAGGAGGGAAAAGTGCAAGCAGGAGAAATGCCAGTCAGTTGTTACAACCATCAGATCTCATGAGAACTCATTCACTATCATGAGAACATCATGGGGGAATCACTCCCATGATTCAATCACTTCCACCCTTGGTCCCGCCCTTGACACTTGGGGATTATGGGGATTACAATTTGAGATGAGAATTTGGGTGGGGACATGGCGAAACCATGTCAGGAGAGGATAATGAAATTGTCATTTAGGAGGGTGCGGAGGGAATAAACCTGCGAAATGGTTGAATTTGGAATGAGGTCAATCCCCCGGATGTTTTTCTGACACACTCATCTGTGTAGGCACAGACGCAGAAAAGGCACTGGCATTGAAGTTTTGCCATCGAAATGTAACAAAAACAAGAGGGAGGCTTAGAAGCTGAGGGTGGATCTCATCTTAGAGTGTTACAACAACAGAGTAAGCTGAGGGTGAATCTAAGGGAGTGATCATGACTGACCATGAAATTTCAGCTGGGCAAACAGAGAAGCCAGATGAGAGAGAGGACAGGGAAAATTTGTTACAGACACCAGTGGCTCGAAGAATTTTCGGGATTTGAGTACTAGAAGGGTTGAACTGGACTAACAGGCATCGGCCAAAGGATGAAAGACTTCACATCGAGTTTGTGGAGGAGCTGCATAGTCAGCACCGACAAGGTCAGAGGATGCCTAGGGAGGCTGTGTGTCTGATTTCAGATGGAGGACAAGGTGACGAGAGGAGTTGAGGTCATGGAATTGGGAAGTCAGAAAGTTGGGAGTACCACCCATGTGCCTACTGAGATCTTCCAGAATTGCAAACTGAAGATTTGGGAAATGAGAGAGAGAGAAGTGGATGTCAGTAGCTGACTGCAGAAGGGGAAATAGTGCATGGTGTAGGCTGATGGGTTTAAATGGAAAGTTGGAGGGCTTTAAAAGGAGAAAGGGAAAATGCTTTCCTTACAACGCTATAGAGCAATGCTTTGTGGTACTGGGAGTGCAGTCGCAAAAACATTTGAGGGTGCTGCAGGCAAAGTAGTGTCCTCGGGTACGAGCCTGTTTCAGTTAGGGAAGAATGTAAGAACAACATTGAGAAAGCAGATTGCAGTTACGGGGCAGTTACTGCTGATTGTCCGTGAGTCCCCCAAGCACGGGGGAAGGGTCTCAGGGTTTGGGGCAGCTGGAATATGTGGTAGGAAAAAGGATACACAGAGTGGATGTGGAGCTTGGGGCTCAGCCTGGAGAGATGGCACAGGAGTCAGACATTCTTTGGTGACTGACATGAACAGGGCATCTCAGTCAGGAACATTTATATTCTGATTATTCATGACAAGACCTACTGGCCTCTAGGCAGATGGTGGCAATGAGTCTCCCGAGAGGAAGCAGAGAGCTCTTGTCCCCAGCATTCCTGCCAGCGGTGGGGGCAGCTGCTCCAGGAGCTGGTGAAACTCTTGGGATCTCACTGGATGCTTGAGGCAACTGACATCACTTGATCAAATAAAATGTTTATATTAATGTCTGTTACAAGCATTCTTGGACAAATCATTTTTGTCTCTCTAACTTAGCTTTCTGTAGACAAGGGAGAGTGAAGCTCAATCATCTCTTAGAATATTTGTAAATAAATAGGATGCCAAGTAAGTTTCAAATATTAAGTGCTATACTAAAGCTTCTCTGATTTCAAACGCTGTTCACAATCAGCTTTCCAGCGTGGCAACAAAATAGACAGTAAAATAAGTATAATACTCACTTAGAAAATGAGTTGATAAAACCTAAAAAGATGCTGGTTAATTACTAATTCATTGTCAGATGGCAGAGACCCACGGCAGCCCTCTAATTTCTTTGTATGTGGTTCCTTTCTGTTTTCATTGATCTTTAGTAGGTATCTTGATTTTTTAGATTTGGATTAAAAATTAAACACTATATGTCATTGCCTTCCCGAAACAAAAATAAACTCCTTAAAATAATACATTTATATTAGCTTCTTAGCCCCTTCTCTGATTTGTGTTCACAATTCATATTCATATAGCACCTTTCAACATTCCTTCCCCCTAGTCCAAATTCTTTGGCAAAGACATTATCACATTATAGGAAACTAAAGTCAGTCTGCAGTTCTAGGTGAGCCCTACAGAAATCAGGTGTGATGTCTGGAGTCCATAGGTTTGCAGGGCCTTTGGACCAATTGCATTTGAGAAGTACCTCCATTTATACCAGCTTCCTCCACCTTAGGTTTAATCACCAAAATTTTATGGAAATAACCTTTACTCATTCAACAAAAATGTATTGAATACCTTCTTGTACTAGTATTGTGCTAGTGTCGGATAAAATAGTAAACGAGGAAGTCACAGTTACTGATCATAATAGATGCTAGGATAGAAACAAATAGGGATGTCACCTACTTTAGATGAGGGGTGGTTGAGAAGCCCTGAGACTAAGTGTTGAGGTGACACCAGCTATTGAAGGAGCTAGCATTATGGGAGTGGGCAGAAGAGCATCCCAAGCAGAGGAAAGCACACATCCAGTGCCCCCAAGGAGGTGAAGAGCTTGCTTTATTCAAGACACTAAATTCAACCAAGGTGGCTGGAAAATAGTAAGCAGGAGGGACAGTACCAAAAGATGAAGGCCACCTGGACCATGGATGCCAGGGTTAAGCATATGGGTTTGTTATGAGTTCAGTGGAAAATCCTTGAAGGTTTAAGCAAGGGGCTAGAATTATCCAAATTACATTTTGAGTATGTCAGTCTTGTTGCAATATGGAGAGGCTCTGGATTAAGACAGTTGGCAGCAGAGACAAAAAGAAGTGAATCTTGAGAGGGAGAATTCAAGGACTTGGAGACTGACTGGCTGTAGGCCAGGGAAAGGAAGGAATTTGAAAGTTCTATTCGACTGAGATGAGCAAAATGGGGCAGGTGAGATCAGAGGCATGGGATGTGAGCTTCAATTCTGAACACATTTGCTATGCCTGAAGCATGGAGAAGGAGATAAGTTGGGACTTGGATGTGTGAGTGGGAGCTTGGAGGACAGTGAGACCTGAGGTCCGAGACGGAGAGATAACTTTGGAATTACCAGCATGTAGAGGATATTTAACATCCATGGGGATTCTCAGGAGAAGCCAAGAAAGGAGGGACCACGATTGGATGAACCCTAAGGAACACCAACGTTTGGAAATTGGGTAAAGAGTAGCAACAGCAAAGGAGACCAAGAAGGAACTTCAAGAAAAGTAGAAGACAATCCAGGGCCATATGGTATTGAAGATGCCGAGAAGGTGAGAAGGCGGGCCTTCCGGAGGAGGAATGGCGATTGTGGTGTTGAAGAAGCCGAGAAGGTGGGTCCTCCAGAGGAGAATGGCGATTTATGGTATTGGGGAAGCCAAGAAGGCAGGCCTTCCAGAGGAGGAATGGTGATTTGTGTTGAATGCTACTGAGAGGTTGCAGAAGATGAAGCCAGGGAGCGTCCTTCACCTGTGGCATCGTGGCAAAAATCACAAATGACCATAATGAGCAGTTTTGGGGGATGCGTAAAGACAGGAGCCATAGTTTTATGGGAAGAAGGGTGAACAGAAGGGGAGGATAATTACTTCTAGAGGGTTTGCTATGAAGAGAGAGAAATGCAGCAACCACAAGACCATTCTTTAAAGATTGAAGGGCCAGAACTTGTTTTACACTCACAGGAAGGATTCCGTAGAGATGAATTACCTGGTGATTTGAGAGAGAGATCCGAGAACTGAAGAAGGGAAGTACTTTGGAAGGCAAGAAGGGCTCAGATCCAGCACAGAGGGAGGAGTCGGCCCCTAACAGGAGGCAGGCCACTTTTTGTGTTGTGAGCAGGGCTGGAGAGGGTGAGTGCAGGTGCAGGTGTGTTCGTAGTTGCAGGGATGCAAAAAGGAGAGATGGAATATGATGGCTCCATGAAGGCAGATGTCATTTTTCACTGCTGTGTCTTCCACATAGAAGAGTACTTGACACTTGGAATATGCTTAGGAAACATCTGTTGAGCACGTCAGGACATCAGCCATGATTCCTCTCTACTCAGTGAAATATAAAGTGTGGACGGCTGGAGAGAGGTAGGCCCTACCTGCATTGGTCTGAGGAACCAAAAAATTGGTGCAACTCCAAATGAAAGTAATAAATTCATTCTCTTCTATAACTATTTCCCTTCTTATCTTAATTCTACTAATTATCATAACTATTGCCAAAATTTATAAAAATATTTCTTACCCTTGCTATTTAAGAACTTCTATCTCCTATCTTTTGTAACTATCCTCATTTCATCTTTTTTATTTCACCCCCTGCTTTTGGAGGGTTGAGGGGAAGAAAGAAGAGAAAACATGTCACTAGAGAAACACAATACAATCTTGAGGAAGTTGTAAATGCCCATTTGAAGTTTGTGGTCAGTTATTTAAGAGAAAGCCATCGTGCCATTGTGTTCAGCTGCAGGGGTGCACGCCCAGGGAAGGTGAAGGTGACGTTTTCCAGACCTGGGATTTTGCCTTCAGATAAAAAGGACCATGGAGATCTGTGTTTTCCAGGCAATGCTTCTGGTGGTGGATGACAGAAGCTGTCAGACCAGGAAGGAAGGTGGGCTTGGAGAGGCCCATGCTGGAGAGGAAATGTGGGGCCATTTAATTAGAAGTCTTGATGAAGTTGAAGAGTTTAAACAATGTACATACCTTAGCAAGAGATTTAGAAAGATAAGAGATGATCATTGGAAAGAGACATATTTGGAATTAGGATTTCAGAGGTGGTACAATTTCTCAGGATGACAGGGCCTGGATCCTGAGAATAGAAGGATGAAAAAAAGGTCAGCAGGATGAGAAGGTAAAACAGAAAGAATAGATTGATGGTGGCTTATTCATAAAGGAGTGCAAGTCCCCAGAATAATGACAAGAATTGGAGGAAAGGTGAGAACAGCCTGAAGCTGCAGCCTCTCAAGAATGAGGGGCTGCATCCAGGAGATCAGGGGGCAGCAGTGAGGAGGTGAGGGTGAAGCATGGGTCTCAAAGGAGTGGTGGGTTTTGCAAGGGAGAGGAACCCAAGCATTTAGGGGTGTCATTAAGGAGCCAGGGGACAAGCAGTTTCACCTCTGGCCTTGAAGGATATGAACATGAAATGAAAAGCAGTCTTCACTTGAAAAGGTTGCAAAGGAGACGGATCAGTTTCAGTTAAGTCAGTGTGGACAGGGAAACCTTTCAAAAGGCTGATTATACAGGGGAATTAGTTTATCATGAACAGGAATTTCAGGGGACACAGAAAAAGGGCTTAGGAGAGAGGGAAGCATGGAAATTGGCTGATACTAGGAAACGTATGGACCCATGTGGGACTGAGAGTTTGGGTGATAAGAATGATGGGCAGCTTGAGCCTCTGAAATGATGATGTGGGGGATGAGGGATGCATTGTGATGATCTTTGGAGGGACGTAGGTGGACATCCAGAGCACCTGGCTGTTCTCACCTGTGCTCAGGCGTGCCTTGGCATTAAGGCAGCTTCTCGGTCTTCACCCCAAAAGGCCTCCTCAGTGTTAGGGGCTTGTCCATTTTAGATAGTTATAAATATGAAGCCATCTAATACAATCCAGATGATTTTTTAAAATATTTTGGGTCATCCAAGTTCTAATTGGGTCATTAAATGCTCAGTGGAGCTAACCCATTTCACTGCCCCACCCGTAGCCTTACACAAAACTTCCAGACAAATGACGTGTCACCCTTCCCTCAGAATCACCTAGAAACCATCGCAGTTGCTTCAGGACTGGACAAAGAGCTTCTAGAGGATGAGCAGAAGGAAGAGAGGGGAAAATACTGAATTCAGGGAAAGAAAAAACCCAGGGAGCCAGGAAGGAGGATGGTGGCAGTGACTTGTGCCCCAGCTCCTTTCAAGGAAGACAGAGGCAAAGCTCTTTATCCGAGGGACAAGGCTCTTGGATTTGCAGATTTAGGTGCTACCTAAAGCTGTTTCTCTGGGACAAGAGCAAAGAGTGAAATAATTTACAGCCACAGACAACCCTGCTTTCTGCAGTGGACTCCATCAGGACAGGGCGCTTTGCCACCCTGTTTCCATAGTCTACAGGAGTCTCTGAAGTCACATCAACTGTAGGAACTCTTGTGAGGAAAACAGCGTTTATAGTCCTTCCCTTCCAGTGGGTGCTGCTCCGTGTCACACATGGAGAGGGGACAAGGAAGCCAGTTGGTTTGGATCTCTTTTCCAGAAGATTCCACAACCACTAGAAGATAAGATGCTTTTTGGCATTGGATTACCTGAAATACCTGAAAAAAAATCATAAATTGTACTTCCAGATATGGTCTGTTGCTTGTTTTTTTGTTTGTTTGTTTATTGTTTTTTTTTTTTTTAATTTTTTTAGGTCTTGTTTAATGTTGCCTCTTTGCATTTGATTTCAGCCATCTTGATAGTTTTTTCTATGCAATTAACAAGGTCCAGCCCTTTCTTGAGCCAGTTCACTTTATCAGTATCTGACAGGTGTCCAGGGATGAAGAAAACATTATTAGCAACAGAATAGAGAAGAAAAACAGCAGTGCCATGGGGGCCACCACTTAGACTGTCACAGATGCTCTCAAACTAATTACCTGCAAATGAAAAAAAAAAAAAAAGGAAGATGGAGATTACTGACAATCTAAGGAGTGCTTCTTTTTTGAAAAAAATTTCTAATGCATATAGAAAACAGGACATTGTCCACGTAGCAAGGAGAAATGGCTAAATCATAAGCTGATGTTCCTCTATGATGATGTTATAGTTTTTTTCATCCAAAGAGGAAACTATTTTTCATTAGTTTCTAAAAGATGACAGAGGAATGGTTAACTGAATTTTATTTTATTTTTCTTGAGAAATTCTCTCTCTGTTAGTCCAAGCTAGAGTGCAGTGGTGTGATCACAGCTCATGAAGCCTTGAAATTCTGGGTGCAATGATTCTCTCGCCTCAGCCTCCTGAGTAGCTGGGACTACAGGTACATGCCACCATGCCCAGGTAATTTTTTTTTTTTTAATTTTTTGTAGAAATGGGATCTTGCTATGTTGCCTAGGCTGGCCTCAAACTCCTGGTCTCAAACAATCCTCCCACCTCAGCCTCCCAAAATGCTGAGATTACAGGCATGAGTCACTGCACCTGACTGAATTTTTTTCAGTAAAAGGGAATAAGAGACAGAGGCAGCTGGGTATTGTGGAAAGCGTGGTCTTGAAAGTTTCAGCCTTAGTTCTAATGCAGCACTGTGGGTTTCCTGCCTGTGTGAATGTCAGCAAAAGATGGCACTTCTTTGTGGCGTCCAGGGCCACATCCATCACTTCACAGAGTGGACAGAGAATTTACCGAGCAGCAAAGTGTCGGTGCTGTGGTTTGGTACACAGCAGTAGCTCAGTGAACAGAAGCCTGATCAGGACCCCTCTGCTCTAGGAGGGATTGAGGGAAAAGCCCGTGGAGGGAGTCCCGGAAGTGCTTTTGGCTGAGATGTAACAAAAGCTAGAATTTATGGAGTGGTGTGGGGAAGCAAAGGAGACCTGAGAGCTGTACCTGAGTGCCCCCAAAAGGATACTCTGGGAAACACCATGACAGCACAAAATCAACCTCCTTAGCTTGGAGCACCTCAAAGGGGGCCACACAGCTCCCGGATGGCTGGCAAGCATTGACTCATTTTGACAGAACATTTGCCATTTCTCTCAGGCTTGAGTTTTACCTAGGATCCCTGTACTTCACATTTCTTGCTGATTTTAAAATTAGATTTTCTTTTCCTATGAAAACATGCAAATTAAGCATCCTAGTGAAGCAGCCTGTCCCCTCCTACAAAGGAGAGGCCTTTTGGATGGTGTTTCGATGGTGAGGGATGTTTACGCTTGGTTCCCCCATAACCACACTTCTCAGGTGACCACCCATGTGCCTTTAATGTACTTAACATGCAGCCAACAGTCAGCAAGAAAGGGGAAGTTCACTGGCCCCTCTGGGGCTTGAACTTGCAACCATTCCTTCATTATAGAACACTTTTCTACCCAAATGCAGGTCTCTTAACTGCCTGCAGACCAACAAAATACAATATCTATTTCATTATACTCTCCCATGACCCATGATTGAAATTCCTAAAACATGAGTTTATTGAAACTTCTATGAATTTTATGCTTTAAAATGAATAGTTTTGTTCTTAATAGAATCCATGAGCATACACATAAAGACTGAATAATTTCCTCCCCAAAGAAATAAAATAGAAAGTATAGCAGTGAGTCAAGATTCTACCTACATAACGCATGTTAATGAAATGTATTTTTTGCTATAATCTGATAAAATACAGGAGAAAAACATTTATTGTTTTCCTTGAGTTCAGAGTAGTATTCTTTGTGAATATTTATATTTATTTTCAAATATTTTCACAACTATTATACAATCAATTCAAAATTATTTTAGTTGTCTGTGGATTATTCACTTTATGAAATCATATCTAGAATTTTGCAAACTATTTTTAATAATAACTTAAAACTGTCAATATAGTTTGACATGTAAATATTAGCGTATCTGCACACACACAGACGCTCACTGTGCATTCCATAGACAAAACATGCATGAGTGATTTTTTAGATAATTTCCACTCTTGAGCTCAGTTGAGGATGGACTCTATATAAACCCAGTTCACATTATAAATTAATCACATTCCTCCAAGTTAGGCTGTTTATAAAATGCGATTCTATATTGATAAGTTAAAAAGCCCTTGGAACTAATACAAGAATATCAAGGGAACAGTGTTTATTCCTTTCCACCACTTGGGGTAGATTTATTAGTTCCTTTACCATTATCACACATATTTTATACTGAGGTACAGTATTCTGTATTACTTAGTGCTAGTTTGTCACGACTCTCCATTAATGTACTTTCAACCTCGTCCCAGTAAATGGTTAAAAGGATCTATGGAAACTATAGATTGTATCTTGAAGGTAACTAAGTAAGGATCTTAGCTAATGATATATAAATACATAACTAAATTATTTCCTTAGTATATTAAGCTTTCTACAAATACTAGCACATTCTTTTTTCTAGGTCAGTGTTTTCTTATAAATGTCACAATGTTAATTTTGAAAACTAATACTTTCAGTAGGCATATTTCAGGTATGTTGTGTACTTTTTCATCAACAGAAATTCCCAGGCACATATGTTAAAATATTTGTCTTCCTTTGAAAAAGGAATTATATGCTCAAATGCTCTTGAGTTTATCATAAACAGAATAAATACAATAATTTTTAATAAATTCCCTAGCTAATGAATGGAAAGGGGGACATAATTTTTAAAATTCCATCAACATTTGAGACCACTATGAATGTAGTCAACAAGAATTTCTAAATTGTTATTGGACTTTCTCCATAGATTAACTTCTTCCTAGATAAAAACTATTGTCATAATAATAAAATTACCTAACTAAATTAAATAGACTAGGTGATTTGTTGTCAAATGAGAAAATGGTCAATTACTTAAGAGCAACTAATTTAAAATAATTATGTAGGTAACATAATCTTGAGTTACTGTTATTAATTTCCATTGCTATTGATTATCTTATTAGAATTCTTTAATTAATTGTCACTAAATGGAGTTAGATTTTATTAATTTATAATTATTTACTGTCTACAAACTATTGACAAGATACTATGCCAAACTCAGGGCGTGTGGATGCACAAAAGGATAGAGGAATGAGTGCAAAAGTCTGTAATAAGGGTTTAAAGGGCTTGGAGCACTTTAGGTCTCATGCAGTCACCAGATTTACCCCGCCAAAGACCCCTCTCAGGACAAAGCCCCACACTGAGGAGAAATTTGCTCAGAATAGAAAAGAAAAAAAGGAAAGAGAAAGTCTAGTTAAAAATGGGATAACAGAGTTGTAAGATTGCAGAAAGGAAGCCCCCATATTTTTGAACACTGCCCAAAACACCAGAAGAGAAAAGTCCACAGCTTTTCTGAATTCTACGTCTTTGTAAAATTGCAGGAGAACTAATTTCATGTAAAACTGAGCAACAGCAGAGGAACAAGGTAAAACTCTAACAGAAAAGAAGCAAGGTTCAGTCCCATACAAGGTTATTAAAATGATGCAGTGAATGAAGAACAAAATAGCATCCTTATGAACAGTGGAAGAATGCCCCAAATCAGAGGAAAGCAGAAATAACCTTTTCAAGATGAACCAAGTTATTAGGAAATTACATAAATACATATAATAGATATTGTCTTGAAAGAAATAGAAAATGAAAAATGAAGAAAATTCTAAAAAACACAAATAAGAAAATTAAAAAGGGATTTGAGATAAGCTGTTAGAATTAGAAGTGAAGTAAAGAAGATCCAATATATGTATACTAGGAATGACATAAGAAAAACATCAAAGCAACAGAGCAAAGTGAATACTAAAAACTAAACTCAGTACAACTTTCCTGACACAGTATGCTTGTGAAAATTGATGCAAAAATGACCAGCACCAAGATATATTCTAATAAAATTCCTGGATTCTAAAGAAATGAAAAAAATTCCTTGGGCATCTAGGCAAAAGAGGGCAATTAATTTACAAAGGGGAAAAAAAAAAACAGTGTTTTCAGGCTTATCCATAATACTTTGTGCCAGAAGAACATGAAGTAAGAGATTTCAGATACTCAAGGGGGAAATATATATACAAGTCGGGATTGTATATTCCTTATATGTACAATGTAAGAACTCAGTGAATATATTTCCCAGGAACTCTTCCTGAGGAATTTACTAGAGAACAAGATTCAAGCAATCAAAATTACTGGGGAAACATCAACCATCAACATAAGGACTGATGGTTGTGCCTGCATGCGTGTGTGTGTGTGTGTGTGTGTGTGTGTGTGTGTGTGTGTGTGTGTAGAAGATAACATGAAGGCTAAGAGAAAGAGAGCATAGCTTGAAATGGCCACATATGTTAGCAGAGTGGATACATTACAATTATTTTAAAAATTTTGTGGGAGAATGAGTAGAGCATGTGAAAACATATTTGAAGTTTTTAGAAATCGTGGGCACAGTGATGGTTTTGTTATTCTGAAATTGTGTAATGTGAGAAAAAGCAAATGAGCAATTATGGAATATTGTAATTATGTCATCTTCTGTGTTCTTGAGAACCAGTGTGGAAGAAAGGGAGAAACAGATGTAAAATAGAAAATGTTAAGTAAAAACCTTGTAGTTCTGAGATACCTCTCCCTCAAAGTAAGAACTGAGAGGACTTAGAAATAATGATTAACTTAGGACCACTAAACATACCTAGCACCCAGTTTATGGTCTTGAAATTTTTAAGAAGCAGTGCTTCTTTTAAAACCTGGCAATTCCTGGTCTGGGGCAGGAAATGTATAAGATGCACCTGAGTAATTTTCCATAGCAGATAGTGGAGAAGGTATTAAGTGGTGTCAGGTTCATGTTACGGAAAGTCAACTTGATAGGATTACCATTGGCCAGGGATGAGATAGTTGTGCTTCAAGAAAAAAAAATCACTGCATTAGATTAAAACACAGTTAACACATAATATGTGTAAGTTTATGAGTTTATAAATGTTCATTGAAAAAGAAGAATCAAATATTTTAGCTTGCCTTTCCTGTTCAAACAATATCACCGGGTAACCAAAAGTAGAAGTATTCTAACTAATAAATGAAGGAATGTTTGAATTAAAATATCATTTTTCAATCCCAATAAATTAATCTAGTTACTGAATGTTAATGGCTGCTCAACTTTTTGAAAAGAGAGAAAGACATTATAATCTTCCTGATAGAAGTACAAAACACCATCTATGAAGTAATATTACAGAGAGAAAGAAGAAGGAAGAGGAGAAAGAGGAGGACAGAGGGATAGAGGGAGGGGGGAAAAGGAGGAAGGGAAGAGAGTGAAGTAGGAAGGAAAAAAGGAGGAAAAGAGAGGGGGTAGGCAGAGAGGAAAGAAGGAAGGAAAGAAGCTGAATTAAATGAAGCCTATAGACCAATTACAATTCATAGGAAACAAATTATCAAGGTGCATTATAAACTGCCACACTGGATACAATCAGCAAAATGAAGACTGGGAAACTCTATAGTTCACCTGTCCTGCTTTCTTCAACAAATAAATTGCAAGGAAAAAAGACAGTGGAGGGTGATGGACTAAACAACACATCTTTAAAACAGACAAAAGTAGTGTTAGAAATGAACCTTGAGTGATAAAGAAAAACAAGAAAGTTGATTATAACTTTGGGAGGCTGAGGTGGGCAGATCACGAGGTCAGGAGATTGAGACCATCCTGGCCAACATAGTGAAAACCTGTCTGTACCAAAAATACAAAAAATAGCCAGGTGTGGTGTCGGGTGCCTGTAGTCCCAGCTATCTGGAGGCTGGGGCAGGAGAATCGCTTGAACCCAAGAGACGGAGGTTGCAGTGACCCGAGATTGCACCACTGCACTCCAGCCTGGGTGACAGAGCAAGACTCCAACTCAAAAAAAAGAAAAGAAAACAAAACAGACAAACAAAAACCATGGTGTCTTTTAGGAAGGGGTGAAGGTGTTATGATGAGAATAGATACACGGAGGGCTTTAGGAGGCCCTGGTAAAGTTCTGTGTCTTGGCCTGGATAGTGTTTAAAAAGTTGGTCACTTTATAATGTATTAAGCTTATTCTATGTGATACTTACAATCAAAAGTGTGGGGTTGTTTGTTTTTTGTTTGTTTGTTTGTTTGTTTGTTTTTCAATGTGGAAGGATTTGGACAGGTCAAGACAAAAAAGTAGGTTGAGCAGTTCAGTGGTGCAGAGCTGAGGGAGAGGGGCTTGGCGGAAACTGAGATCATTCACAGTCATATGTGGAAGGTGAATAGAGCTGAGGGAGAGGGGCTTGGCGGATCACTGTGAGATCATTCACAGTCGTATGTGGAAGGTGAATAGAGCTGAGGGAGAAGGGCTTGGCGGATCACTGTGACATCATTCACAGTCATATGTGGAAGGTGAATAGAGCTGAGGGAGAGGGGCTTGGCGGATCACTGTGACATCATTCACAGTCATATGTGGAAGGTGAATAGAGCTGAGGGAGAAGGGCTTGGCGGATCACCGTGACATCATTCACAGTCATATGCGGGAGGTGATTGAGAGATGTCCTGCTTCCTTTTACAATTCCAGCAAAACTCCAACCAAACTTAAACCCAGCATTCTTTCTACTTTGCCTTTGCAGCTCAGTGTGTGTGCAGAGAAACAGAAGACTCTGCTCATGAGTTTTCCTTTAAATTCATCATCTCTGACCTCAGGGGGCCTGGGTGCTGCCCAGCAGTGATACCAACTGCCTCCGCCCTCCCCTTCCTTCGTCACTCATACCTTTCTTCTTCCTCAAATCCCAGTACCCCCTCTGCCTGTCTGCACCTAGGCCTAAGCTCTCAGCCGGGCCTCCTTTACCTAAGGATGTCTGCCTTCCCGCTGAAGGCCAACCCTCCACACATCCTTTAGATCCCCCCTCCAACCTACTCAAGGACAGAGCTCTTTCTCTGGCCTAAACTGTCCATCTGTGCTTCTCATCTCAGTCCTGCCTTCAGCATAGTATCATATCATTGTTTCTCCATTTTCAAAAATCCTTTACAACCCCAGAGTCCTATCCAATGGTCACCCCATCCCTGCTCCCTTTTTCAGGCAAACTCCTTTAAAAAAGTGTCCATTCTCACTTCTTTGAATTTCTCTCCTCCAAGTCTTTCTGGACTCCACTCCGAAGGCTTTTGGCTCCATGACTCCACTAAATGACTCTTGTCAAGACCGCAGTGGCAGCCACACACCCAACTTCAACCACAGCTCATCGTGGCAGCCTTCTTGAGATATGATCCCTTGGCTTTCGGGACACCTGAGTCCTCAGTTTTCACCTGCCTCATAGGCTGCTGCTCCTCAGTCTCCTTTGCTGGTGTTTTCTCACCTTCCCTGCAGAGGTTGGATAATCACATCTAACCTCATAACACAGTCAGAGTGTCATAGATCAAACCTAGTGTTGAGCTTTACAAATAATTTCAAGGATGCAGGTAATCCTGAGACTCAGGCAGGACCTGGGGGCATTCAGGTTGCCTCCTCGGGTCCTTCGTTGGCATTTGGGGCTGTGCTCTAGGCAAGGTTTATGTGTGAAGCCTCTAAGAAATCTATGCAGCCATCACTCACATGCAATCTCTCAATTACATAAACTGTCTCATCGTTCATTACTTGATGAAATATCGTCATTGTATCCTCTGATAATTGCACAGCTTATGACACTGTCTAGAGAGCCTTACCCCATAAATTCAGAGATTCTCGTTCATTTGCCATCCAAACTCTTAGATCTCTTTTCTAGTAAATGTGCTGTATGTGTATGCCATTCACATGTTTACAAGGAGGCCAGGTCATCTTTTTCCTTCTTTCCTGGGGACAGAAGAATGAGAAAACGGATTAGAGGCTCATGCTAATGACTTCAAAATTTGTATTTAGGACCCATGCCTTTCCCCTAAACTACACTTATTTATTCAATTAGCTACTGGAAATTTTAACATTGCTGTGTAATAGCTTATCAAACTGAACATGAGTACAGTAGAAATAATGATTTCATGCCTCAACTCCCTACAAACACACACACACATACATACACACACATACACACATGCACACACATACACACATGCACACACACATACACACACGCACACACATACCCCTTTCTTCTTCCACAGTTGTCCCCACCCCCCACCTGCCTCCTGTCTTCTCAGGAAACAGGGAAATACACCACAGTCATATTTGACTCCTCTTTTTTTCTCACACCATCCATCCATCCTGACTGGATATTCTGCAATTTCTCCCTTTAATTTATACCCAGAATTCAAACGCTGATCCTACCTCCAGCACTACCTTCCGGGTGGAGCCAGCCATCTCTTGCATAGATGTTGACATAAGCTCCTGCGGGCTTCTCTGCTTCCTGCCCACACTCTGGCCCTCCAGAGGGCATTCTGAACATAGCAACCAGGTGGATGTCTTTAAAATACCAGTCAAATTACGTCATACCTCAGCTCAGACTTCTGCAGTGGTTCTGGTATCTTCCAGAATAACAGCCAGGGTTCTGAAAGCAGCTGTCAGGGAACTACACATTCTAGATCCTCCTGAACTCTCCAACTTCACCTTCTGTTTTTTCCCTCGTTGTTCACTCTGCCTCCACCCCACTGCCCACCTCGCTGTACCCTGAACAGCCAACCACATCAGCACACTGGGGCTCTGTCCCCTTACAGTGTTATCTGCTTGTCCAGAATGCTTATTCCCCCAGGAATCCATGTGACTTGCATTTCTAATCTTCAGACATTTGCTTAAAGGCACATGCTTTGTAAGGCACTCTCTAATCACCTCTTTAAGATTGAGATCTCCACCTTCTTTGGAATCTTCCTCTTCCCTGTTGATTATTCTCTTCCTCACTTAGCACCATTGGAAACAGTAGACATTCTGACCTCTCAGTATTGACTGTTACAGTGCTGTGGATGAAGGTGGAGAAGTCTGTTAATTCACTGCTGTATCCCCAGCACCTCGGTAGAGCCTGGAATGTGGTAGGCTCTCAATAAATGTTGCATTATTTGATTAATATTTGAGCAAACCTATTTGACTTGATCTGAGTTTATATTACAAACAGATCAAAAATGTAGGGCTGCCACGAAGAAGACCTTGAAAATGGTCTGATGGGGTTTGGAATTTATTTGCAGGCTGAAGAAAGCATTAAAGGAAACTGAGCAAAACAGTAACAGAAAGAAATGATGTCAGGGACACAGGAAATCATGCTTTAAGAATAAGAGTAATGATAAAGGGAAAATGTGATTCTTTAACATCAGTCTTCTTCTAGCTCAATGATATTGTGTGGGCTGCCAACAATTATGAGGTGGAATGCGGGGCCGATTTTCAAAATAATTATACAACCTTGTTGAATTTCAAATAGAGGCATGAAAATATCTTGCTTTATAAGATTGATAGTGATGTATTATAAGTGTTCATCATTTAATACATAAGTATGTTCCTTCAAATGTATATGAAATAAGATTGTTGAAATATATGTTGGTAGAAGCAATCTTATAACATACAAAGCTTTGGGATATCTCTTTTCTGAAGACAAAAAAGCAAAGAGGAAATTCACTTATATGTCTTGCCAGTTGAGTTTGATAGACTTTTTCTCATTGAAGCATATTTGTCCTCCTCTATCAACCCCCGGCCCTCTCCCTCCCCCTAGACACACACACACACACACACACACGCATTATTTTACTGAAACTGGTTAAGCAAGAAATCCCATACACTGTCAGCTCCTACCCTTTTGGCTGAAATAAACAGTCAGTTTGAAAGCTCACTCTGCTTTTTGGGTTTCGCAGTACAACCGATACCAGCAGTATGGTGCAGAGGAGTGTGTCCTGCAGATGGGGGGCGTGTTATGCCCCCGCCCTGGCTGTGGAGCGGGGCTGCTGCCGGAGTCTGACCAGAGGAAAGTCACCTGTGAAGGCGGCAACGGCCTGGGCTGTGGGGTGAGTACTGCCCGCACCCCTGGGGCGGTGTGTTCCTGTCCTTGTTTGCTTTTGCGCATGGGCTGGGATTACATTTTTATTTTATTCTCATTTTCCCTTTGGACTCAGACATCTTTGAACTTATGTATAAGAAAATAGATTTTAAATTCCTTTATAGGACTCCAGATTGGAAAATGTATGTATGTATTTTGGGGAAAAGAGTTGTATTAAGATTTTCTGTTTGGTTGCTTATGGAAGTATTTACTTTAAGATGCTGTGAACCACTTAGGCCAGACTTTTAAACTTTTCTCCCAGCACTCAACTGATCCAGAGCAAAAATGTATTCTTTCTTCAGAGTTGCCTTTAAGTAGACAGGAGTGAAGGAGAAAGAATTCTCCATCAGTGACGTCTTACTGACATTGTTTGCCTAAGTGGTTTCAAGAAATAAAATGAAGGTTAATGTGGAAAACTTGAAATGTTATTGTGTCATAAAAATCGTTTTAAATAGAGATGAACAAAACTAATGGTGTCTCTTATGGAAGCAGAATAAGAAACGTGAAAAATGTTTGTTCTAAGAGGTCAAACCATGTGACCTGGCTGGCTTTTCGAATGAATCTATGGCTGCAGGCTGATGGCTCAAGGGGGAAAGAAGCATAACTCAAACACAAAAAGGCTTACTAAATTATAGGTTAAAATGACAAATGGACAATAATCCTGATATTAAATTTCATGCAGCCTAGAAAAGTAAGAAAGTGTATGTGCGTATAAAAGTCTATTGAATTTTGATGGGAAACGTTTCTTTTAAAATTGCAACTTCATGAGGAGTTTTGTGCAAGAAGGAGCACAGATAGCAGAGGTATATTTGCCAGTCCTGATTTGGGGCTGAGCCCTGTAAGTCATCTAGAAATAAATTAGCATTCATTCCCCTTAGTAAAGCTTCCTGTATGTCATGCAGTGGGGCTCACAAAACCCTGGGTTGAACAATGGAGTAGAGGAAGTGGAAGTTGAAAAATAATGAGATGCCATGGTGCCTAAGTGGAAAGAAATACCTCTGGATTCATAATCGTGATTGCATTTGAATGAAAACTCAAGTGATGTTTACTCTCCCTGGAGATGATGGAAATCAGGACACACTCTCCAGCCTTAGCCATCATCATGTGCTGAATTATCTGCACTGATTGTGTGTGGCCTCAGCAGGTTGCCAAACTCTGGGATCAGAATGCTAGCAAATGTTATCTTTTAAAATGAGGTTTTAACGAATTGTTTTTAACTACTGGCTAAATTGTGTGCTTCTGCCTGCTAATTGCCTACTGTGGTTCCATCCTCTAAAGCTGGATTTTAAGATTTTAACTTTCCTTAGGAGGTGGAGAATTCCACTGGCCCATCTTTTGCATTTGGTTGTTGACCTTGCTTTAAGAATGTTGAAGGGTTTATGTAATGTGAAATCTTGAATATCTTTATGTTCCCTTTTTTATACAAGTAAATCGTAAGTACATAACATATATATATAAGCTCCAAATCATGGCAAATTATTTTAGAAGTGAATCAAAATGCTGTAATATCTTTGGATTAAAGGAGTTTGCAGGCAAACTTGACTTAAAGAAGGATAGCTATGTTCTCAAGGTTTCTTTGTCCTTTGGCAATTCTAGGTAATGTATTCTTACTTTATTTTAATTTGTTTTGATGTGTTGGTTTTGGAGGTGTGTTTGCTGGATTGTGTATTAGTTATCTATGACTGCATAGCAACTCCAAATTCTAACAATTTAACACAATAGAAATATATCATCTCACAGAGGTTCTGAGGGTCAGGAATCACCCGTGAGTGGCTTCACTGGGTAGTTCTGGCTCAGGGTTCCTCCTGAGTTTGCCGTTTAACTGGGTTGCAGTTATCTAGAGGCTTAACTGGGGCTGGAAGATCCACTTCCAAGGTGGCTCATGCACATGACTGTTGGCAAAAAAAAGTCCTCAGTTCCTCACCGGCTGTTGTCAGAAGGTCACCGTTCCTTACCACGTGGCCCTTGTCTTAGGCTGTTTGTCCCCATGATGGCAGCTGGCTTTCCCCAGAGCAAGCAGTCCAAAAGAGAGAACAGGGAGAGGAAACCACAGCGCCTTGTAGAACCAAATCCCCAAAGCTGCACCTGTCACTCTCACGTTATTCATTAGAAGTGAGATACTAGACCCAGCTCACTCTCAAAGGGAAGGGAGTTGGGCTCCATCTTAAAGAGGGTCAAAGAATTTATGGACATATTTTAAACCACCACAGTTTGCAATCTGAAGAAGCTGAAAAAAGAACAGAGAAGTGATTTTCTAAAGGATGCACTGAACTGTATGCCTTCCTTTCCCTCCCTCCCTTTTTGCCCCAGTCTCCATACTCTTTCGCAAGCTTACGTCCATTCCCATTGCTCTGGCTTCTCAGCAGAGATAAATTGACCTCATCATCGCCCTTTGTCTTCAAATCCCAAACTTTCACTGAAGGATATTCACCTGACTTGGATGCTAAAGGAATTCCACAGTGATTTAAAAAAGGAGATTGCGTTGAATGTGTGAAGTTCAAACCCTGGCTTCACAAACTACTAGTGGTCTTCATCTTTGTCAGTTTCCTTATCTCTAAAATAGGATATATATGAGCAACTCTGTATAAGACTATTGTGAATAGTAAATGAGATAATAAGTGTGAAATACATAGAATAGTTCCTGGCATAGAGTAAGTGCAGATTTATTTAATATTTAATCAAAAGCTTAATGAATATTTATCCAAAGCTCACCCAAAAGATGCAACATTCAAGGAAGATTGCTTATGTGGCATTCATTGGATATACTCTTCCAAATAGTCTAGAATCAAGGATGTAGCCAGATCTACAGCAGGAAATTGGGCACCTAGACCTTACTATTTTTAGCCTTCAAATAATTGCTTTTCCTAAATACTACTTTGCCATGATGCCATTTGTTTATATTGTAATTGTTACACAGGAAATGTGATGCCTGTGGTTCAGACTTTTCCACAAGGAACCATGGTGACTATTCAAGTCTGATCTGAGTACCAAGCACACTTATGCTTGTCCTGAGGAAAGTTGCCTTTAAGGATGTTAAACCAACTGATAAGGTTTGCCTCTGAAAGTTGACTGCTAGAAAGTCTAAAGCTACATCTGTGGGCTCTGGAAGCATATAGAGAGGTCATAAACAATGGATTTGGAAACTGGTTTCCTGGCTTTACTTGTTTCCTTCTTTCTCTTCCCCTTTTCCTGATGCATGTTGTTTTGCTGTGGTTTGTACATCCTTGTAAGCTGCCCATCTTTTCTGGGTTTAAGGAGTATAATGGAAAGCCATTGTCTGGAAGAAATTGTGGTTAGATTCTGTCATTTCAGAAGTAGAACATGGCCCAATACATAAAAGTTAGAAGAAGATGAATCTCCTTTGACTCTTTGCTCTAATAGTATGGACAACGAAGAACAAAATAAGCTGCCTCGGGGAGAAGTGAGTGTCTCATTCAATACATCGTTCAAGGAAAAGTCATTGGTAGCAAAGCTGTAGAAGAAATATAGAGTTCTAGATGTGCAAAAAGCCCTAGACATCATTAACTCCAGTGATTCTCGGTGTGGTTCACAGATTTATTGTGAGATGCCTGTGAATTCACCCGTGCTTAATGTTTTTCCTTCAACTATCAAGATAGAAAAAGTACAACTCTTACTATGTGGGTATTCAAGAAATGTTTGCTGTTACAAAAAAAAAGTGTGTAAAAAGTTGAAACCCAAATTCTCTGCCATTTGTGGGATTTAAAATTTTTTGGAGCTACACACCCATGTGTTGAGCCCTAGGCTCCAGAGGATTCTAATCTTGTAGTCATTTCACCCACCACCATGTGCCTGGGTGGTCTTCCACACAGCTGTGGTTTCTATTGTATATCCTTTCCATCTGAAGACTTCTGTGTCTTTAGTTGAGCTTCTGTAAAATAGGTGCTATAGTTAGTATTTATGAGTCTTTTGTTCACACATATGGGAATGTCCATTGGAAAATCAGATTCCAGACACTTTGCTCCACTGTGTCACAGGCTTATCTGTTCCCTCAGGAGCAATGTACCTTAACTAATAAATGAAGACAGGGATTTGCATTTAAATGATGATGTCAGTCCACCTAGGAAAGGCCTGATAAATGTGGGATGGATCCAGCAAATTTATTACCATTATAAAGAATTATTTGAAAGTACCACCTCCCAGGATTCAAGCTGCAGTGTTACACTGGTTTCCTGTCTTTATATTCCTGTCCTAAGCCTTTTCATTCTTCTTGGTAAATCATGTATTTGGTGTTTAACATTCATCGAATGTATGAATGAATGAATGAATGAATGAATGAATGAATAGAATAAATGGTTGCATAAATCTTAATAATCTAGGAGTAATGTCAATAAACTATTACTTTTATTTTCCAATATTAATCATCATTTATCCCAGTATTAAAATTGTTTACCTTGCCCCAACAAAGACCTCTTTGAAAAATATTTAAGCACCTTTATATACTTATACAATATACAGTGTTTTGATAGCACACATAGTATATAATTCAGAAAACCAAAATAACACTATGTTCAGGGATCCACAAAAAGTCCATTAGAAACCTGAAGGTACTACAGAATTTACAGAATTGATGTGCTCTATCAAAGGCTACATACAAGGCCAAGTAAAGAGTACATTCTGATATGTAAAATGTGTTACTCTTGGGAGCACTGAGATTTCGGTTTTGACTCAGCACAGAATATTTTTACATAGATAGAACGCAACAGAGAATGTATTTTGGTATCAAATACTACTCTAGCCTCACTCTACTAACCCTAGATCCTACTTTTACTACTGCTCATAAAAAAAAAAATTAATTGATTTCCTGAAGAATTCACGTTATGCATTATTCTTTTTTTCTGGCCTTATTGCTAGTCATCAGAACTATCTCACAAACTTTTATGACTCTGATGCAAAATGTTGACGTGTTTAGTACTGGAAAACAGCATCAAAATATGGAATACATTATACTCACTGACCTGGGAATGCAGAAAGCTATGGCAATCAGACCTTCCGAGTTATCTATAAATAAACCATCTTTATCTTATTTGGTGTTGTCTCCGAGTATTATATGTCTGGGAGATAATTTATTAAAATAATGCTTGAAGTTGGATGAGGAGTTTTCTGTTTTTAATTAGAAATCCAGAAACAAAATTTAGCAACTGCAGAAAAATACACATTTAAATGAAAATAGAATTTCAAAAATCTTATTAGTGACCATAAGTTAAGGAAATGCAATGAATTTCTTAAGGCCTCTAACAGTCACTCTCTTCTTAAACAAACACCGTGCTGTGTTGTTCAGGGGCAGATTTGTCAGGGAACTAACAAGGCCTTCGCCTTGGGCTCCTTGCTTGCATGGGTCCTTTCCAAATCCTCTTAACCATGTTCACTTTCTTGCATTGATTTTCTTAAAAAGAGTTCCAAAAATTATAAAAATGAAGTTGTAAAGCCTCCTGCAAATGTGGTTCTAGGCCTGTGCAAGTATAGGATATGGCCTACTTCGTGCAAAGAAATGTATATATGCTTTTGGTTAAAATTGTTATTTCGAACCACTTATAACAACAGCGTTAAAATATTGTTGGAGGTTTTAGTGAAATGAGAGTCTGAACCTCATTTTCAGCCTTTACATAGGAAAGGAGTCGATGAAGATAAATTATGATGATACCTACCCTTTTACTCAAAGATTTAAGTAATTATTGAGTTTAAACTCCAAATTAACAAATAGATATCAAGCTGTCTTTTCAATAGGTGGAGCTTGGAAAGAGAAAACATGTAGATGATCAATATTTAATAATGAAAGGAAAAAAGAAAATGGTTACTTTTCTTATTCTTTAAGCCAATTTTAATTTATTTTTGTAAAAATATGTAATTTAAATTATGCTTAGGTATTTTTTAAACCAAATTGAGATTTTTTAAGACTAGTCTCCAAATGTATGTGGTTTACATCATGATGTTTTCAGGGAGACACCAGAAAGAACAGGTGTTTCTCAGGATGACTAACTGTGGGTTCATGAGCCTTCACTCCAGCTGTCCCCATGCAAGTTTGCCTCAACCGCCTGGACACTGCAGCACGTAGAGAGTGGAATCAAATCTTGTTGGTACTTTAGGCTTTGATATACAAGATGTTCTCCATCAAAGAGCATTTTTAAAAAGAAAGTTGATGTTATGAAATGTCAAAAAATATGCATTCCATGTTTATTTGACATATGTCCAAAAATCTAATTTAAACTCTAAGATCAGCTCATTTGCAGATTGGAAATAAGTCTCGCTAGACTTTCTGCCTGTGAGACAGCTTGAAGTGCAAAGATAGAAACCTTCAGAGAGTATTTATTTTAGTTAAAGAAACTGTTCACAAATGTACAAACAAGTTCTGCATACCATTCCTCTGGAAAGCATCTATCAGTTGGCAGACATTCCTAGAAAGTGTTCTGTGATTTTGAGGTATAGTTGATCTTTGATGAGCAACTGGAAGTTGAGGGGTGCCAACCCCTCCTGCAACCAAAAGTCAGCAGATAGCTTAAACTCAACTACAACTGGCCATTGTTGACGGGAAGCCTTATCAATAATATAAATGGCTAATGAGCAGGAATTTGTATATCACATGTATTATAACTATATTCTTATGATAAAGTAAGCTAGAGAAAAGAAAACGTTATTAAGAAAATCATAAGGAAGAGAAAATGTATTTTCTATTTATTAAACGGAAGTAGATAATCATAAAGGTCTTCACCCTCATCGTCTTCATGTTGAGTAGGCTGAGGAGGAAGAGGAGGGGTTGGTCTTGCTATTACAGAGGTGACTGAGGCAGAAGAAAATCAACATATAAGTGGACTTACATTCTAACACATGTTGTTCAAGGCTCAGCTGCATATAGAAAAGTGTATTTTTTTTTAACCCAACACAGACCACTAGCCATTCTCATTGTCTTTAACCAGTTTTTGTTGAAATAAAAGTAAATATGAAATAATTATACTCTTTTTTTTTTTCTTTTTGAGACGGAGTCTCGCTCTGTCACCCAGGCTGAAGTACAATAGCACAATCTCGGCTCACTACCACTTCCGCCTCCCAGGTTCAAGCGATTCTCCTGCCTCAGCCTCCCGAGTAGCTGGGATTACAGGCACCTGCCACTACGCCCAGCTAATTTTTGTATTTTTAGTAAAGATGGGGTTTCACCATGTTAGTCAGGCTGGTCTTGAACTCCTGACCTCAGGCAATCTACTCACCTCAGCCTCCCAAAGTGCTGGGATTACAGGCGTGAGCCACTGCACCTGGCCAATAATTATACTCTTTCAAAATCATAAGATCCATCTTTTTGAATAATGTGTTAGAAAATCAGTTTTATGGCAAATCGATTGGAGGACAATTCTTTAGCTTTACAAGCTGCAGAGAGCTCAGAACCGTCCTGAAAACAGGCTTCTTGTGAAGATTGCATTGTTTCTGTGCATTTATTTTGGTCATGCTCTGACCTCTGTATAGGGCTGTGTGTCTAACATGGCAGCCTTTAGCCACACATGGCTGTTTAAAAGTAAGCATAATTAAAAAGTCAGTTCCTCGGTGACAGTAACCACATTCCAAGCGCTCAGTGGCCATACATGGCAGGTGGCTACTGTAGTGAACAGTGCAGATATAGCCCATTTTCATCCCTGCAGAAAGTTCTATTGGACAATTCCGGTCTGGGAAATGACCGGGACGTCTGTCCAAGGAGTACCATTTACAAACTCAAGGTTTCCTGTGTTTTCAACACAAGCACTTTGAGCTATTCAGCTATAGTTGAGGGAGGGAAAAAAAAAAAACTTTACCAAAATACAGCAATTTCTTGACTATAAAAATATGAAGCAGCATTTTCCAGAGTAGGGGTCATGCAATCCAGGTTCCAACAGATGTTGCCAGGACCATGGCAGGAGTTGGGGTACAGAGAGATGGAGCAGAGATCTGCAATCCAATAGTTGGAGGCACCGGGTAAGCCAGATTAAACCAATTTCTTTCCTATAGGACTTAAAGCTTTCAATATGCAAACACGTATTGCTTGAGCAAGCAGAACAGCACACTCAGCATTTCCTCAGCTCTATAGAGCAAGAACTACCTTTTGTGTGGTACACTTTGTAAGACAGGTGTTTTATGAAGCTACTTGGGATTCAGATGGCTTGCTTTATTTTTCTAATGCATAGTGCTGAGTTGCGTACTGCTAGTCACAATGAACAGGTGATACCCAAAAATCAGAGCCATTAGGCCCACAATAGTTCTTTTTTGTAGAGAATTAATGAAAGCATGGCTTTTTAAATTATATAGTATAATTGCCTCAAATGTGTTTTTGAGACTACAGTATATTTTTACAGTAAAATCTTTTTCTTTCTAACACTGCCATTGATATATATATTTACGGGTTTAAGATCAGTTAGAGAAGATGGGATGAAATTTTGTGATCATGTGTGCTTAGTAACTCTCCTTCCAAGGATCCCTATTAAATGAACATGAGAATAACTTATATAACAATAAATGATAAATAAAATATTTTCATAGGGCAAGTGTCACCATGTATCAATCTCACAGAATGTTAACTGCATGGGGCATTATGATAATAACCAAAAAAATGACATGTAGATTGTGTTTTTGTTTTCCATGTGTGAAGAAGTGCTTCTGCAAACAGCGAGAACAATCCTAAGGAGGTAGTGCTTGGGTCCAGCTCAGCTGGGACAGACCTGGGGGCAGCTTGCATCTCCCTAAACCCCAGCATTCTGAATGGTGATCTTCCCCTTTCCAGCACTATTTTGTATTAGATAAAAATATGGAAATGATCAACTTTTCCATAGTATTACAGCAGCTAAGTATGTTCTTGACATAATTATACAGCGGAATACAATACTCTGTTACGAAGAGTGAGGTCAATCCGTGTCCTGATACGGAACCACTTTTAATACACAGAATGAAGTAAAGACAGCATGAAAAGGGGATCCATGCGCGTGAGTGTGTAAGATATTTTCCGGAAAGAAGCAAAGACACCCCGGGAACAGTGGCTGCCTTTGGGTAGAGGAAGTGATGATGTGAGGGAGGAAGCCTTTACTTTTCAGTTTATAACCTTCTAGAATGTTTGAGGTTCCTGAACATGTAGATTGGTAGTTACTTTTTTATAACATGAGGGACTGAGCTTATGAATTACTTTTTTTTCTTAATTAAACTTAGTAATGTTACATGTTAAAAATAAAAGCAATGTGACCAATAATTAAATTAGGTAGAATTTTACACCTTTTTAGGCATAGTGTTTCTTTGAGGTTAGACTAGGGAGAAGGAAATACGCTTTTCACTGGCAGAGACCGAGGGCGCAGAAACCAGCTCCATGGAGCCTCGCTGCTGTTCCAGAAAGAGCCAGGCCTGCAGGTGGTAGTCCGGCTGGCCACTCTTAAACTGGAAGGTGTCAGGAGCAACTCTCCTGTCATACCCACGTAGCTGAATGTCATTTTTTAATGAGAATGAAGTCCACTGGGAAATTTAATTTACCTTCGCAAAATAGGGTCTCTGAAACATGTCACCAAATGTATTGAGCAGCCAAGGCAAATCAGTGATGTTTTAATTAAATTACACAAAATGTCTAAATAGTTCTTACATTACAGGAAAACATGTCCCATTGCTACTTTGCACATCTCTGTATTCTAGCAATCATCTTCCTACAGGGCATTTGTTCAGCTAGTGCCCCTTGAGGGTCAGGGCAGAGATCGTCTAGCATATGCCCAGAGCATCCCACGTTAGCCCCATGGCATGATGAAGAAGCAGCACAGCCTCACTCTTCACACGAAACAGGAACACCAAGGCCGGCGCTAAGCAACTGCTGTTATTCCTGTTGTTCATGACGTTTAGGCAGAGTTCAAGGGAGCCCACACAGAATGAGCGCTCAGGACTAGAGTGCCAGGCATTTCTCTTGCTTGTCCAGCATTCCATTGGGAAAGGCTAAGTCGATCAATTATTCAATCAGCTGTCTCTACAAGCTCCTGGGAGGGAATAGGGCTTTTCTTGGGTAAAGACCAGCCAGTCCCATGGGCACTGGTTTCCAAGAATCTGCAACAGATGTAGAAATCACATTTCCTAAGATTCCAAGGAATGCAGCCATTTTTCCTCCTTCTCCACTTGGCATCTCAGTGGGCCCCCGGGTTCTACCAGTTGAGGTCCTCAAAGACTCACTTTTGCCTCTTTTGCCCCACGAAGTGGAAACTTGAAGTGTGCCCTGGGAAAATCTGATCTGGCCTGGCTTGACCTTCAGTCCCACCTCCCCTAAGATTTGGAGGTCCTTAGGAGGTACACCTGGCAGAACTATCCAAGCCTACCATACAGGCCTTTGTCCCCACTGTCCATTAAAAAGTTGATGTTGTGGATGGAGACTAAGGAGATTTCTTAAAGTCCAATTTATTTTAGAATATTTTCCAAGGAGAAGGAAAACATCAAGTAACTACAAGGCCACAGGTAAGGCCCAGGTCCAATGTATAACCCTTGCCTGTCTGTCTGCCCATTCTTGAACCAGGATCAGAAGAAGTGTACAAGTGAGAAGGAGCCCAGTCAGAAGGAGATAAGCCTCACTGTTGCACTCTAGGAGGTAATTTGTCAAGCGGGCCTATTGCTGCACTTCCAAAAAGCAATTTTCTTCCTCCTTTCTATAGAAGAAGGCCAAGAATGCCTGTTTCTTTCTCTAATCAAAGTCGCCTGTTACTCTCTTTCAGATAGATAATATATTGTTCCTGACACACATCACATTTTTCTTCACAAAGCCATGTTGGTTATTGACCAGAGTTAAGGGACAGTCTGGGAATTTGATGCCAAGTGATTTTTTTCCCAATTCCTCTCAAGGTATTAGTGCTAAACCGTCAGGGCTGTAATTTGGAGGAAGTCTGTGTTCACTCTTCCTGTGGCCACCTCCCCATGTAGATGAACCCAGTCCACTTGCAGAATGTGACATATCCCTAAATAATTCTTACACATTATCAAATGCAAGCTTTTGATTGTGTCCTTCTTAGAATTTGAGCCCAGCACTTTGGGAGGCTAAGGCGGGCAGATCACGAGGTCAGGAGATCGAGATCATCCTGGCTAACATGGTGAAACCCCGTCTCTACTAATATGAAAAATTAGCCGGGTGTGGCGGCGGGCGCCTGCAGTCCCAGCTACTCGGGAGGCTGAGGCAGGAGAATAGCGTGAACCCGGGAGGCGGAGCTTGCAGTGAGCCGAGATCGCGCCAGAGCACTCCAGCCTGGGCGACAAAGCGAGACTCTGTCTCAAAAAAAAAAAAAAAAAAGAAAGAACTTGAAGCATTGTTCTTTATGTGTACAAGCCTGCGTTTTGACATTTCCTGATTATTTGAAGGAAATAGAATAAATAGTCCAGTTAACTTGTAAGTTAGTCATTTGCATCAGAAATAAGATGGAATTTTATTTGCTGGAGTTTTGAAGAATGTAGAGCTTGGAATGGATGTGTCCTAAAAGAGAAATTTCCCAGTGATTAATCAACCTTGTTTAGACCATTCATTTAAATGATTTTACATGTAAATAGGAAGTACATAGAAAAGCTGTGTATTCAGAAGATAGCTGCTATTTGGAAAGAAAGAAATCTAAATCAAAGTAGACTTCTCAAAAACTCTTTTATGTGATGACATGACTGGGCTTTGTATAAGCAGTATTGTATTGCTGTAAAGTTCAGAAGCTGCTTAATCAATAAAAAAAGTTGAAGTAGAGAGATAGGATTAAAGAGATAAGATCTGTGTTAGACTAAATCTATCAACCCAGAACTTCCTGTAATGGGATGGATGGGAACTGCTTCACCTTGTTAATGTAACAGAGGTTTTCCATCTCAAAATTGCTGTTTGGAGACTATGTCACTGTGTCTATTTTTAGTTTCTTGGTCTAAAGGAACCACAGATTGTTTTTGCAAGACCTCAGAAAAGCACAAAACTTCCATTGTAAACACGATTTAGATAAAACACTTACTGGGTGTGCTTTTAATATTCTGAGCATCATGTTAAACATCATTGATGTAAAATCAGAAATCTGCAGGGACACAAGCTACCTCGGAATGTGAATAAAATAGCCAGCATGAAACCAACTCTGTAGGCTATTTACCTTCCCTGTACAAACAGAACTGCTTGCTGATAGAGCGTGACCCCCAGCACCTGGCTGTCAGCCAGCAGGGGCAAGTTTCTATCAGGTCATAGTTAGAATCTGTGTGTGCACAACAGACAGACTGTAGACTAAAATGTCAGTTTCCCTCCTGACGTCAATCTCCCCCTTTCTCTTGCTAACAGAACCTATTTTTTTTTCTTTTTTTCAAATGTGCACCGCTTTGGGAAATGACCTCATTTTCCAGGTCAGTAGTGAGTTCTGAGTAGTCTAAACCAGTCTTGCTAATCCTGTGACCCTTACTAGTGATCAGGTTTGAGAAGATCCAGGCCCTTCTAGGGTTCATTACACTACTGAGTGCATCAGCTCTGAAGCCACTCCATTGTTGGACTGCCTGTAATGGGATATGATACATTTCCTTTCCATTTAAGCCAGTTAAATTGGAGCTTTCTGTTTCTCCAATCAAAATCTCTTAATGGGCACACAGGCATTTATTTCTCTTAATAATGACCAAAGGAATTCATTTACTAAGGACTTTGAGCAGATATTGGAAAAAAAAAAAAAGAATTATTTGATTGGAGCTTTTTAGTAGCAAACAAAATCACCTCCAGATTATTATATTCCATAATGTTTTCGTGTCCACTGTAACGGTAATCAGCAATTTAAAAAAATCTTTTTGTTCCTCTCTGGCTAAATGGATTGTAGTAGCCTCCATTATATTATTCTGACACTAGTTCCATGGCGTGTGGCCAATTCCTAGGACTACAGTGACATAAGTGGATGGGAGTTTATTTCTCTCTCTCATAAAATTATGTCTGGAGCTGGGATGCTCCACTCCACCAAGCCTTTAGTTGCCTTCATCTACATGGTGTAAGGTGGCTCAGCCCCAGGTCCACATTTCAACCAGAAACAAAGGGGAAGGAGAAGAGGACATTCCCAGTCTCTTTAAAGGTCAAATCTGGAAGTAGCACACAACATTGCACTCATATTCTGACAGAGAAAAGTTACTTGTGAGGCTACATGGCCAGCCCCCAAAGCAGTTGGGAAATATCTTTATTCTGGGTGCAATGTGCCCAGCTAGAAACTGTTCCTATGAAGAAAAGGGCGAATGGATGATGAGCGGACAAATGTCAGTCTCTGCCTCATCTGGTGTCTTTTCTGTCTCCTTTTATCATTACTCAAATACCATTCACTTGTCTCCAGTCTCAGAGTTTCATATTTTCATGCAGGAAAAGAAAAAAGTATTCTGGCAAGAAGCTACTTCTTTTTTATTTCTAACAGAATTGAGTATTTCCTTGGTGATGTTCTTTTTAACAATATATATTTTTCACTTTCTGTATTCCCAGGCATGAGAAATTAGACCTCCAACTCTCAATAATACCCATAAAATTGTATTCACCCCTTCTATTAAAAGGTGTTGCCACAATAACCTTCTGAAGTTGTGCAGATAAATAGAGTTCGCATTCAGTATTGCCATAAACTGAAAGCAGAGGCACAATTCTAGAAAATTCTCTAGTTGGATTGACATTTACACCTGCTGATTATTTTGTTCTCATGTCACATACAAAGGCACTACTAAACCATGTAGAACCACATGTTCCACGGACTAAAGCTTTTGGAGTTACAAATTGAATATGATATTTCACGTAGCACTTGGAGTAATACCAGCTTCTGATTTACATTTCTAACAGAAGTCCTAGGAGTTTTAGCTTTTATTCTTCTACCGCAATCACTAGAAATCATGCTGTTTTTAGCAACTAAGCTATTCTCATAAGAAACATTCACCAAGGGGAAAAATTCAGTATATTCTCCCTTATATTGAAAATAAATCAGTAATACTTGTAGGGGAAAATTGTTTATTCTACATGCATGAATTGGTTATCCAGTATGTATATGGCTCTCTGCTAGATGCTACAGGCACACAGAGGTGATGCCACAGCCACTGTGCTGGAGAAACACATCATCTAATGGGAAGACAAGGCACGTCTGTGTGAAACAGCATAGCCACATGGCAACATGTAATTGTGCCGGGGAATGTCCCACAGAAATCCAGGATGCTTAATGACCTTAATGACCCAGTTCCTGCATCACTGTGAACACACCTCATAGTCATGTGTGTCACACTGCTTGTGTGCATACCACTTGCCCACATGTGGAGCTGCTGTGGGGCTGCTGGTGGGGTGAGCAGGAGCTGCCTTCTATTCATTTTTGTATCCTCAGCAATGACCCCTGCATTCAGCACACTCATTGTGTCATGAATGACGCTGTGAGAAAGGAAAAGGTTTGGAATCAAGAATGGGGAGCTTCATTAAGCACACTGAGGGATGGAAAAATTTGGCCTAAAGTGGTGACTGAAATATTTCAGGCAGAAGATTCTGCACCAGAGTGAAGGGTCAGGAAGCCAGGCAGCTGCAGATAACACGGCCAGGGAGGAACGAGTAGGCGATGGGGAGGAGTTGTGGGCTCATGGTGCCTGATCAAGAACAAGAGAGGGAAAGGGAGTCTGGCCCTGCGGGCTAAGGATTTGGGACTTCATCCTGCAGACCATGGAGGCCAGGACATGATCAGATCTTTTGGAAAAAGTAATCTAGTGTGAGGGTGAGGAGAACAGGTGGAAAGGGGGTTCATTGAAAGTCACAGAGACCACTGTGACGGTGAGTATCTTGTGTGAATATACAGCCTTCCGACCCTATAAAACAGGAATCACTATTTATCTTTTCTCCTTCTACTAGTGAAGCAGCATTGGTAGTCCCGGGTAAATCCCCAGGGTTCCTTATCTCACGCCAAGAAAATTAAGTACACAGACACGTGGGTGGGTTAAGAAGTGGAAAGTATAGGCAGAAGAAAGGAGAGAGGAGAGCAGCTCTTTGCAAGAGAGAAATGTCTGAAAAAAAGGGTCAAGGTGGCGGATCACAGCAGATTTTATAGGTAGCCTTGAGGAGGCAGTGTCTGATTTATGTAGGACTCACAGATTGGTTTGACCAGGTGTGGCATTTACATAGCACGCAGAGAAGGCTCTTGGCCCCACCCTAATCTTATTATGCAAACAGACTTTCCACTTGATGGGGCCATCTTTTCTGCTCCTGACTGTACATGTGGCTGGCAAAAAGAGAAGATGGAGCCGCCATTTCGAACATGGCTAGTCCCAGGGACTATATTCCTATGGGCACAACTGCCAGCATGTACCCGTGCAAGTTTCCAGCATGCTTGTTTGTGTCTGCAGCTCGATTTTACAGGCTGCTCTTGTTGGAAAGGAAAATGATTTGGGGGCTGCTTTTCGTTAAAAGAAAAACCTTACTGAGGACTTCCGCACCCTCACTGTCTGCCTAAGTACTTTCTTTTTAACTCCTATATCACTAGTTTTCAGAAATTATTTTAAGAATTTTAGGTTTGTAATATCATATGCATTTAAGGCTGAAACCTTGGGGATGTGGAAGATTTGGATCATTATTTTATTTTAGAGATTATTTAGAAATTGAATTCCTAACCACTCTCTGTATAATGTGTAATAGCTAGTATGGTACACTATAGAATATTTATACTCACCCATTTTCATTATGCTGCATAATTTGCTGCCTTTCATTTTTTAATCTAAAAATATGAGTGTAATATTTAAAAGTCTTAAATAGCAAATTTTCCTTACTGTTTCCTCAGCATCCACCATGGTATCCAACACACATATAATTGTATAAGAGGGTTTCATATGGAAAAGTCTCGCGAGTGACAAGATTTGCAGATTTCTAAGAGGCTTTCTACCAATATTTGAGAAGTGATGGCAGGTGTAAGGGGTGGACTGTGACAGCCACCCTTCTTGACTCAGATATCCCAGCACCCACGTGCATGCACCAGTGAACATGAAAAAGTGAAAGGCAAGAAAGACCTTCTGACCATGACATTCCAGCCGTGTTACCACGTGAGCGTCTTCCCACTCTTGTAACCCATGGTTTCTATTTAGCAAGGATTTTTTGTCTGAATTAATTTATTTCAAAAATACAAACAAAAGCAAGCAAAAAACCCCACAAAGCTAATTTATAACCACCCTAGATATTTTCAGTGTCTTTAGAGCATTTAACATTAGTACACTGGGAATCACAGCCCACCCTGGAACAGATAGAGTATGGAGTAAACCCCTGAGTAGGGAGCTGGGTCCAGACTCACACACACACATACTAGATACATACACCCACACTCACACACACACACCCATATACACACCCCTGTTTCACAAACTAGATCCAGAAATAAACTTCTTACCATTTTACCTATGAAAAAGTTATTTTTTTACTTAAGTGAACCCTGAAACTTGTGCATTTGAATTTTAATCCAGTTAGTTTTACACAGATCCCAAAGTCTCTAGGCCAAATTTTTCTGCAAGGAGAAGCATTTTGTACTTGTAGATACATAGATTTTATATATATATATATATATGTGTGTGTGTGTGTGTGTGTGTGTGTGTATAGAGAGAGAGAGAGAGGATAGATAGATAGATAGATAGATAGATAGATAGATAGATAGATAGATTTTTAATAGAGCTAATTATAGTGAAAATTTTAAGTTGAAATTAGTTTTTTGTTTCAGGGAACGGTATGAAGGTGAAGATTTGCAAATGTTTACCCCAAACCCCTTCTTTATTAAACACTTTTGGCATCTATCTAATTTCCTTGTATGCGTGTATCTCCAGTGTTTGCAAAGACTTTTTCTATGTATCCCTAAAAGTAGGGTCCATTGTAACAGTTCCAAAACATTCCTCAAAGCTGTTCTTTTATAATCTCATCATTCTCATCCCTGAGCACCTCCATTTCCCAAGCCTGGATAACAGACGCAGGTAATCCACCTGCCTGTCTGATATTCAGATTTATAATTCCCTTGCTGGTAAGACTGACATGATTTTTTTCAGAGCACCCTGACTCTTTCCAAAGGATAGGTGCCCTAGAGCAGCAGGGACAGTGCTCCTAAATAGCCCTACACATTTGCAGTGTATATGTCCATGGTCACTCACACGTACAAGCCTCCTAAAGAGAAAATCTTCTCCTTTTAACCTGTTTTGGATTCTGCCCAGGTTCCTTTCTTTGGGGTGGTCTTACTGGGCCACCTGCCTTGGGACACTTTTAACTCATTTAGTTGATTTCTTCCAACACTGGGTCATTAAAATGTGGGAGTGTATCGGTTTCCTCAGCAATGTTGCTGGGTGAGGGTGGGGGGTGGCATTTGCACAATTTTTTTTTTTTTTTTTTTTTTTTTTGAGACAGAGTCTGGCTCTGTCTTCCAGGCTAGAGTGCAGTGGCATGATCTCAGCTCACTGCAAGGTCCACCTCCCGGGTTCATGCCATTCTCCTGCCTCAGCCTCCCAAGTAGCTGGGACTACAGGTGCCCACCACCATGCCCGGCTAATTTTTTGTATTTTTGGTAGAGACGGGGTTTCACTGTGTTAGCCAGGATGGTCTCAATCTCCTGACCTCGTGATCCGCCCACCTCGGCCTCCCAAAGTGCTGGGATTACAGGCATGAACCACCACACCTGGCCTTGCACAATTATTTTTAAGGCTGGACAAATGATGGAACTGGTGGAACTTGCATTCAGGTAAAATAAACATTATTATCAGGTGGTGGAGTGCTATGTTCTGTTTGAAGCAATAAAATATCCTGTAGGTAGTTGAAAATAGGAAACTGAAATTTGATGTGTTAGGATTTTGGTAAAGATTTGAATTATCGTTAGAAAGGAATTGTTGAAGCTCTCCAATAATTGGTCTGTTCTCTGAAGTAGAGCAGATTGACAGCCTTTTCTCTTAAAAGAAGCAAGCCTTGGGCCAGGTGTGGTGGCTCACACCTGTAATCCCAGCACTTTGGGAGGCCAAGGTGGGCGGATCACGAGGTCAGGAGATTGAGACCATCCTGGCTAACACGGTGAAACTCCATCTCTACTAAAAAATGAAAAAATTAGCCGGGCGTGGTGGCGGGCACCTGTAGTCCTAGCTACTCCGGAGGCTGAGGCAGGAGAAGCGCTAGAACCTTGGAAGTGGAAGTTGCGGTGAGCCGAGATCGCGCCATTGCACTCCAGCCTGGGCAACAAGAGTGAAACTCCATCTCCAAAAAAAAAAAAAAAAGAAAAAAAAAGAGAGAGAGAGAAAAGACGCAAGCCTTACAGGTCTTCGTAGACATGGAATGAGGCTGCTCCAATTCCTGCTGGTCTCTGGAAGGGCTGAGAAAATGGAAAGGACAATTTCTTCTAAAAGTATGATTTTTCAAACCAGGATACCTGATATGGAAGATGATACCCAGTGCCACAGGAGAAGGTGCATTTGCGTAGACACTGGGGCAGGTCTGGGTGGGGAATGATACTTTTATGTTGAACCAAACACAGGAATCTTCAAAAAGTGTCTAAATTTACAGCCCTTCCTTTGGGCTATGACCTCCAGACATTCCAAGTAGTTTTTGTTCTCTTTGTTCTCTTTCCTGTGCTGTCCAGGAACACCTGTGAGGGAGAGTTTGAGAAGTGTCCATTTAAGTGATGGCAAGAAGCCCGTGTGCACAGTCATGGCCCAGTGACAAAAAAAGTTGGCTAAAACATCAGAGTGGTGTGAAATGAATAAAGGGTTTTTCTTTGTTTTTTGATGCTTCTTACGAAAAATGTTTTTGCTGCTCTGTTGTTTTTATAACATGCTCAATAAGTTTCACTGCTCTACAAAGTAGATTAACGTTCCTGTATTATTTATGTACCATGGAAAAGGAACTGGTCCCACAAGGACTGACATTAATTTGTGTCAAATGATATTTTTCTTCATCATCAAAATGTGAGCAATTAAATCTCCACTTCTCAAATGTGAGAAACATATGAAAGAATGTTTAACCCATGAACAATTTTCCCGCCAGAGATAAAAATCAGTTGTACAAATAATGTTTATAAATCTTCTTTGATTTCGAAAATATTTTTATATCTTACTTTGCGGAAGACAACTTATCTGTAGGACAGCCTCTTCCAACACGGCCTCTCTTAAACTGAGCTGCTGTAATTCTATGAATGGGCTATACTTCATCCAAGTATGGAGGTTTAGGTGTTTTATTACTGGAAACTGAAACTGTGTGAGTTTAAAGAGAAACCAGCCATCTCTCTGTCCCAGTGCTGTGAGGTCATAAGTAAGCCATTTACCTTTCCTGTGCCACTGTTTCCTGTTCCTCTGCAAAAGGAGGCATCTTCCATCTTTAAGACTCGGAGCTGTCTTGCATTCTGGTATTGATATTACCAGAGCAGATGGGCTAATGTGTGACTCGCCTCACTAAACCTGTGAACTTGATGCTCACTGTGGCCCCAGGTGAGGTAGCTGGAGGGACACGGCCATCAGCCACAACCAGGTGTCAAAATCATCCCCATCCTTGTCTTCTCACATTCCCTGAGGCATCTACTTTCAGCAATCACTCATCAAGTCGGATATTGGAAGATGAGACTCTTGCCTTTCAATACCCTACATTTCAGTGGAACAGGAAGGCACGCGCTGACTAGGGAGAGGAATCTGTGGTTGTGGCTCGTACATCTCATAGACATAAGACAGCTGTTTTAAGTGACAGACTCCTAAATTAAGATTTTCAAACAAGACTGTTCTTGTGAATATCAACACAATAATTCAGATAAAAACAAAGCAGGATTCCTGCCTTCTAAGCTAGAACCACGAGGCAGGCAAACTTGACTTCTTCGGCCCTTGGTATACAGTATGAGACCTCAGGGAAGGCCTTTTTTACTTGGCTCCTTTTTTCACTTGTGGCTTAATTTCCAAGAATTTTCATCCAGTCTCTTAGTTTCTCACTGGACTTCACCTAATCATTCAAGACAAATAGTCACCTCCCCAAGAGATAATTATACCATCTCCCAAGGCAGTGTTTAATTGCTTTTACTGACAAGAAGTTACTCAATGTCTAACCTCAACCCTTTACTTCAGAAGTCTTGATCCCATGTATCTCGCAACAACTTTTCACAGCATTCTTGAAAACAATTAGATGTTCAAAGTACGGGTGTGCCCTGGAGTCAATTGTGTGTTATATGAGGGGGCACTATTTGTACACAACCCCATATCCACTTGGACACAGTTGAGAAAGACCCTACTGCTCTGCTATGATTTCTAGGATCTTTTCTCAGTGGGAGCTCTGCATGTTCCTGTCTTATTTCCCATTATCGCTGGGGTGCTAGTGGATACCATTGAGGGCTTCAAGACTGCTTGCCTCTCCAAAAGGGTTAAGGCATCGCCTTTCCTTCGTGGAAGGGGCACAGGAATACCTCCTGGAGTGTATGGGAGGCCACATTGCATTCCCACAGCTGTGCACCCACTACAGCTATGGAAAACTCTATTTCTTTAACATATCAGGAGATATTTGTAGCTGGGAGGTTTACCAGTATTCATTAACAAACAGAAAGAGAAAACCAGAACCACCAATCAGAATAAAATCCTGTCTCAATATGACATGGCTAAGTAAAGTCACAAATGAAAAGTCTTTCCCCTGAGGATTACTTTAACAGTGACATTTTATGCATATATTATATCTATGGAAATTCTTCTGTCCCACAAATATATGTTAAATATTTTGAGGGATAAACAGATTTCTAAAATACAGTCTCAGATTAGGGGAATTTATTCAAGTTAATTCTAAGTCTCTGAGGACTGAGTGGGGGGAAAGAAATGTTTGAAAGCAGTGCTGTGTTAAAGGAGGCAGCAATGCCTGTGGCCTTTGGGTAAACTGAGCTGACCTGGAGAAACAGTGTCTGGGAAGGGCCATCAGTCTCCCCCAAGGGTTCTTCAGACAGCTGATTCAGTGCACTGTCAGAAAAGAGACTCCAGCCCTGTAGAGGCCAGTCTCATAAAGAAGACTGGAGAGCCAGAGAATGTTCTGATTAACAATAGCTTGACCTGACCAGGAATATTAGAGTGTCAACGAAAGAGGAAACTCTCATTCTAGTAGTAAAAGGAAGTGCAACGGAAGAAGATGCAGTGCGTGTCCTCTTTGCCTCCCCACCTTTTAGATTTTACAAGGTGCTACCCATGGGTAAATGTTCCTCACCCCACCCCTCAGGCAGAGAGAGGCCACAGCACTTGGCAGCAGAAGGCATCTTGCTGTGAATTAAAAGGCACCCCTCCCTCATGTGGGCATAGCACCCAGCAGGTTGTAAGGTCCAGGGAGGGGAACGACCTGTTTCCCAGCCCCTCTGGCCTTACAGGTGGAATTGTTTGTGCGAAACACAAATTACAGAAATGTACAACAAATCCCTGGCACCAAGTTCATACTTGGTGCTGTTGGGACTCAAGACACTTCACCCGTAAGTATGATGGTAGGAGACCAGAACATGCCACCCCAGAATATACTTCTTTGGCATATTTTGAGCTGGTTATTCTGAGAAATTGCAGACACAGGAGTGGCTCTGAATAGCTGTTCTTTTATGAAAGAAATCTATATCTATAAAGGAAAACAATTGTCATAGGAGTCTCACAAACCAGAGAAGATCTCATCACAGGAGATAAGATTGGAGGTGATATCTTACCCAGACAGACTCTGTCACAGGTGATCACAAATTCTTCTGAGAGATGCACTGAAACAACTTTTACTACTTATGAGGCTTTCTATCTGCATTACAAGATAGCCTTTGTTCATCATACATTTCTTCCCCTCACCCTTCCGTAACCTGTTACCACCTCCCAGCCAGAGGCCCCAAACCTCTATTCCTTTGTGTAGCCCAGGGATTCTATATAAACTCCAATTACCTAGCCCTTCTTTGAGCCTTATATTTTGAGGGACTCCCATGCATATGTACATAATAAATTTGTCTGTATTTTGCCCTATTGATCTGTCTACTGTCAGTTTATTTCATAGATTACATTATTGAAACTTCAGAGGATAAAGTCTTTTCTGTCCCCTACAGTGCTTAGCAAATGTTTGCAAATGAATGGATGAGTAAATGTAAAATTATATCAGAGGGTTTTCTCCTCAAGTAGCAATTACTGATGCAGTGAGATTTTATTTCATTATATTTATTTATTTATATTATATTTATTTATTTTTTGAATATTTCTATTTTATTTAAGATGTTAGCAGAACTTCTAATGGTTATAGCAGGTAAACAAGAAAGGATTAACAAGACAGGACAACAAAAAAGAAGACAATAGGAAATTATCACTTAATATTTTAGTTTGTGTGCATTAAAGAAACTTTTTGCCAATTGTTGTAGCCTAGGTACTTTTCAAAGTAAGCAAGAAGAAATTATTCAATACTCAAGCACAATAACTGAAAGCTGTTGGACAGGTGTGTGTGTGTGTGCACGCACATTCACGTGTCTGAACACATGAGTGTCTGCTGGAGGCTGGAGCCAGCTGTACCAGGTTCACAAGAGCCAGTTATGAACATCTTTTCCTGGCTCCATGTTCAGCAACTTCATGTTGGCAGCTTGAAACTGACCATGATGAGAGTACTTATGAGACTGACTTTTTTTTTAGGAAGGTTGGAAAAGAGCTGGTTTATCAGCCTACTACTATATGTGAGTGATCATTTAATTATATTCAAGCTGCAGTCTTTAGAGGATACACAATACTAAATTGTATATATACACAGATTTGGGTTACAGGCAACTTAAACCTATCTTTCAGTTAATCTTTTGTGTTATGTTTGTTATATATTTGAGACACTGGTATAATTTGATTTAAAATATTTGATACCCATATTTATAACATTATCTAAGTTATTGGGTTGTTTACCAAAAATTACTTTAAATAATTTTTTATTGTATCTGTAGGCTATTCTATAGCCAAGTAGTATACAGAACATTTTTAGCATCTATAATTAGAATACCTATTTCCAGATTAACATAGAAACATTTCTGATGCAATGCGTTAAATAGAATAATTTTTAAAAATAGTATAGCCTTCAAAGATCCCAAGTATAGGGATACTAAGTGAAGGTAGATTCTCTTGTCTCTGTCCATATTTTAATACTTAGGCTCTGGGAACCTACCTCTTATAGCCTTCTCATAAACTAAACTTTTCCTCTTTTTGTTTTCTGATCATTTTCCCTTCTCTGGTTTTATAATAAAAGCATCCCTTAAATTCATGCAGCACTGCAGTTCTCCTGCTCCCAACATCCCTGACCTGTTGGCCCTTTTATTCCAGTATTTAGAAGGCAAAGCTGAAAGCAAGATGTTGGAGTTCAGGGAGAAGAGATCAGAGCAGCCTACTCACAGGCAGGCTAGGCTCCAGGAAGAAAGTCCTCAGGGCCTAGAAGAAGTGAACCCTCTTCTACAGACCCAGGAACAGGAGAGATGACACTCCTAAACTTTCTGAGACTTGCAACTCTACAGAGCAAATTTTTGGTGTAAGGTTTGTTTTCCTGTTTTATAAAAGATGGCTTTATACTATATATCTTATGGCTTCACCCGTTCATCTCATACAGCACCACACACACACGAACACACACACACACACACACACACACACACCTTTTAGAAAATAAATGAATGTGTTGACTCAGAAATCGTATTTCCACATTAAGAGATGAAATATTATTTGCTTAGACAGAGTAGACATAAGAACAAGCTACAACAAACATACTTGATGTTTTGAAATGTGTAAAAAATTAAAGAAATGTTAAAACCAGTCTGCAGAATTTCACGTTGTTTCCTGTGATCTCCTACGTCAAATGGATGCAAGGACAGCAGCCAGCTCTGCTCTCCTGACAGGCTCCGTCCTGCGTACACCTACTCATTGGGAAGGAAAGCAGATGAGTGTCTCCCTCCAAACTCTTATGATGTTGTGCACTGATAAGAGGTGAAGGTATAATTTTGAAAACTTTTACTCATCAAGACTCCTTTGCAGAAATATCTCTTCACCTCCATATTCACCAGTTTTTGTTTAGTATTTAATAAATGTAACATCCTATGCAAGCAGATGAGGTTACAGTTGTTTGAGGAAATTCAGCTCTGAAAAAGCATAATCCCTCTGGAATTCAAAACCTTCAATTTAAACTAATTTTGGTTTTAACTACTGTTGAGTGTAAAGATAGTTTTAAGCCTGGGCAGCATAGTGAGGCCCCATTTCTACCAAAAATAATAAAAAAAAAATTAGCCGAGCGTGGGAGCATGCACCCGTAGTTCTAGCTACTTGGGATACTGAGGCAGGAGGATCACTTGAGCCCAGGAATTCAAGACTACAGTGAGCTATGTTCATACCATTGTACTCTAGCCTGGGCAACAGAGTGAGACCCTGTCTCTGGAAAAATAAAAAGTAAGATATTGTTTTGAAATATCTTCCTATAGATACACAATACAATTTTTTTTCTATTTGGGAGCATTTCATTCAGAACACTTCTGCCCAATATTATATGGAGTTATTTTTCACAGGTGCTGCAAATATAAGACTAGACCACTCTTGCTGCTCAGGGAGTCCACAATCTAAGATAATTCCAACATACTTTTGGCAGTGCTATGATAGATCTATGCACAGAAAACTGGTATTATTTTCTGGCCTTTCCACAAATAGAAAATAGTGGAAACAAGTAAGGGATTTTTATGTTAAAAAACATTTAATCAAAAAATAATGAGAACTATCTGGATAGGAACATTTTTTTAAAAATTCATGGATTAAATTGTGTTCATTTTTTCCTCTTCCTTCCCAAGCAGTATGCGAAATGTTATTCCCAATCTCTCTCTTGCTAAGAGGCTCTTCTCTGGTCACAGGTGCTATCCTTGCTTGATGGGTTTCTCAGATGGTTATTCTGAAAATGGGTTTGCTTCTGTGTTGGCAAACGTTTTGCAAAAGAAGAAAAACAATAACAGGAGGGAGAAGAGGAGGAACAGGGAAGGATAAAAGGATAACATTTTAAGATAAATACTTACTCTCCATGAAATTGATTTATAAAACAATGTCACCTCATTGAACACACGTGAGACAGGGGAAGACCTTTTTCACCATACAATAAATGTTAGCAGTAGGGACTTTGACAACGTAATAATGATGGCCTTACGAGCTATCACATAGCTAGTTCCTTGGTGAAGTGTTCATGGTAACGGCCAATTGAGTTATTTTGTGATTTCGTGTCTAATGCAAAATGACACCATGAGAAGCATTGCAATTGATAGGAATTGCCGTGGTCTGCAAGCAAACTCCAGTGTGAATCTACTGTGTCACTTTTTCTGTCTCTGTCTAGAGAGGCTCTAATGGGAGATACACATTTGTATTTTTGTTACATGTGAACCTATTTTATTCTCAATTTCTATATGAATCCCTTTCAATATGATTGATAAGAAACCATACTGACTTAAAATAAACTGTTGTATCAGTAGATATTGCCAGAAAGTTTTATAAAAATTTAGTTATCTCCCAATTTTGTAATTGGTGCGTGAAGCTGATTTGTTATGAGAATTCCTATCAAAAATATTATCCTAGCATAAATTATCTTAGCATAATAGCTACAATGGATTCAGCCATGTCTTTATTATGGAAAAATAAAATAGAAACTAATATTAAAGTATGTACCAAAACATAATGCATTTAGAGTTTTTTTTAAAAAAGCAAACAATTTATTTTTCTTGCATACAGGCTAGCGTTAGGAGACGGAAATTTAAAGGGCTTCCATTTATTTTTGTCTTGCATAGCATCAAAGATAGATAAGTAAGTTTGAACATGCAAACTTGAAGTTACCTCTTACTTTGACCTTCCTCAAATGTAGGTATACAACGTCTGTCATCTAATGTTACCTATTTCTTTATTGATAAGATGTCACTGGGCTTTTTGTTTGTGTCTGTGTGATGGGATTGAGGTAGAAGGGAAGTACCCTAAAAAGGACCTCTGTTCTCTACAGAAGGGAAAGCTACAGGAATTGAAACTGATGTTCACAGATAGGACAATGCTGCTGTCATCTTTGCATTACATTTTCTATTATCCTTGGTCTGACTGTTTACTAGAAACACCAGCTTTCTGTAGTCTCAAGACAGTGAGAATGTCTTCTGTCGTGTACTTCTCGAAGCTGTTGCAGTGCCCTGTAGGGCATTCTAGCTGTTGTCCTAAATTGAGATGACAGTGTTGCTCATATTAAATTGCCTTCTCACTTGGCTTGGCATGCTGGGATCCATATCTATTAATGCAGGAGTGTCCAAATGTCCTGCCAGGAAAGCAATTTGTTCCTCAGTAGGGCGTCAGGGAAGCAGCTGGTCTAAGAAACCATCAGAGGTGATGTTGGGGGCAAGTTGTGTTTTTCTTGATTTAATGGAAAATTCTACAGATCCATTGCCTCGCTTGTCCTCACCACTTGTCAGCAAGGCAGCACATATCCATCTTCAGCCCTCTCCTCTACCTCCCTCGCCCATCTTCGGTCTCTTGTGGGGAGTCAGCCCTTCACACAGTCCAAGCTTTGGAATAGACATCCTGACAACAACAAACACTTTATTAATGGATTTTTTAACGCCCTGGGGAGGCAGCACAATTTGGCAGCATTCGGTTAAATATCACGTTGAAAACCAACTCAGCTTTTTAAGAAACACCTCTCCCAGGAGAAGATTATATACACACACACCGCATCAATACTCGCTGTCCACATCCCTCCTGCCACCCCACCCAGCCCCAACAGAGCTTTCTCTGGAATGAAACTCATAAAATTCAATATTCTCAGTTTGCATCTCTGTTCTGATGGAGTACATGTCTGATGACTAATCATCAACCAGAATGTCAAGAGCAATGCCTGGCCATCAAGGGCATGTTCATTGGGCATCACGCGCATATTCATTGCATGCAAGGGAGGCTTGTCTGGAAGAGGCCTAATGAGCAAGAAATGTTCACCTGAGCTCTCACAGGAAAGCTGTTTATGGCCCCAGTAATCAAACTGAGAGGCCAGATAATCCAAAGGTGAAAACAGACCTCCCAAATGGGCCAAGGTGAAGACCAGCCGGCCACTCCCTGACCTTCAGAGCTTGCCGCATTAGTAATGTGTGTAATAAAGTGTTGCTGTCTTAATTAACATCATGGAACTATCCGGGATACTTTAAAATGTAGCAGTGATGCTTATATGAAGTGCATAGTCAGTGGTGATCTTTCTTTTCTTTGAGGGCAGAGTTTATTCAGGTTTTTGCTCAAATATGAAAATGACATGTTTAATACTTAAGTGGAAAGCAAGCTTCCCCAGGGCAACCACTGTGTCTTTCACACACTCTTCTATGCAGTTGAGTTTCTGCATAATTTCCATGGAACTGTAATACAATGGGATTTCTATCCTAATTTTATGCTTTGCTTTCGGTAATTTGTCAGACCTGCAACAATGGATGAGTAACAAATTCTTGGAAATGAAAAATATGTAATTCCATAGTGCAAAATGAATATATGTAGGCAAATGGGTAATGCGTTGCTCATATATGGTCATTGTTTATCACTCTCTTGTTCTTCATTTTGTCCAGAACTAGAAGTCTCCTGCTTCATCAACCCAACCTAAGACTCACCCCCAACTCTGACACTGTCTAATAATTGTCAATCTTGGTAGCTGTCTTACAACTTTGAGATCCTACTGAGGACAAACTCATTTAAGTCCCAGGATTAATAAGAAATCTGTCTTACGACTTTGAGATCCTACTGAGAACAAACTCATTTAAGTCCCAGGATTAATAAGAAATCTGTCTTCACATATGGGAGAAGAGGCCAGTAAACATGAGTTTATTAGTAATAATGCCCATTATACTATAAATACATTATACTATAAATAATAGTTATATGTTTAATTAAGCTCTGTAACTTTGTGTCTAACTGAACCCTGATTTCAACAAGCATTTATGGGTACTGACCCTATATCAGATACTAGGTAAGCATCTGTGATACAAAGATGACTATGAGGAGTTTCTTGTGTCTTTATGTAAAATGTCTTCACTACATTTTGATTTGGAAGACCAGCTTTCTCGTCATAAGTCAAGCCTACTCATCAGCATTGGAGTTCTCTTTTATCATAATCAAGGTATTTTGAAGATTCATCTATAGATTCATGAGCCTACTTTCAAATATGTTATTCAAGTCACCAATTAAATAAGACCCAGGATTCAAACTTTAGGGGATCTTTAGCCATAATCTTCTTTGTTAATATTTAACTATTAACTACTAACCTTTGGATATGGCCAGATTTTTTTTCCTCCTCCTAGAACATTTCAAAATAAAGAATTAATTATTGGCTGGGCACAGTGGCTCACTCCTGTAATCCCAGCACTTTGAAAGGCCGAGGTGGGTGGATCACCTGAGGTCAAGAGTTTGAGATGAGCCTGGCCAACATGGCGAAACCCCATCTCTACTAAAAATACAAAAAAATTAGCCGAGCAAGGTGGTGGCCACCTGTAATCCCAGCTACTTAGGAGGCTGAGGCAGGAGAATTACTTGAACCCAGGAGGCAGAGGTTGCAGTAAACTGAGATCATGCCATTGTACTCCAGCCTGGATGACAGAGCAAGACTCTGTCTCCAAAAAAAAAAAAAAATGCATAGAGAGATTTGAGCATAGAGAGAAGCCAAGAAAGTGAAGAAAGCTCAGGAGAGTTTCAACCCATCATGTACCCATCATTTGTCATCAAAGACTCATAAGCATGGCCTTCCATCAACTGTGCACCTGCCTACAGCAAGAAAATGCAAACCACAGCCAACCTCTACTGGTGAAGCTGTTATTGGAAACACAAGTTTCCTCAAGCTGTTCCTCCTCCCCATCCTCAATTAATACACTTCCTCCCTTTTGACATTGCTGCTGCTCCTCTTTAGAAAGAAATTCGATCAGCTTAGGTGATTTTTCTCTTTCACCTTCTAATTGTTACCAAACCCTGCTTGTTTGAGGTGGTTTCAGACTGAATGACAATGTGTTCTTCTTCTGATCCTGGGTGTGGGCAGGAGAATAAGATGGAGGAATGCGCTGAAGTCCACTACTCTATTTCCTCTAGATTCTCTAAGGTTCTTTAAGAATTGCATCGTCAATGAAGATGATGGCTAAATGTAAAAAATGATCTTACCCTTCACGTAAATGGAAATTATTCAAGTACACCATGAGGACTAACCTTTTGTAAAATTGTAAAGAAACACATAACAGATAAGCTCGTATCTTTTTGCTTGTTTACATCTCTTCCCTTTCATGGTGCCCTTGTAAGTTCTCCATCACACCTGCCTACTCCTCATCTCCAGCCCACATTCTCCTTGGGCTCAGCCCATCCAGATCTGATCATGCTGAATCCACCCATCTTTCAATGGTGGATTCCCTCTGAGCTCTCCATGCTTTGGAGGTAGATATGTTACTACCCTGATACTAATCAACATTGCTAGACAGGTAGAAGTCTGGAGGATAAGCTTAGTGCCCGGACTTCAGAGTAATTGGAGTCTGCATTTTAATGGAGGCTCCTGTCTCATCATTCAGAGCAATCCTGCTGGTATTTTCTACTAGATGAGGAGGGGAGATAGGCCCTTTATGCAGGCCTGCCGGAGGTATTTAAAGGTGAGCAGGATTCAGAGGGGAACCTTGAACAGCACTGCCTTTCTCTTCCCTCCCTCCCCAACTTGGAGAGGCAGACCCCCTCCCTACTTGGTATTGAACATTCTACTTTTTTCACTGACAGTGCAATCTCCCTCAATTAGCCTATACTCCCAAAGCAAAGACTTGGCAAGAGGGCTTATTGTCTCTGGGTGTTAAAAGTACATTGCACTATAAACGTCTGTGCTCTCTGTCTGAAGTCTTAAGAGGAGTTTATCATTTACTTGCATCTGGACACGAGGGCAGTTTTTTCCCAGAGATGTGTGCTCAGGCATTTCTGTAGATAGAGGGAGATTCTCTTGTGCTCAACTTTCCTCTCCCTGGCATTGGTGTGGAGGGCTGCTCTCTGAGTGACAGCTGCTTTCTATTTGACTCAATTCAGCCAGTGTTCACCAGGTGCCTCTTCCGTGCAAAGCAGCTGCCAGGGGCTACTATAGGTGGGTGGGATGCATAGCCAAGTGTCAAGGCACACCGCCGGCCCTCTGCAGCAGGCAGGAGGATGCATGGACACTTGCAATGGGCCCCTGGACAGGAGCCATGGTTCACCTCACCAGGGGGCTAGGTGAGTGGAGGCTGGGCTTGTGCTGCTGGGAGGAGGCCGTGGCGTTAACATTGCACCAATAATGCTCTTTGCCAGAAGGTGGTGGAACCCAGCAAGGGCAGATGTGAGTCTCGGTCCACCTCTCACCCAGAGCCCTGGGACTGCACAACCAGGGGCAGTGTCCAGTGCCACAGCAGCCCGCACTTGACCTCGCTGTCCAGGTTGGAGGTTGGCTACTAACTGTTTCTGGGCCCTTCTGCTGCTTTCCCTGCACAGGACACTGTTCGTTCAGTAGCAGTGGACAGCTTTGTGAAGTCCTCTCATCCTCTGGGAAGCAGGGCTGAGCTGTCCTGAGAGAATTTCCTCACCAGCAGCTATGCAGGGTGGGGGCCAGTCCCCCTCTCATGCACCTAGGTTGTCACCTCCCCTGCCCCATGGTGTGGAGTCACTGTCCAGCTGCCAGTGAGGGAGGCAGTGAGTGCCCCTGGCCCCATTTCCAGGCCAGTGACCTTCATCTAAGGTGTCTGGAGAGCTGGACCCACACATGCCCTCGTAGAAGCCAAATGTCCCTCCAGCTTGAAGCCACCATGCTGCCAACTTCTACCAGTCTCCCAAAGGAAATAATAGTCCTCTTGATTTCATTTCCGCTTTACTTTTTATTTTGAAATAGCAATAGATACACTGGAAGTTGTAGACATAGCACAGAAAGGCCCCAGGTACCCTTCACCAGCTTTTTCCGAATGGCTACCTCTTACATAGCTAGAGTACAGTACCAAAACCAGGAAATTGACTTTGTTACAGTATGTGCATATAGTTCTATTTATCACACATAGGTTTGTGCAACTACTACCTCAACTCTTGATTTCATCTTATAACTGTGTGCCTGGGTCTTTACCCAAGCAGAGCCCCATGAAACCAAAAGATTCAGTGGTTTTGATGCCCTGGGATGTCACCATATGAGTAACCAAATTTGGTGATTCTAGGTTGACTTCCTGCTCCCAGATCCATAAAGATTGGTCAACATGAATGAACCTGAAAAGACAGGTCAGTCATACAGAACCCTGCCCCAGCCAAAGAAACTCACGCTTGTCAATCATGAGCTCATGATTGAAAATGTGCTCCCCAGATAAAAGAAGGCATCTACTCATTTTGCTTCCATGTTGCTGATAGAATTACTTTTTCTGTTCTGGCTTTCCCAAGGCAATTACAAAACCTGTTTGCTCCATTGTAAGTTGAAATCAACACTATTACTATGAACTCAATAATACTATATTTTTACCATAATTGTAAATAAATTAATCATTAAACCTGTGGATTAAATACAACTTTTAAAATGATACGTACAATGAGAAACAACATCCACTGAAATGGTGACTTAAGAGTCATGTTCCTATACTTTTCTTTTTTCTTTTTTTTTTGTGTGTGTGTTTTTTGTTTTTTGTTTTTTTGAGATGGAGTCTTGCTCTGTCACCCAGGCTGGAATACAGTGGCACGACCTCAGCTCACTGCAACGTGCGCCTCCTAGGTTCAAGCGATTCTCCTGCCTCAGCCTCCCGAGTAGCTGGGATTACAAGCGACACCACGCCCGGCTAGTTTTTGTATTTTTAGTAGAGACAGAGTTTCACCATGTTGGCCAGGCTGGTCTCGAACTCCTAATCTCAGGTGATCCACCCGTCTTGGCCTCCCAAAGTTTTGGGATTACAGGCGTGAGCCACCACACCTAGCCCACTTTTCTTCTTCTTCTTCTTCTTTTTTGAGAAGGAGTCTTGCTCTGTCACCCAGACTGGAGTGTGCAGTGGTGCAATCTTGGCTCACTGCAACCTCCATCTCCTGGGTTCAAGCAATTCTCCTACCTCAGCCTCCCGAGTAACTAGGATTACAGGCACCCACCATCACACTCAGCTAATTTTTGCATTTTTTTTTTTTTCAGTAGAGACAGGGTTTCACCACATTGGACAGGCTGGCCTCGAACTCCTGACCTCAGGTGATCCACCGACCTCAGCCTCCCAAAGTGCTGGGCTTACAGGCATGAGCCACCGCACCTGGCCCACTTTTCTTAAAGTAACACCTTGGAAACACTAGGAATGATCTGGCTCTGTTTTAAGGTTATATAGAAAAAAAGTAATGGAGTTGGGCGTTGCGTTAGCTGTACCATAATGAAGTTTCTTAAAAGCCAGCTTGATGGTTATTTTTAACAATTATAGGCACTACTTACAGGTCACTGAGATAAATCACATAATGTTGAACTTTGCAGCCTTACAAGGAAAACAATTTTCTCCTTTACCAGAAATTATCAAGTTATTAATTTTTTTCAGTGCATGTGTGAAAAGCCATTAGCTTCTTTTTTTTTTTCTTTTCCTTAAATATCTAGCTGTACTAGGCGACTGTGCTTAAATGGTGGTGATTTCCATTGACTAAAATCCCATCAGAAGAACCTTGAGGCCTGTCGAGGCGAAAGCTAACCAACTGCAAAGTGGATGCCGTCAGATTTGTAGTAGTGGATAAGGATGTAGAAGCCGAGAAGCACTGAAAATGGCAGTGTACTCAATTTTATCTTCCTTTATTCAATGCTGTAATCAGTCCTAAGGGTAATTTGCTTTAGTTACCGTAGTAGCAGAATGATACACTGTTTCAAATGAAACACACGTGAAATAACACAACTGACTCCCTGTTTTAGATGATCCTGCTTTAAATGTTGAGATCTAGCTTCTCATAGCCTAAGCATCCCACGACCAAATGCCCGAAAAATAAGATTCAACTCCTAAGGCAGTATAATCGTATAAGAATAAGCTCACCAAAATCACATTTACTATGAGTGCAATGTTACCAAAATATATGCACATGGATTAAAAACTCACAAGAAATCCAGAATCCAGAAAATTTACCAGGTTAATACGGTGATATTATGGGTCACTTTTGCTGTTTTCATTTTAAATTATCTCAACGCTGTTCTGGGTTTTCAGGTAATAGGAAGCGGGGAAACAGTTGGATGCTGATTTCTCATTGGTACCGTGCATATAAGAGATGTTCAGTAGATGCAGTTGGAGGAAGGTGTAACAATAAAAGCAGGACGTGTCAGTGGTGTGAGTGTGCCCTTTCATGGCACGATTTAGAAAACAGCCTGGAAGACACTGCACGTTGGCCTCATGCTTTTTAAAGGAAATAAGACATGTATAGAGTTGCTTTTATGCATCTTGTGATGAAGATATTCCCCCTGGCCCATCTTTAACCAACAATTGGGCCTCTCAACTGCCACCTCAAAGTTCAGTCCTGCCTGAGACCAGGAGACATCCTTGGCTTCAGGGGAGAGGAACTCGGAGGACTCCCATAGTAGGCACCATGACAGCAGCACCAAGGAGCTTGCCGCTCTGGACTTGCACTTGCCAAGGGCAGGGTTCCTGGCCTTTCCCCAGTCTTCCTGGCACCAGAGCCCTTCTGGTCTCCTGGTTCCCATAGCAACAAAGTTTTCTTTCAGGCCCTAGTCACTGGGTCCCCTTTCCCTGGACCTAGTCTCTTTACAGTGAGGTCCCAGATACCAGCCTCTAAGCATCAGGACAAGCGGCCATCCCCCAACTCCGGTTTCCTCCCCACCCATCACCTCCCTCCTAAGCCAGCGTGAGTCACAGACGCAGATCCTTAACCCTCTCTCACCTTTTGTCACCTTGTCCCTCATGTTCAGATCTGTTCAAGCTCATCCTCAAAATAGCTGGCCTTGGTTTTATTCTGTTTTCAAACCTTGCCTTCTTCACCCTTTTTCCCCATAACTCCTATCACTCCCCAAAATAAAACTTTACCCCCAAAAAACTGTTCACAGTCCCAGTCCCAGCCTTATGTGGTCTGACCCTGTCCTGCAGCTCAGGCCCAGTTTGTTTCTCAAGATCATGACCACATTCACCATCCAACTCCTGTCTGTGCAGCCTGCCTAAAGAGTCCTTGCCCAGTTGAATAAATAAATATCTTTCATTTGCAGAAACCTTGAGAAAGCAAGGCCTCTGGGTTTGTTTTTTTTTTTCCCACTCTCTCTACTCCTTTTTCATTGATTCTTTCATTCATTCAATCATTTTTTCTTTCAATCAATTGTTTATTTACAGTTCTTGAGATCCTAGTTGCACCAGGAAATATACTAGATAATAAGGTTACAAAGAAATGCATTTCTGCTTTGAGAAGATCGTAATTCCTGGGGTCCTTAAAATACAGCTGTTATGGGTTGCACCAGAATAAACCAGAAGTGGCCAAAGCAATCAGTGAAGCTCCATAGACTCCCACGTGGATCCTACCAAGAGGCAGGGAGCAAAAATCAACACAGGAACTTGTAAGAGGAACAAGGTCTGCAGCCTCTGAAGAAGCACGGGGAACCTCAGGATGGGCCTGGAGCCAGCCAGCAGAGGGGAGGGCTCCCGGCTGGTGAGGAAGTGGAACCTCATTCTTTGAGTAATGACTATTGGGATTCGGATTGTTACACAACCACCAACTTTTCATAAACCTTAATGATTCCCAAAATGCTGGCACATCAGTCGTCTTGATTAGTCCCCTCTACAACCCTTTTAGGAAGGTATTCTATTTGTCACCATTTTATAGAGGAGGGAACAAAATGTCAGGAAAGTTACATAATTTCCCCCAGGTGGCCCAGCTTTCAGTGATGGATCTGGGAGATAAGGCCCCTCTCATGCTCATTGTAAAGTAGGGTTTTCCCTGCCTTCTCATGCGATGTCTTACAGGGGAAAGTCACGCTTAAGTTAAAAACAGCAGCAGCAGCAAGACCCATACAGCATGGTCAGGTAGAAAATCGCCTGCTAGAAGGATTCCAACTTCGGGTACCTTCATGTAGTGGCTCAGTTTGTTTACCTCCTTGCCCACATTTACCTTCAAAAATGTATCTTGTGAACAAACAAACAAAGCAGAGAGGGCTCTTTCAAAAAGCAAAAAAGAGGGCTGTAATCCCAGCACTTGGGGAGGCTAAGGCGGGCGGATGTCGAGGTCAGGAGATTAAGACCATCCTGGCTAACATGGTGAAATCCCATCTCTATTAAAAATTTTTTAAAAAGTTAGCTGGACATGGTGGCATGCGCCTGTAGTCCCAGCTACTCAGGAGGCAGAGGCAGGAGCATCACTTGAACCCAGGAGGCGGAGCTTGCTGTGAGCCGAGATCACACCACTGCACTCCAGCCTGGGTGACAGAGCAAGACCCCGTCTAAAAAAAAAAAAAAAAAAAAAGTGTATCTTAAGCTCAAATGGGAATATCCCATCACAGTTTGAGAATGTAATAGCTTAAGAGGCAGCCAATTTTTTTTTTTTTTTTTTTGTGCACAACGTGCAGGTTTGTTACATATGTATACTTGTGCCATGTTGGTGTGCTGCACCCATCAACTCGTCAGCACCCATCAACTCGTCATTTACATCAGGTATAACTCCCAATGCCATCCCTGCCTCCACCCCCCTCCCCATAATAGGCCCTGGTGTGTGATGTTCCCCTTCCCGAGTCCAAGTGACCTCATTGTTCAATTCCCACCTATGAGTGAGAACATGCGGTGTTTGGTTTTCTGTTCTTGCGATAGTTTGCTGAGAATGATGGTTTCCAGCTGCATCCATGTCCCTACAAAGGACATGAATTCATCCTTTTCTTTGGCTGCATAGTATTCCATGGTGTATATGTGCCATATTTTCTTAATCCAGTCTGTCACTGATGGACATTTGGGTTGATTCCAAGTCTTTGCTATTGTGAATAGTGCTGCAATAAAAATACGTGTGCATGTGTCTTTATAGCAGCATGATTTATAATCCTTTGGGTATATACCCAGTAATAGGATGGCTGGGTCATATGGTATTTCTAGTTCTAGATCCTTGAGGAATCTCCATACTGTTTTCCACAATGGTTGAACTAGTTTACAATCCCACCAACAGTGTAAAAGTGTTCCTATTTCTCCACATCTTCTCCAGCACCTGTTGTTTCCTGACTTTTTAATGATTGCCATTCTAACTGGTGTGAGATGGTATCTCATTGTGGTTTTGATTTGCATTTCTCTGATGGCCAGTGATGACAAGCATTTTTTCATGTGCCTGTTGGCTGTATGCATGTCTTCTTTTGAAAAATGTCTGTTCATGGCCGGGCACGGTGACTCACGCCTGTAATCCCAGCGCTTTGGGAGGCCGAGACGGGCGGATCACAAGGTCAGGAGATCGAGACCATCCTGGCTAACACAGTGAAACCCCGTCTCTACTAAAAATACAAAAAATTAGCCGGGTGCAGTGGCGGGTGCCTGTAGTCCCAGCTACTCAGGAGGCTGAGGCAGGAGAATGGCGTGAACCTGGGGGGCGGAGTTGCAGTGAGCCGAGATCGCGCCACTGCACTCCAGCCTGGGTGACAGAGCGAGACTCCGTCTCAAAAAAAAAAAAAAAGAAAAATGTCTGTTCATATCCTTTGCCCACTTTTTGATGGGGTTGTTTGTTTGTTTGTTTGTTTTTGTAAATTTGTTTGAGTTCTTTGTAGGTTTTGGATATTAGCCCTTTGTCAGATGAATAGATTGCAAAAATTTTCTCCCATTCTGTAGGTTGCCTGTTCACTCTAATGGTAGTTTTTTTTTGCTGTGCAGAAGCTCTTTAGTTTAATTAGATCCCATTTGTCAATTTTGGCTTTTGTTGCCGTTGCTTTTGGTGTTTTAGACATGAAGTCCTTGCCCATGCCTGTGTCCTGAATGGTATTACCTAGGTTTTCTTCTAGGGTTTTTATGGTATTAGGTCTAACATTTAAGTCTCTAATCCATCTTGAATTAATTTTTGTATAAGGAGTAAGGAAAGGATCCAGTTTCAGCTTTCTACTTAAGGCTAGCCAATTTTCCCAGCACCATTTATTAAATAGGGAATCCTTTCCCCATTTCTTGTTTCTCTCAGGTTTGTCAAAGATCAGATGGCTGTAGATGTGTGGTGTTATTTCTGAGGACTCTGTTCTGTTCCACTGGTCTATATCTCTGTTTTGGTACCAGTACCATGTTTTGGTTACTGTAGCCTTGTAGTATAGTTTGAAGTCAGGTAGCATGATGCCTCCAGCTTTGTTCTTTTGACTTAGGATTGTCTTGGCAATGCGGGGTCTTTTTTGGTTCCATATGAACTTTAAAGCAGTGTTTTCCAATTCTGTGAAGAAACTCATTGGTAGCTTGATGGGGATGGCATTGAATCTATAAATTACTTTGGGCAGTATGGCCATTTTCACGATATTGATTCTTCCTATCCATGAGCATGGTATGTTCTTCCATTTGCTTGTGTCCTCTTTTATTTCACTGAGCAGTGGTTTGTAGTTCTCCTTGAAGAGGTCCTTTACATCCCTTGTAAGTTGTATTCCTAGGTATTTCATTCTCTTTGAAGCAACTGTGAATGGAAGTTCATTCATGATTTGGCTCTCTATTTGTCTGTTACTGGTGTATAAGAATGCTTGTGATTTTTGCACATTGATTTTGTATCCTAAGACTTTGCTGAAGTTGCTTATCAGCTTAAGGAGATTTTGGGCTGAGATGATGGGGTTTTCTAAATATACAATCATGTCATCTGCAAACAGGGACAATTTGACTTCTTCTTTTCCTAACTGAATACCCTTGATTTCTTTCTCTTGCCTGATTGCCCTAGCCAGAACTTCCAACACTATGTTGAATAGGAGTGGTGAGAGAGGGCATCCCTGTCTTGTGCCAGTTTTCAAAGGGAATGCTTCTAGTTTTTGCCCATTCAGTATGATATTGGCTGTGGGTTTGTCATAAATAGCTCTTATTATTTTGAGATACGTTCCATCAATTTATTGAGAGTTTTTAGCATGAAGGGCTGTTGAATTTTGTCGAAGGCCTTTTCTGCATCTATTGAGATAATCATGTGGTTCTTGTCTTTGGTTCTGTTTATATGCTGGATTATGTTTATTGATTTGCATATGTTGAACCAGCCTTGCATCCCCGGGATGAAGCCCACTTGATCATGGTGGATAAGCTTTTTGATGTGCTGCTGGATTCAGTTTGCCAGTATTTTATTGAGGATTTTTGCATCGATGTTCATCAGGGATACTGGTCTAAAATTTTCTTTTTGTGTGTGTGTCTCTGCCAGGCTTTGGTATCAGGATGATGTTGGCCTCATAAAATGAGTTAGGGAGGATTCCCTCTTTTCCTATTGATTGGAATAGTTTCAGAAGGAATGGTACCAGCTCCTCCTTTTTTGAATTTCCAGCTTTTCTCCCCTGCTTTTTCCCTATCTTTGTGGTTTTATCTGCCTTTGGTCTTTGATGTTGGTGGCGTACTGATGGGGTTTTGGTGTAGGTGTCCTTTCTGTTTGTTAGTTTTCCTTCTAACAGTCAGGACCCTCAGCTGTAGGTCTGTTGGAGATAGCTTGAGGTCCACTCCAGACCCTGTTTGCCTGGGTATCAGCAACGGAGGCTGCAGAAGATAGAATATTGCTGAAAAGCGAGTGTTCCTGTCTGATTCTTGCTCTGGAAGCTTCATCTCAGGGGTGTACCCTGCCGTGTGAGGTGCGGGGTGTCGGTCTGCACCTAGTGGGGGATGTCTCCCAGTTAGGCTACTCAGGGGTCAGGGACCCACTTGAGCAGGCAGTCTGTCCATTCTCAGATCTCAACCACAGTGTTGCGAGATCCACTGCTCTCTTCAGAGATGTCAGACAGGGTCATTTACATCTGCAGAGGTTTCTGCTTCTTTTTTTTAGCTGTGCCCTGTCCCCAGAGGTGGAGTCTACAAAGACAGGCAGGCCTCCTTGAGCTGCTGTGGGCTCCACCCAGTTCAAGCTTCCTGGTGACTTTGTTTGCCTACTTAAGCCTCAGCAATGGTGGGCGCCCCTCCCCCAGCCTCACTGCTGCCTTGCAGTTAGATCTCAGACTGCTGTGCTAGCAATGAGGGAGGCTCCATGGGCGTGGGACCCTCCTGGCCAGGTGTGGGATATAATCGCCTGGTGTGCCATTTGCTAAGACCCTTGGTAAAGCATAGTATTAGTGTGGGAGTTACCCGATTTTTCAGGTGTTGTGTGTCTCAGTTTCCCTTGGCTAGGAAAAGGGATTCCCTTCCCCCTTGGACTTCCCAGGTGAGGCTATGCCTCGCCCTGCTTCAGCTCTCGCTGGTCGGTCTGCACCAGCTGACCAGCACCGATTGTCTGGCACTCCCCAGTGAGATGAACCCAGTACCTCAGCTGAAAATGCAGAAATCACCCATCTTCTGTGTTGCTCACGCTGGGAGCTGGAGACTGGAGCTGTTCCTATTCAGCCATCTTGCTCCACCCCCCTCGGAACTGAGGCAGTCAAATTTCTATTTCTGGAAACCAGTCTTTCATTTTCATGAGTCGCCAAAGAGGAATATCCTAAACATCTGCTTTCCTAAGTGATTGGAACTTGTCCTGGTCCTGACCTGAGAAATCAAAACCATGGCAAGAGTGGTTCTGTGGAGGCCAGATGGACTTTTCTCTGAGATGCAAGAGGAAGGCAGGTTAATGTATAACTCCCAAAATTCTTATGCCTACCAGTATTGATGAAACCATATCTAATGTTATGGAATATCATCAGCATGGATATTATTTTTAAAGCCTAGAGATATTCAAAGATAAAGGGGAAAAAGCTGTGCCACCTTAATTTAATCGGAAGTAATTATGCTAACTTCTAACCCTCATAGCTATGTGCACCAGGGAGGTCAGGAGGACAGCAAAGTAAGAGTCAGGTGGACTTGCCTGTCCATATTTGCTCTACATAGTCACATGTGATCATTTTCTCCTTGTGTAGAACAATCATCTCACAACACTAAAAGGTAGAAAGAGCTTCCTCTTGGTTGTGTGATCATTTCGAGTGCAGGGTTAATGACAAACCTTGTATACCCATTCACCAGGAATTTCAGTCCAAGCCAGGTGTGCTCAATATGGTGACCTGAAAGGAAGCCTACTCTGTTGACCATGAGAAATGGGCAGTTGTTAGCACATCAAATGTGTCATCCCTACCAATGAGGTGTCCCTTCTGGTGGTTTGTTCAATACTTCTCCAGCATGAATTTACTTACAATAGCAACACACTTCATCAGACTCATTTTTATCATACTGTTTCCCTATAATTTTATTATATTGTCTGTTATGCACCAGAGCCTCCCTTTTGGCCAAGTGTGTTTCCACTTCCATTTGATTTTTCAGGGGAGTCATTTCCTTAGAGTTGTTTTAAACCATTTTTCTGGGCTTGGGATGTGCTGTTTTATCATATTTGCAGCATTCAGGGCTTTAGAGCATTTTTTACTAATAAAAATGAAACCACCTCTATTACTCTTTTAGTAATACTGTTCTTTGTAGACCTCTTTCCATTTTCAGACTTACATTGAATAGATTAGGTACACTTGTGTTCTTATTCCCATCAAGCTACTGTATAATTTTTGTCACTTTGGCTCTCGGCAGGAGATTCTGCATACAGTGACAACGATGTAGGCGTATGTGCACATGTGTGTCTGTGTTAGGGGGAAACGTGTGCCTGAGCCTTGGCTGAACCCTCACAGCAAGGCCAGCCTTCCCGCGGATCGTAATGAATGGAACTGCGGGAGCTGTCTCCGCTAAAGTGAGACATTCTTCTCCCAAACTAATGTTTTCTGCACCAGTTGGCAGATTTTTTTTTTTTCCTGAGATCAACCCATCTGCCACTTTCATTCTGCAGTAACCTGGCAACTCGCAGTCCGGATCGTTCTGTTCCATCTTGACCCCTGTCCTGGGAATGCTGCAATTTAGTGATACTCCTTTAAAGGATTGTCTGGTCACTTGGGCAGGTCAGTGCTGTTATTTGCTCATGTCATGAGGGCTTGGTGTTCTCGAATAGATGGTGACAGTATGACCATAATTCCTAATGTGTCCAGTCAATTGTCATGGGCTGAAACCTTTCACAGAAATAAGAGTGTCAGATATGGCTGTGGAGTCCATGAAAGATGCATTATTATTTTGCTCATCCTTCATAATACTTACTTTCTTTATCCTTATTGCCAATTCCCCAGGAGTCTAGAAATGAAGGGATTTGTTTCCAGTTGACATCACAGTCTTAGGCCTCGTGGGGCTTATATTCTATTGGAAGGGAAAATTGATAAACACCAAGCATCATTTTGTTGCAAAAGTTTAAATCATCCAAACTATATATGTACAAGCAGTCTAGATTGTGTTTATTTTCCTTTATTTTTTAAACTTACATCATATTTCCAACCTGACAAATTGAACTGCTCCTGCAGTGCCTTGATTTAAGCCTCATAGGCCAATCTCTTTGGGTGATTGTTTTGTCTATTTTTAAAAATCTCCACAAAGAACATTTATTTTCCTTCCTAGTAAACAATGTCATTGTTTACCTGTTAGAAATGTCTTATCAAAATTTAAGATAACCTGTCCTTTGTTATAGTTTGAGTCTATTACCCTAAGAGATTACTTCATTGTCTACGGCAAACAAAAGATCAGTGGCCTCTTTAAAAATAGCATTTTCCATATTGGAAGAAGAAAATCATGTCTGGACTGGCTTCTTTTGATATAACAAAAACTATTTCCCTTATCCACGCTCAATACAGTCAACACCCTCTCCTGCAAAAAATGGCCACAAGGGAAAGGAGGGCCATTTTCAGCCCAATTCCAACAGAGACCAATCTCTTTCCAACATATTTCATTCAAATGATAGAGGATTATATCTTCTATCATTTGCTTTTACAAATAGAACATTGAAAGTCTTAACTTGCTATTATTTTCTTGAAGGTTAACAAAAACATAACTTCTGCTGGAATACCACTGACTCTCTTGGGTCTCTTAATACCCAGACTGGTTACTTATGCAAATAGCTTTGCTGTGTAATTAGGGTAAAGCATTTTGTTTAAATTGCCTTTCTATACCCAGAACTCTATCCTAGACCAACCTTTATAAGGGAATTGAACCTGCTGGGTTTGAAAATTAGAATACTAAGCACAAGTGGGTGCATTTCTTCAATGGGCTTCGCACTGGTCTCAGATTAACTGGAAACAACAACTTGATGTGGGGACCTCAGGGACAGTCACACTTCATGATGCCTCACATCCTGTGATGGTTGAGTTATTACAAAGCATCAAGAAGGTCCATCTCCACAGATTTGCGTCATTTTTAGGAGCCACTGCATCTGGAATCTCATCACTAGAGAGTAAAGAGCTTAGGTTCCTGCCCTTTAAAATCTCCTCTTAAAACACAATTTTATAAAAGTGTTCATGTGTAAAGAATATGCCTCTCAATGGTGCATATGTCTTCAGAAATTTATTATAGAAATCATAAGGACGGTAGAGAATTAGCATCCTGGCAAGAGCACGAATTCAGGAGCCCACAGGCAAAACCTTGCTTGCAAATGCACCTTTTTGAGCCCACACAGGGTTGAGCTGCACAATGGATTTAATTTAAATTTAAATTTAAAATACAGATTTGTGATTTCTCTTTTTTTTTCGAGATGGAGTCTTACTCTGTCGCCCAGGCTGGAGTACAGTAGCACGATCTCGGCTCACTGCAACCTCCGCCTCCCAGGTTCAAATGATTCTCCTGCCTTAGCCTCCTGAGTAGCTGGGATTACAGGCGTGCGCCACCACACCGTGCTAATTTTTGTATTTTTAGTAGAGACGGGGTTTCACCATGTTGGTCAGGCTGGTCTCAAACTCCTGACCTATGATCTGCCCTCCTCAGCCTCCCAAAGTGTTGGGATTACAGGCATGAGCCACACTGCCCAGCCTTTTTTTTTTTTTTTTTTTTTTCTCCAAGGAAGCTCCTGGTACACTAGATGGGCATTCTCATGTGAAGAAAAATATCAGCTAAACATGAAAGGCCATCCCCTCCTTTAAACAGCACCGGTGCTTCCAATCTGCCACCATGCCCACCTGGCTGCCCCCTATTCTCCAGGCTCCTCCCTGGCTCCAAAAGCCTTGAGTTTCTTACTCTCTTTTTGAGACTCTGCCATTCTTTTTGATCTCAGAATGGATCATTGTCTCTCTGCAAGGATGAATAAAAAGCTAATACTAGGACTAAGTGCTTTTTCTCAAGCACTGCTGAGAAAGATCTGGAAGGTAGTGTTGCCCAGGAACAGGAAGTGAAAAAGTTTTCTGATGCTCTTCTAATTAAAAAAAAAAAAAAATTATTTAGATACCAAAGTGTTTCTGTGATGTTGTCATAGAATTATAACACCCAGCCAGGCACAGTGGCTCACGCCTGTAATCCCAGCACTTTGGGAGGCCAAGATGGGCGGATCACCTGAAGTCAGGAGTTCGAGACCAGCCTGACCAACATGGAGAAACCCTGTCTCTACTAAAAATACAAAATTAGCCCGGCGTGGTGGCGCATACCTGTAATCCCAGCTACTTGGGAGACTGAGGCAGGAGAATCACTTGAACCCGGGAGGCAGAGGTTGCGGTGAGCCAAGATTGTGCCATTGCACTCCAGTCTGGGCAACAAGAGTGAAACTTCATCTCAAAAAAAAAAAAAAAAAAAAGGAATTATAACACATACCCAAGAACCGTGAAACTTTCCTATTCTTAGCTCTGGTCCATTCTGCATTACCATGGTGTTTAATTGAGGGGGAAAAAAAAGTCAGATATAGATAAATTGGAAATGATTCAACTGAGAGTGACAAAAATTATTAAAATGATTAAAGGGTTGCAAAATTGATCTGTGAGGATCAGCTTGAGGAATTGGATTATGAAGTCTGAGGAAAAGGGAGCTCAGGGCAGATTTATTCAGTGTATTAAGGGACATGATACGGAGGAAACTGGCCAATGTCTTCCGGCTCTGCTGAGGACAGAGCAAATGGAAATTATCTTACAATATGGCAGGGGAGAATTTTTTATCATGTGTAATGGAACCATAAGGACTGACCCTTAGGAAAAGCATTTCCGAGGTTAAAAAAAAAAAAAAAAAAACTCAAAAATATTATCCTTGAGACAGGTTTTTAAAGGATAGACAGTCGACAAGGAGTTTTATATCTTGTTCTGCCTAAAGGCAGGGTTTGTGCCAGGTGACCTTTGGGTGCATTTTCCATTCCTTTGAGTCTACAGATTTATAAAAGGTCTTGAATCTGAGTTTAGCGAATTCAAAAGCAAGTACACATCAGCTCCTAACCATCAGAAACTAAAGTACAAGGACACACACATTTTTTTGCTATTGAATTAACACCTGGAATCTCAGCTATTCATGCAATCATTTCTTTTGTAGTCTGTGATTGCAAACTAACAGTTATTAGTCCTCTGTGGCACTTAAAAAAGGGTACAGCTTTTATGCCTAACATATGCAATACTTCTATTAGCAACGTGTTTCCATGGATACGTTTTATCAGAAAGTGCACTACCAAAAATAAGAATATAGAAAGACATTCCCCTGTGTCAGAAAAGGCAGGTCATTTATTTCATCCACTATTATGTATTGAGCACCTATTTTAAACCTGGACCTATGTTTTGCACTGAGCATACAAAGATGGAAAAGTATGTCAAGGAGCTTACTTGGGTGGTCAGGGAGTGATTCAGGCCGGACATGAAAACCTGTTACGAAAATATGGTTTACTGAATATTTAAGGAGGTTGCAGTAGGGTAGGAAAATATGAAATACCACCTAAAATGGGATTAAATCGACAGAAAACATCAACTGTGCATGGTACCATCAGGAGCAGAGAGAAGAGTCAAGATATAGAGGAGGCAAAGAAAGGAGGGTAGGGGGAAGGGCTCTGAAGGAAGAAACCACCCCTTCCTGAACAGCTGTGTGCTGGGCCAAGTGGAAGGCTTGGTTGTCCCGAGAGGAAGGCTTGGCTGTCCCAGCACCTCTCTGGAACTTCCCTGACCAGTAGAATGCTAGTTAGCAAAAGAGGTCGCAGATTGTAATTGGCGGTTCCCCACCCCATAGCCACCTTTGAGGATTAAATTGGGTTATGTACAGGCAAACCAGTACATAATGTGATTTAATAATCTGCCCAAGTAATTGTGTCAAAACTGAGGGCTGATGCCTCAGATTCACTTGATAGGAAATGGATCATTCCATTTTATAGAGATGAGCAATGTTACAAATGCCACACTGAAAAGATACCTTCACAAAAAGTCACTCACACCTAAGAAGATTGTCTTCTTAGCCCCACAGAATCTTAGGCTGAAAAGGAACTTAAAGCCCAGTCATCGAACCTCTTTCTCACTCCTGGAATGGGTTCCACACACCTTGCTTCCTTGGCAGGTGTCCAACTTAAGTGGCAAACAGTTCAAATTTTTCAGGACGGTGGTTTAGGAAGAGAGGAATTTTTAAGAAGTTCTTCCTTACGTGAGGCTTAAAACTGCCTCCCTGAAATGTGTGCCCACGGCCTGAGACCCACTCCTGGGAGCTGCTTGGTGTAGCTGAGCAGACGGCCTGTGACATCCGCTCATGGGCCTCTTCTCTGAAGGCTTAATGCCCCTCCTCAACCTCCTGTGAGGCTGCTCCTGGCTCCATGGCTGCCTTGCCTGAATGGGTTACAGTTTGTTAATGTCTTGTAGAAGGTAGCTCCCCAAATTGACTTTTTGGTCCTGCAGACCACTGGCCCAGCTTACAACTGAGCAACTTTTTGGGGCAGCCATATCACACTTATCTGTAAATAATTAAATGTATAATAAATCAATATTGCTCTCTTACAGTTAGCATTATTGAGCACCGGCTGTTTGCCTCTCGATAAGTCTGATCGGGTCCCCCCCAACCCCCTGCCACTCCTGGGCCCCATCCACCTTCATTGTCCTCCTTTCTGTACTTGTCTCATGCGCCTGTGACCCTTTTTGACCAGCCCAGAGCAGACATTCAATCAGCATTTGTTGATGAATTCATTAAATAGGCCACAAACTTTTTCGCCTCTGTTGAGTTTGCAGGTAATGTATTTGAAAGTTCCGCAGTGTTTGGTCTGTTCCTGTTTATCCCTGCATCAACTCCTGACTTGTAACATGACTCAGTCAGTACAGGTCTGGGGAACACAGGATGCACCCCCTTTCCCATCCTCGCACACCTGAGGTTTCCGACCCGCCCTGCCTGAAACCCTGCTCAGATGCTCAGGGTTGGGAAAAGGCTATGCCTGGCAGGCAGTGGTCCTCATGGCAATTCCCCCGGCTGTTCCTCAGGGAGCCAGACTTTGCCCAGCTCTGAGGTGCAGATACTGCTGCGCTCATGCCTTTAAGTCACCCTCATTAGATTTCTTATGGTTAGGTTCAGCCCGTCCTTCCAGCTTTGGAGACCCTTTGGGATCTTTTTTCAAGCCTCTATGTTACTGAATATCTTACAGCCTTTTAACCTCTAACTTTGAAAAGTCACATCTTCTGTCTCTATACCCATGTCGTTGCTATAGCTTTTTAAATATATTAATACCTTTCCTCATGCAACAAGAACAGACCTAACACTACCATAATAAACTGGAAGTCAAGGCTGAAAATCCAGATCATGGATACAGCAAAGAATTAGGTTGACCACAGAGGTTCTTCAATTCTTTCCTCCTGCCTAGGGTATCTCAATGATCAAGGCTGAAGGCGACTCTGGTGGTGATATAATCATCATTATCAGAATAGAAGCCTATGGATTCCTGGGGGAAGAAGGCCTTTCCTCACAGTGGATTCTAAAAGAATTCTCACATTTGACTTTGTGTTGCGGCCACCCTGTGGGGCAGCCAATGATGTTTACAACCTCTTTTTTAAAACAGCAACTGCAGGCTGGACTGCTTCTGGTTGTGACCTTCATAGAAGCACAGAGGCTCTCGAAGCAGGACTCTGGGTGCAGAGCGACTGCCTTAGAACCCAGCTAGACTAGGCCACCCCATTGCCCCCTGACTCCAGTCCCTCACCTCCATAAACCTCTGTTAAATGGGGGTAATTAACAAGTGTCTACCTCCTGGGACCGTTGCAGCCATTAAGTGAGTTAAAACATGTAAAAGTCTTAGTGCAGTGGGGGCAAAGGTTATTTAGTGGCAAAGGTTGTTTAGGATGAAAATGGTACTTACCCCATATATTTGTGGTGAGAATGACCTGAATAACCCACAGAAAGAGCATAGTGTGCAGCAAACAGAAGTTCATGAGTCTTGGCTATTGTATAAAAGACTTTTTTATGACTTGTTCAGAAAAGATTAAAATCTTCAGAATGACAGCCATAAATTCATCAAGACCCTATGGTACGGCAGCAGCCCCTCCCATTCAACCCTCCTTTTAGCCAATCTAGTATTACATGTAGACTCTATGGTACGGCAGCAGCCCCTCCCATTCAACCCTCCTTTTAGCCAATCTAGTATTACAAGTAGCAGCAGGCCTTGTAGGAGATCTCATCTCCTCTCTCTACATGGGAGATCAGTTTGCTTTTATAATACACAGCTGTTGTTAGCCTTGGGCCAGAAGGCACACCCTGAAAGTCACTGGAACCATTCCTTCATCATCCATACAATAGTAAGATTTCCAACGTATTAAGAAGTTTCTATCAGACACGGTGCTTAACATTGGATATGTGTCATCTAACTCAATCCTCACCACAAATGCATCAAGTAAGTGCTGTTCTCCTCCTAAAATTAAAATGAGGAAAGTGAAGGTTGAAGCAATTAAGTAACATCCCTGGGGTTACACACCTACTAAGCAGTGGAGTCAGGTTTTTAATCCAGCGCCTTCTACTCCAGAGCATGTACTCGTGACCATTCCACACCTGTCCGTCCCGCACATTCACCGGAGGGCATGGATCAGAGCCACCTCATACCCTCACCAACACTGCTCCACCATCGTTAGTCCTAGCCAATAACACTGTGTTCTAACTATTACCTTTCCATAAATGCACTGGTACTCAAAAGTGTGCTGTTCCCAAATCCCCCATTTCTCTCTTCCCTGCTTGTTACAGGCCCCTTCTTCAGGGTACTCTTGCTACCCTCATCCCTAGCAGTCAATGCACATAAATGACAACTCACATTATCCCATTTTTTTAATGTGGGAATGGATTCTAGAGTCGGGAGGTTGCTTCAGAAGAGAAGGGGTGGGAAGGCAAGTAGCTTGGGGTACTGGGAAACTGCTAATTTCCCAGGGTTGGTTAGAAGGGGTCCTTTACCATCAGTTATGTTTACTTCTGGAAGCTCTCCTTTGTTGTCATTGGTTTCCTGCACAGCTGAACATGGTTCATGAGCTTAGAGAAAATATTGTTATTGACTTGGTTGACAGTTTCTTAATCTCTTTATGTCTCAGCGTCCTTGGCTATAACATGGAGATAGGAGTAGTGCCTCTCCCAAAGAGTGCAAAGTTAATCAATTGACTGATGATAGGCATGTGCAGTGCATGGCACAAAATGGACATGATAAGCAACAATGATGGTCAGGATGACGCATTTCAGGGTCGCTTCCTGTGATCCACAAAAAGCGGTTTTTAACACAACTCATAAAAAAGCTTTCATGCCCAGATGTTTCAGTGATCCAGGTATTCCTTCTGACATGGCGAGTAACTGAAACATGCAGACTTTCTCTCTCATGTCGCTCACTGACAGCGTTTCTCCCAGGGCAGCCCCATCTCAGAAACATGGTGTTATATCTTTATATCTTGATGTTACATCCTCAGCCTCAGGATGCTGCTGTGGCTGAGGCCGTGCTGCCTGAAGGAAACCCCTGTCTGTCCAAGGCCTGTCCCGTTGGTTTATAGACCCACACATCCCATGGCTCAAGACGTCCCTGAGCCTTGTACAAATTCAGAATGTGAGATGCTATAGAGAACAAATGACCAGTTTCTCCAGCATATGACAGGCGTGGAGTACGAAGCAGAAGGGAGACCGCTGCAGATGACAGACAAGTCAAACAACCCCCTGAACATCTGGGCTGGGTGTGAAGCCTGATTTCTGAAGACTGGAAACAGACCAACCATTAAAAAAGAGAGCATTCAACGGTGTGGGAGAAAACATTGCAGAAGACCTATCTGATAAAGGGACTGTTGCCAAAATATACGAAGAACTCTTCAAAATTGATAGTAAGAAAACTATCAACAAGATTAAAAATGGGCAAAAGATCTGAACAGAAACCTCACCAACAAAAAGATATACAGATGGCAAAAAAGCATATGAAAAGATGTTCAACATCATATGTCATTTGGCATTTGCAAATTAAAACAATGAGATACCTCTACACACCTACTAAAATGGCCAAAATGCAAAACAGATACCGCCAGATGCTGGGGAGGATGTGGAGCTCCAGGAACTCTCATTCACTGCTGGTGGGAACGCAAAATGGTACCGTCTCTTTGGAAGACAGTCTGGCAGTTTCTTAGAAAACTAAACACAGCCGGGCACGGCGGCTCATGCCTGTAATCCCAGCGCTTTAGGAGGTTGAGGCAGGCGGATCACAAGGTCAGGAGTTCAAGACTAGCCTGGCCAATATGGTGAAACCCCGTCTCTACTAAAAATACAAAAATTAGCCAGGCGAGGTGGTGAGTACTTGTAGTCCCAGCTACTCAAGAGGCTGAGGCAGGAGAATCACTTGAACCCAGAAGGCGGAGGTTGCAGTGAGCCGAGATCGCACCATTGCTCTCCAGCCTGAGTGACAGAGCAAGACTCGGTCTCAAAAAAAAAAAAAAACAAAAACTAAGCATATTCTTAGCATATGATCTAGCAAACATACTTCTTGGTGTTTACTTGAATTAGTTGAAAACTTATGTCTACACCTAAACCTTCACACAGATATTGACAGCAGCTTTATTCATAATTGACAAATCTTGGAAGCAACCAAGGTGTCCTTCAGTTGATGAATGGATAAACAAACTGGTACTTCCAGACAATGGGATATTATTCCATGCTAAAAAGAAAGGCACTGTCAAGCCATGGGAAGATATGGAGGAACCTTAAGTACATACTAGCAAGTGAAAGATGCCAATCTGAAAAGACTACATACTGTGTGGTTCCCGCTATATGATATTCTAGAAAAGGCAAAACTCTGGACACAGTAAAAAGATCCATGGTTGCCAGGGGTTTGGGGAGAGAAGGATGAGTATGTGGAGCACTGAGGGTTTCTAGGACAATGAAACTCTTTTATATAATACTGCAGAAGTGGATAAATGTTATTATACGTTTGTCCAAACCCATAGAAAGTACAGCACCAAGAATGAACCTCATGTAAACTGAGGACTTTGGGTGATGATATGTCAATGTACGTTTTGCATTTATAGCAAATGTACCATTCTTGTGGGGAACATTGATGGGGGGAGGCTGTGCATGTATGGGGGAGAGGGTAGAGGGGAGCTCTCTGTATTCTGCTCAATTTTGCTGTGAAATAAAACTGTCTTTAAAAATAAGCTCTATTAAAAATGAAAAATTCTAAAAGACAGTTTTGACACAATTGACTTTAGATGATAGCAAGGATGCATTAATTTTCATTGACATTTCAGCTGCACCTTAAAGATGGGTGAGATGTTGTGAGGAAATACGGCGGAAGGACTTTTGGCAAAGACACTGCATGAGCGACAGTGGGGAAGGAGGAGAGTGAGGGCAACATTCGGAAGACAATTTGGTGTTCAGTTTATCTGTAATCTTGTGAACAGTTGTGGTTTCAGATAATTCAATGTGTTATTCCTGGACACCATTTCAGAAATCATAGCATTTTGGCATTCCAATTCTACCTTCTGGAGGGTCTCTCAAAGCTAGAAGAGAATAAAAATTCTTTACCCATTCATAGAACTTGGTTCTGAATATACGATGACCTCAGCCACGAAGCAGTAATTCTCCAGATTAATTGTGCCTAAGAGTTGTCAAGGGAAAGGGTTACTTATGAAAAGTGCCGAAACTGCCACCACCTCAAATCCAGTAGGTCTGAAATGAAACCTGCAATCTGCATTTTTGACGAGCATCTCAGCCAACTTGGATCCAGGTGGACCAGGCACCACATTTTCAGAAGTCAAACCATAGAGGTAGATGCAAGAGGCTAGAAGAGATGCCCCACATTCTAAAGCCAATAGGAAGCAACAGGTGACATGAACGAGAGAAGTGGCAGGGGAAACATTGAAACGTTGACCTTTCACTTTCATACTTAGGAGAATTACGCACTCCACAAAGAAATACACTCTCTTGCTTTAGAAAAACACAATCATTTCCCACTTTTGATAGAGATATGGGACAGAAATATTTCTCTATATGCAATGGACATTTAAGTGTAATGACAAATAGCAACTGAAGGGAAGCAGTGGAGGCCCAGGGTGTCCTCATTCTTCACCTCAGCAAGGGAAGTTTAGAATGCATCTTTTACGTCAATCTCCCAATCTATAAATATTGTCTTAGATTCTTTTCAAACCCTCTGAAAGCCAAAATTTAAAAAAAAAAAAAAAAAAAGTGTGTGTGTGTGTGTGTGTGTGTGTGTGTGTGTGTGTGTCCAGATCCTGCTCATGGGCCACCAGTTGTGACCTTTGAACGAAACCCTAGCTGGGAAGGTTGGTTTGGACTAGATCACAGGGTTTCAGCCTGAGTTCTAAGAAATAGGCAGAGGTTGCAAAGGAACATCAGGGGCTTCAGTAGAAGGTAAAGAAGAATCTCAATCCTCCCCCATCCCATACACACACACTCACCCCATCTCACTCCTCAACACGACCATCTCTGCTTTTATTATGTATAGGTGTTCCATAGCAAATTTCACTTGAAAATAGAATTGAGCCGCTAGAATTTCCAAAGAATATCCTGGGTGTATTAGTCAGTACAGACTAAAGTCTGTTGCAGTAACAAACAACTTCAACATTCCAGTGGTTTGAAACAACAAAGGTTTGTTTCTCACGCGTGAGGCCTGTCCAGTAGGGTTGGCAGGGAGCGAGACACGACCTCGTTCTCCATCAGGGTCAGCAGGTGGAGCCCTTCCTTCAGGAAGCAGGATCGTGGGAGGGATGGAGAGTTGAGTGCCAGCAATTAAAGGCTTTGGCCACAAGTTACACATGTCATTGCCACTCACATTTCATTGGCCAAACAAGGCATTTGATGACATCTAACTGGGTTGGGACAGTGCACCCTTCCCACAAGCTCTCAGGGAGAAGGGAGCTGAAGACCCCGTGAGTAGTGTGAACGGCCAGCACTGCAGGGTTGTGTGGTGTGTTGGGAGGAGGGCTGAATTCCAAACCAGAGAGTGAGCTTTTATTTACTGAGGAATAGGAATTATAATGGGATCTTTGAGGAGAGCAGTAACGTAACAAATATAATAAATACAAACACTAATTATAAAAAGTTAAATATCCCATTTATTAATATACTCTGTAACATGATATTGATTTGCAGCCTGAATAAAAATCCCCTTGGTCAGCAGAGGTTGCTATCAGTTAAATTATGAATAGATTAGGCTAGAAATTGATTAACAATAATTTATCTTTTTTCCACATGTGAATTTAACCAGTGTAATAAGAGCTTTATAAATAACCAATGAAAAAAGCCAGTCTCAGTGCTTGTGAGTCCTCCCACTATGGAAAATTAGACCCATCTATTGAAGAACAAATATCCCCTCATGGAAGCAAAGGTTTTCTCTCTCCCGTCATTTGATCAGATTTAGAAGCATAATTACCATCATGCAATTTGAACTAAATATATTAAAGTATTTCTTTGAAGTGAAAATAATTGGAAAGCATCAGGAACAAGCCTTTCTATTTGAGACACCTTGGGAGGAGAGTTAGCCTCAACAAAGGCTGAAGCAGCTACAGCTACTGATCCCTGCTGCCGACTTCCCACCCACCTTGGCAACAGAACCAGGCAGAATCCTGGTCTCGTCTCGTTTGCATTTGATGTGAATTCTATCAAAAGGAAGGGATAATTGAGCTAGAGTTAGCTTTCTGAATTGAAAGGGAAAGGAGCGAGAAGAGCAGCTGAAAATACTTTGTGGTGCAAAGTATTCAGTCTGTAAGTGGAATATGGTGTGTGTGTGTGTGTGTGTGAGATATGTAAGCACTGTGCACACATGCAGACTTGAGAATTGTAGCCTTGACTCTTTTCAGTGGGAATACAGAGTTCTAAAAAGGAGTAATATCTGTCTCTTATCTCTCCTAATTTATTCCCAGTTCATGACGGAGGAGCAAGAACTTTTTTTCTTTAGAGGATAACCTTTGCCAGAGGGTCTGTTTTGAAGGAGGAATGTCTGTGAGAACTGAATGATGATGTCTCCCCTGCTTCCTGTAGTGGGGACACCCTGTCCTCCACTCGCCCTTCCCTGGGAAGTTGTCCTAAGGAGGTACAAATCCCTTGCACTCCTTGGCAGAGCTTCCTGTACTTCTTTACCTGACTTTTCATGTTGGGAGCGAGGAAGTACTGGTAACTGCCCCTCCTGCAGGCCACTAGCCAGCAATGCCGCCTGGCCCTGGCCTGTGGACTGACTCCTGGGAACAGGCTGTGGAGTCATAGCCAGGAGGAAAGGGCACACCAGCAGGTTTGTGAGAGGGAGTCTGCCTTGATGTATTTGCTCCTAGGGCTGCCATCATAAAGTGCCACAAGCTGGGTGGTGTAGAACAGCAGAAATGTGTTGTCTCACGGTTCTGGAGGCCAGAAGTCTGAAATCAAGGTGCTTCCAAGGTCATGTTCCTCTGAAACCCATGGGGAAGAATCCTGCCTTGCATCTTCTGGCTTCTAGTGTTTGCCAGCAATCCTTGGCTTGTGGCTGTGTCACTCCAGTCTCTGCTCCCATCATTGCATGGCCACCTTCTCGCTGCGTCTCCCTCCTCTTCTTCTGAGAACACCAGCCATGTTTCAGTTAGAGCCCAGCTACTTTGGCATGACCTTATGATATGGTTTGGCTGTGTCCCCACCTAAATCTCCCTTAAATTGTAATAATCCCCACGTATCAGGGGCTGGGCCAGGTGGAGATAATTGAATCATGGGGGTGGCTTTCCCCATACTGTCCTTGCGGTAGTGAGTAAGTCTCATAGATCTGATGGTTTTATAAAGGGAAGTTCCCCTGCACATGCTCTCTTGCCTGCCGCCATGTAAGATGTGCCTTTGCTCCTCATTGGCCTTCCGCCATGATTGTGAGGCCTCCCCAGCCATGTGGAACTATGAGTCAGTTAAACCTCTTTCCTTTATAAATTACCCAGTGTCAGGTATGTCTTTATTAGCAGCATAAGAACAGACTAATATACCTTACCTTGACTAATTACATCCACGATGACACTATTTCCAAAGAAGATCTCATTCCGAGGTACTGGGTGTTAGGACGTCATCATATCTTTGTAAGGGATACAACTCAACCCATGACACTCAGTCCGCTCAGTCCTCCCAGCTAGCCTTGCCTGTGTGTACTGTCATTCTGATGCTCTCTAACAGGACCCAGGAAAATCTAAAGAGATTCTGTATTCCCATCAAACCTGGAAGGGCAAGAGCATGTCACTTACATGTTAAGCCTCTTAATTACATTTATTCTTTGAACAAATATTTGTTCAAAATTTGTCAAAAATTTATTTCAGCCTCCCTGCTGAAATAAAGCTTCACTGAGACCTGAAGAAAGAATCGGGTCTAACCCCACCGAGAGAGCATGGAATTAGGTTCTAGAAATGATGAAAATAAATGAGGATGACCGTGCTTGTCAAAGATGAACATCAGTTGTGGGAACAAAACAGGAACCTCTTTCTCTCAGGACACGGTCCCCATGGCTGGCTCTGTGGTGAGGAAACAGAAGCTCCCGTCTGCGGCTCTGCTGTCCCTTGAGCATGCTCAGGTGGTTGAAGGTGACTAGCACCATACCTGCCTTCCAGCTTGCACAAAGAGAGAAGGAGAAGGGGTGAGCACATGCCTTCTTTAAGGGCATAACCCAGAAATGGCACGTTTCAGTTTCATTTACATCTCAGTTGCCAGATCCAGTCACATGGTACCCTGAGTGCAGGAGAGGCTGGGAGATGTAGTCTGTACCTGGCAGACACATGACCAGTGAAGGCTTCTAATACTGTGGACGGGAGGAGAAGATACACATCAGGAGGACAACTACGAGCCATAGCATGTTGTCTGACATGTTAGCAACTAAGGATTCCTTCCCTCCCGTAGGACTGTGCCGGGCAATGCAGTAGCCACTAGCCGGCATCCTTGGAGCACTCAAAATGTGGCTAGTCAAAGGGAGGTGTGTTGCAAATGTAAAATACAAACCAGATTTCAAAGACTTAATACCATAACAGAATATAAAATATCTTATTAGTGATTTTTATGCTGATTACAAGATGAAATGAATGTTTTGATATATTGTGGTAAATAAAATATATTATCAAAATTACTTTCACCTGCTTTTTGCTTTCCTAAAGTGGATATTAAAATACAATTCATATGTGCGGCTCACATTTTATTTCCAATGTATAGCACCACTCTAGAACTGTAACAGTGTAGCAGGCAAGAAAGGTGTCAACAACAGAGTTCAAGAGGGAGCAAGGGGGAGGAGTCCTAGAAGACTGGGGAAAGGCTGGGGACGAATCCTAGAAGAACTTGACGTTCGGCTGGAGACTTGGATCTTACAAGTTCACTGGAAGCACAAATTTCGTCAGATGCATTTCAGCCAGCTGGTGCATGTTACTGAAACCTCTCCAGCCCATTTCTTTGCCCATAAGATGGGAATAAGTGTGCTTATTGCAGACCATTTTCATACTGATTAAATCAGCTAATGTGCGTAAAGCTCTCACACAGTGTCAGCACATTAAAATGTTCAGTTTTGTTACTGAATGAAGGAACCAGTCAATGAAGAAACTAGAAATTCAGTTCAATCCCGTGCCTCCTTGTACAAACAGATATGAAGTCTTTGGATAGTTTTGAAGGAAAAAAAGCATCACTGATCATTAAACTTCATAGAAATAGTTTCTTGAATGCGGAATGTAAAAAACATAAGGTCTCCACTCTCCTTAAGATTCAGTCCCTTGTTCCACAGGCATGAAAAGGACCAGTCAGGTTTCTAAGCTGACATGAACACCTGATAACGTGGTGATGGAAAACATTTTTGTTGAGGCTTTGAAGTAATCAAGTGTATTGACCTTGACCTACCTGGAGAGCACATGTTGGATAGAGTTGGGGTAAGAGTTGCCAAGACATCGCAAAGTCCTGATGATGCGGTATTTTCATTGCAATGAGTAACCCCGAGGGGCGTTTGCTATTTTTTTTATTTTTTATTTTTTAAAAGCTGCCAAATGGTTAGGAAAGTTTGAAACGTTCTATTAAATCTGGTATAAAACTAAGTATAGGCTGTGTCTGCAAGCACCCACTAAATCATACAGTGCTGTCAAAAATTACTTTTCAGTTTCTGTCTCCATGGTAGGAAGAAAGCATTTGTTTGGTTTAGTGGGTGGACCCGTTAACGTGCTGGAAACGGCTGATGGAGCGGCCGTGCCTCCCCGCCTCTCGTCTTGTCTGTGCGGAGTTAGCCCTGTGTTCTGCCTTCTGACTGTCACTTCTTCAGTCACTTACAGATGGCATTTTGAAGGAATGCTAATTGAGGGACTTCACTGTTCACTTCTAACTAATCATTCTGACAGAAAACATCTCCTCTGCAAAGGAAGAGGAGGAACCCAAGAGAAGGAGCTTAGCTTCTCTGTGCTAACGCACGTCGTTATATTTCACCCCAAGATGCTCTATGCGGAATCAGCTCAAAGAAGAGCAGTGACGGAGGTGTTACCAGTGTCCCTCCCTCGTCGGCCCTTTCCGCATCTGCTCTTCGTGTAATCTGTGCCCTTCCTTGTTCACCGCCACATATTCAGGTGACCGTGTGCTGGAGCCCCCGTTAGTCCTTCTGTTCGTCCATCTATCCATCAGTTTGTCAACTGGATAAACACAGACCGAGTACCTTCTATTAGGAGAGGGAGTAGAGTGTGATGGTGAAGAACACAAGGTCTGGAACCCAACTTTCTGAGTTCAGATCTCAGCCCTGGCACTTACTAGATGTGTGATGTTGGCCAGGTCATTTAAACCTCAGTGAGTGCCAGTGTCCTCATGGGTCAAATGGGATAATGATAGTGCCAAAATTATTAAGCAGTTTTGATGGTTACATGAACTATTAAATATAATGGGCTTAAAATACTTCTTTAAACAAGAGAACATTCAATAAAGATTGTCTACTTTAATTATTACACATGTGCCAGACACTTTGTGGGAGATGGAAATATGAATAGGCTATGATCCTCCCCTTCTGCATCTTAAGTCCTCTTATAATACGACCAAAAAGACATTTCAGATAGGTCACCTTGCAATAAGTACAATTTGAAGCTACTTTATTATTTTCATTTTTGGTGGCATTTAACTAGAATTTAATGGTTATGTTTTATAACTATGTATATATGCATGGATATATTTTTATAAAAATTAAGACTATATTAAAAATGGTCTGTACAGCCTGCTGTATTATAAAATCATAAAACATAATAGGGCCCTTTGAGGTCAGCTGGTCTAGCATGACACCCAGCATGAGAATCTTCCCACAATCACCAGCCTCTACTCAAACTCATCGGGAACAGTACATTCATCAGTGCATGCCATTTTGGCTGTAGAGATTACTATCGAGTTTTTTCTTTCATGAAATAATATTCTTTCTCTCACCAGTACCCACTTCTCTGTCACAGTTTCACTTCCCATGCTAACAAGAAGCATGTATAATCCTTGTTTTAGATGACAACTTCAAACATTTAAATCTCCTTCACCCACCGTATTTCCAAACCATTGACTTGCCAAGGTTCTTTCTACCTAATATAATAAGGCCATCCTACGATGTGATGTCTGGAACAAAGTACAAAATTTCAACTGTCTTATGATTAGAGATGGAATTTAGCAGTTCTGGTCTTCAGCCCAAAACAGCATTAGCTGACCATCAACTAAAACCCCCGGGAACTTTTCACGTTGACTGCTCCCAAGCTGGGTCTCCTCCCATGAGTTCTTAATGCACCTCATTTTTTAACATAAAAGAAACTTTTACTTTTACCCCTTATCAATTTCAACTGCCACCAGAAGGCCATAATCTTGGTCTTGTCCTACCAGGAGACCCACCCCAGGCCTGTGCCATCCCTCTGACAAGAATAGCTTCTGCATCTTTAAATCATTGGCAAAGTTACTGAGGAGAGTACCATCAAGGATGAAGCAATACTCAACCTCATCATTATAATAATTAACATTGATTTAGGTCTTAACAAAGTGCTTTCACTTATAGAGTGATATTTAATGTGGTTCTCAACAACAAGATGGATGACAGCTAACATGTATTTAGCATTTACTTGATGGCAATTCTTATACGTCTTATGAGTTTTACCTTACTTAATTCTCCCAACAATCCTATAAGGAAGGTAATGTTTTGACCCTTTTCTTAGAAAGGATAAAAAACAAGGTTAAAGAAGTTAAGTCGTAGGCTGGGTGCGGTGGCACACGCCTGTAATCCCAGCACTTTGGGAGGTTGAGGCGGGCGGATCACGAGGTCAGGAGTTCAAGACCAGCCTGGCCAACATGGTGAAACCCCATCTCTACTAAAAATACAAAAATTAGCTGGGTGTGGTGGCGGATACCTGTAATCCCAGCCACTCAGGAGGCTGAGGCAGGAGAATTGCTTGCACCTTGGAGGCGGAGGTTGCAGTGAGCCCAGATCGCACCATTGCACTCCAGCCTGGGTGACAGAGCAAGACTTCGTCTCAAAAAAAAAAAAAGGGGGGGAGAAGTTAAGTCACTTTCCCGTACAAAGTTCTAGGAGCAAATGAAATGGCTGGGATTTGAACTTCTCTACACGCCACTCTGAAATGTGTGTCTTTACCTCATATGCCAGCACTGAAAGGTACAGAGAGTGGATTTGCCCAAATCACAAGCTTTGTAAGTTGTTTCTCCAAGACTCCAACTCACAGCACACTCTTAGACTCCCTCTCCCTTTGGACTAACAGGAACAACCCAACCAATGATGTTCAAGCAGGTGCAGTAGAGCAGCCTGAAACAAACCCCATCAGCGCCCTCTCATGCTCCCTGTGTGGTTCACAGAGCTATCAAGAAAGCCTTGGGGAAATGAATGAGTATGATCCTTCTTCCTTCAGGCATCACCCTGCCCATCAGCCCAGCCACCTACCCAACTGTCCATACAAATCTTTCTAAGAGAACCAAATCATTTCAAAAGATCTTGAAATCATCTGCTGTATAACTGAAAGTGCTCGACTCTAAAGAAATCGGAACACAGGCAATGGTATCTGATAGTTCGTCCTCGCACCACTATAAAGAAATACCCGAGACTGGGTGATTTATAAAGAAAAGATGTTTAATTGGCTCATGGTTTCACAGGCTGCATAGGAAGCATGATGCTGGCACCTGCTTGGCTTCTGGAGAGGCCACAGGAAACTTTCAATCACGGCAGAAGGCAAAAGGGGAGCAGGCATCTCATATGGCAGGAACAGGGGGAAGAGAGAGAGGGAGGAGAGATAACACACTTTTAAACAACCAGATCTCACAAGAACTCACTCATCACAAGAACCGCACCCATGAGATGGTGCCAACACACGCATGAGAACCCCACCCCCATGATCCAGTCAACACTAGGGATTACAGTTTGACATGAGATTTGGTGGGGACACACAGCTAAACCCTCTCTGTATCTATGAAAAGTAGAGAGATCTGGCTGCGCACAGTGGCTCACACCTATAATCCCCACACTTTGGGAGGCCAAGATGGGAGGATCACCTGAAGTCAGGAGTTCGAGACCAGCCTGGCCAACATGGAGAATCCCCATCTCTACTAAAAATACAAAAATTAGCTGAGCGTGGTGGTGCCTGCCTGTAAGCTCAGCTACTTGGGAGGCTGAGACAGGAGAATTGCTTGAACCCAGGAGGCAGAGGTTGCAGTCAGTCGAGATCGAAATCGTGCCACTGCACTCCAGCCTGGGCAACAGAGTGAGACTGTCTGAAAAGAGAAGAAAGAAAAGAAAAGAAAAGTAGAGAGATTTACATAGATTAGAGGGACGGACCACCGCCACGGCACTTTTGTGCTGGGAGGGAGCACTCCAAAGATGGCTCTCCACACCTGGGGAAGAGTTCAAAGCCTTCATGACCAGGGATACTCCTTGGCCTTATATTTGTCAGCTCCTCTTTTCTTCTTCAACTTGACTAGAGGAGGAAAATGCTTACGTCATTGTATTGTAATTGCTGGTCTAGGTCCTCCTGATAAGACATTAAGTTGGAATATTCCAACAGCTACTTTCTTTCTGGGGCTTGATGCCACTGCAGGAACAGATGGGCAAGCAGAACCTAGGAGTTACTGTGGGAATTGGATGCCCAGCTTAAAGTAATTGGGAGCAGTATGGCAGGAGCCATTGGAACTCAAATGAATCCAGAAGTTGGTGTTAGCATAATCAGCATCAAGCCAAGAATTGGGGAGTTCCTACAGAGCCTGGAGGAAAGACTTTGTGTAACAGCTTGGTTTTTAACAGTGTTCCCTTCCCTTGAAAACAATGTCATCCTTCACCTAATAAATCAGGTCTCAACAATTCAAGGAGGAAATATACCATAAATGTCGTAGTAATGACAATCTAGGAATTCCTGCATAAATAATTCATGTATTAGATCCATAAAAAGTTCCAAGCGTAGCAAACAAAATTATTGCATAGATCATTTTAAAATATAGAAATTCGTTTTTGCTTTGGATCAATTTATTTATTTATTTATTTATTTATTTATTTATTTATTTATTTTGAGATGGAGTTTTGCTCTTTCGCCCAGGCTGGAGTGAAGTGGCGCCATCTTGGCTCACTGCAACCTCTGCCCCCCAGGTTCAAGTGATTCTCCTGCCTCAGCCCCCTGAGTAGCTGGGACTGCAGGTGTGCCCTACCATGCCTGGCTAATTTTTGTATTTTTAGTAGAGACAGGGTTTCACCATGTTGGCCAGGCTGGTCTTCAACTCCTGAACTCAGGTGATCCACCCACTTCGGCCTCCGAAAGTGCTGGGATTGCAGGCATGAGCCACTGTGCCTGGCCAGAAATTTGTATTTTTATGATTATATTGCCCAGGGTTTGTTTTTTTCCCAGTATGAATATAATCACTTTACTGACAAGGAAACTAAAATGCAAAATGTACAAATAAAACTATTTCTATTAAGAAAAGGAAGGAAGGGAGGGACAGGAAGAAGGAGAATGAATTATGTCTTATAAATGAGTATGCCAAAACTGGTTTTGATTTTTGAAACTCTTTTTTAAAAGTATTGTGAGAATTCTGAAAACTCTTAGCCCCCTTTTCTTTCATGTTTTTCTTCTAGTCCCCTCATTCCTGAGAAATGTCTTCACAATGGGTTATCAGCCAGTGGTAACTCGTGACCTCTTCATCTCCAAGGGTCCGTGTTCAATTTTCAGCTGCCTTAATTCCTCTTCATCATTCAGTATGTCAGCCATCCTTTTCCTGGTTAATGTACTGTTTTCTTCCATGGTCCCCTAGTCTCTTAGTAGTCAAGACTCACTGTCAAAAATTCCTTGTTAGGCCAGGTGTGGTGGCTCATGCCTGTCATCACAACATTTCAGGAAGCCCAGGTGGGAGGATCACTTGAGGCCAAGAGTTCAAGACCAGCCTGGGCAGCATAGTGAGACCCCCACCTCTACAAAAAAAATTATGAATTAGCCAGGTGATGATGGTGGCTATGCATGGTGGTGATGCATGCCTGTAGTCTCACTTAATCAGGAGGCTGAGGCAGGAAGATCACTTGAGCCCAGGAATTCATACAGTGAGCTATGATGGCACCACCACACTTCAGCCTACATGGCAGAGGAAGACCCTATCTCTAAAAAAATTAATTAAAATAATAAATTCAAATGTCCTTCTCGGTCTCTGTTATCTTCTCTACTCCTCTGTGAACATTACTTAAATTCCATTATAATTTATACTAACAGGTTAAGCAGCTCCACTCCAGAGAATAAAATCTGGAGTTCTTCTCACACTACAAAGACGTATGTGAGCCGGCCTTCTGTCCTTGGCCCGATCACTTTCCCCTTGTTGACAATGCTCCAGTACCCTGGCCCTTCATGGTGTTCTCTAAATGAACCAGACTTGTCCTCTTCCAAGGGCCTTGACTCTCCCTTCCTGGAGGACCTTCCTCTGGCTTCTTGCATGGCTGCCTCCATTCATTTAGCCCTCTGAACATGTGTCCCCTCCCAAGAGAGGCCTGCTCAGACCATGCCTTCCCCAACCACTGCATGATCTGTCCCGTAAGCCAGCCCTGCTTTCTTCATCACTTATCACTAACTGGAATTACACTATTTATTCAATTGCCTTACTTATTTTCTGCCTCTCCCCTGTCTCCACCCCCTTTCATGGGAGCATCTCATTGATTTTAGTCATAGAAGTTTCGCAGGTGTTCAGTAAATATGTGTTTAACGACGGGAGGGAAGAAAAAGTGGAAGGAAGGCAGAGCGAGGTGGGAAGAGAGGGAGGCAAGGAGCAGGGCAGGAAATTCCATTCATTCATTCACTGAACATTAATGGGGAATTTCTAATGCCAGACTTCATGCTAGAGGCAGAGTATGCCCAAAGCAATAAGCATGGTGCCTCTCTATAGCGAGCCTCCATAGACGCTTTTTCTGAATGAATGGAAAAGAAGGCACAACCCCTACCTTCTACATGAACACACATTTTATCATATCAGTAGTCAATATTTAATATTATTCAACTAATTTCTCCTTGTAGTTGTTTGCAAGGCTCAAATAGATCTTATTTTACCTAAGTGACCATCAAAATATGAATAAGGTAGTCTACAAAATGGTAAAGTCTTAGAACATAATCTAAAATCCTTTTTCTGGCTTTTCAAGCCTTACCCAAACTAACCTTTCTAAACCCATCTCATTACCTTTCCAACAGGCACTCTTAGTTCTGGAAAGTTCCTTTGCCATCCCACAGGCCCCTGATGTCTTCCTTGCCTTGGCTCACACAGATGGGTGAAGGGGCAGTGTAGGAAGGAGACAGTAGTATAATCTGAACCAGGCAAGCGGCTGGGAGTCCCAGCCCCTTCACTCAGTAGTTGTTACTGAGCAAACCCACTTCATGGGTCTGTGCCTCAATGTCTTCTCCTGTAAAAAGGGTTGAGGGATAGGACTTCACTCAGAATTGCTTTTGGATTAAACATGATCCATGTACAGGCCTGGGCACAGTGTTTATAAGGCAATGGTCCATAAGCATTAGCCATCCTTACCTCATCGCCCCTCAGCCAGGACACCCATCTTTCCCCATCTCACTCCATGGCACCTATCCACTAAACTCAGTTGCCCCTGACCTCCATGAAGCCAAGCTATACCTCGCCTGAACTCTTACTCAGACACTGATGTGTCTTGTTACTAATAAGAGCTCTCCTGAATTAAACTGTGAGCTTCCTGAGGGGAAAAATCAGGTCCTGCTAGCACAAAGCAAGTTCTTGAAAAATCCTTGACTGAAGAGTGTATGATAGCGCCAAAAAATTGGAATGCACAATTCATTCTGCTCTGGTGCTTTAAATTGATATTAAATATGTCTACAACATATAAATTCTAGACTTTCACATTTAATCAAAGTCTTAATCACAATGAGCAGCATTTATGAAAGGGCAATTAACAGATTCCCAAAAGAACTGGAAATAGTAAATTGCTAATAGCATCCCTAAGGTTTTGCTTTTTGCTCTGATAAATTAAGTAATTTAATAATAGAGGCAGTGTGAACCAAAAAGAGCACAAGCCTAAAAGGCAGAGGACCTACGTTCTGATCCTTGCTCTGCCAGCCTGTGACTCTCCACCAGTGACTTATCTGCTCCCAGCCTCTGTTAACTCACCTTTTATGTGAGAAGTTGTATTCACACCACTGGTTGTCAGAACGTGTTTCTGAAATCCTTATGGTTCTATGCATGAAATCTGATTTCAAATTTCATTTTTAAATATACCATAGACTATTTACAAACAAAAACAACATATATATACTCATAACAGACACTAAAAATTCATTATTTTGTGCAGCCTTGAGCTAAAGTTTCTGTTTAATGAAATGCATTAGAAAATTGCAAACTGAGGTGTTTAAAAAAAACATAACTGTTTGCCACACTTACCTGGGTATATCAGTGTTTACTTGATCTAGGCAATGTAATGAAATATATAAAGAATGAAATAATACATGATTACATGTGTCTTTCACAAAACTAAATTTCAAAAGTTTGTGTTCACCAAAAATAAGCTTAATTTATTAAAAATAAATAGTTTATTTTTAAAAATTGGGTTTCTGGATATTTTCTTTGCTAAAAAGTAATCTACATAATCTTAAGGTACCTTAGAACTCTCACATTCCATTAAATTATAGTCTTAAAGCCTAATAGAATCTTACAGTTTAAGATAAATAAGCTTATATGTTTAAGATTCTCATTAGATTCATTAGTGTTTCCGTCTTTAACTGATTTTCCTATACTTTAAAAGCTAAAAAAAATTCCATGAAATTTCAATATAAAGCAATATAGATATATGTAATATATATAAAGCCTTATATATTATTGTTCTAAGTCTCCAGATTATTCCAGTTCAGTCTAAAATATTCTGTTTTTCTCAGGATACCTCTCTCTACTTGAATCTTCTTCATTCTCTCAAGTGAATCTGTCCAAAAAAAATGTTGATTTCTAACTAATCATCATAAGTAGAAACTTCTCTCTTATACATATTGCATTTAAATTTTAGAAACATCTTCATATTCCTCTAAACTTTGACCCCCTCCTATATAAATTAGGGAGGTTTGGGAGACAATGCAGGCTAACCTATGGACTTTAAAATAAATATCGTTTATTAGGATAATATTTTCATTTATAACTCCAATTGTTACCATTGATTAGAAAATCAGCCCTGTCTGAATGCTCATGTTTTCCATTATAGAACAAAGGCAAGAGCAAGGTGAATTAGGAAGAGGGAAACAGGGAAACAGGACATGGGTTTTATTTCAAAGAAAGAGCCAATGGGGACATTACAAGAATCATTTGATGGAGATGCCTATTCAGTTTTTTATCACACCACACACTAGTATAACCAGGAAATGCAAGGCACTCTCTGCCTACTCTGCCTAGCCTACCAAATTAAATCTAATTTATTTCATAAAAAGACCTAAGGCATATAGTCATCTGAATGACTGGCTCAGTACACAATGAATTCCCCAGAATATTAATAGGTTTGTTATAGCCTGAATGTTGATTTATTGAAAGTGTCATTCCAGCCTATGCATATTGATTCTCAAAAGCTAATATGTGACAAAAATTCTTGGTCTGTCAAAGCTGTCACATGAGCTGGTCTGACTGGTTCCTTTGCCACTGATGCTAGTCCAACCTGATTTTTGCCTCAAAGAAGCAGGGGGAAGCCGGCGGCAGCAAAGGCAGGTGGTTAGGAGCAGACACCTTTGAGTCAGAGCAGTGGTGCTCAGCTGCCAGCGATTTTGTCCCCAGGAGATGTTTGGTCATGTCTGGAGATCGTTTTGGTCATCACAACTGGGAGATGCTTCTGGCATCTAGTGGGTAGAGGCAGAGATGGTGCCAAACACCACGCAGTGCCCAGGACGGGCCCATGAGAATTGCCTGGTCTCAAACGTCAGTAGTGCTGAGATTGAACACCCTGAGTCAGACTCCCTGCGTTTAGTTCTGATGTTGTCCGTACCCACAGCTTGCTTTGGGAACCCTTCCTACGCTTCCCAAGTGTCAACTGTCTCATCTTTAAAAAGAGTGAATCCCATATCCTATTTCACAGGGCAAAGATGGTTGTAAAAATGAAACTAATCGATGCTTACTAAGCACTTGAGACGCTCCCTAACACATAACATGCCCAGTGCATCTTAGTTATTGTTAGTAAAGGAAATAATGATACAAATAGCAGCAACAAAGGCTTTCTTCAGGCTGGATGGCCCATCTAGAGGTTTCCAGTGCGTCTTAGCATTCCAAGAGGACTTTGGTTCAAAAGCCAGTTATAGGCATTCAGAAAATGGCCACGTGCAAAACCCAGAAATTTTCTTTAAGCTAAAACCCTGCCAGGCAGATCTTTTTTTTTTTTTTTCTTCCACTTTTCATTTTAAGTTCCAGGGTACATGTGCAGGATATGCAGGTTTGTTATATAGGTAAACGTGTACCATGGTGGTTTGCTGCACAGATCAACCCGTCCCCTAGGTATTAAGCCCAGCATCCATTAGGTATTCTTCCTGATGCTCTCCCTCCTCCTAACGCCCCAATAGGCCCCAGTGCGTGTTGTTCACCCATGTGTCCATGTGTGCTCATCATTCAGCTCCCAGTTATAAGTGAGAACATGCAGTGTTTGCTTTTCTGTTCCTGCATTAGTTTGCTGAGGATAACGGTTTCCAGCTTCATCCATGTCCCTGCAAAGGATATGGTCTTGTTCTTTTTTATGGTTGCATAGTATTCCCTGGTATATATGGACCACATTTTCTGTATCCAGTGTATCACTGACGGGCATCTGGGTTGATTCCAAGTCTTTGCTATTGTGAACAGTGCTCCGGCCAGGATCTTACTATGCCACTCCCATGCCCTGAGAAATAAGTAAAAGAGGTCACAGTGAGTAATAGCCTATTTGAGCTACTGATGTGCTCTCTATTAGGGATGAGGGGCATTAATGTGGATGTCACCTTTAGGATGTGATGTGTGAGGTAAAGATAGAATTGTAGCTTATTGAAGTTTAGTGAATTCTGTGGAGGATCCATGAGTTTATATGCTGGAAATTAATGCAAGTCCATATTCTACTGGCTATGACCCCTCTCCTGACCTTATAGATGACGCCTGAAAGGTCATGAAGGCAAGCGTCCTGGGGCTAATTAGCACTTAGGCATGGCAGGCCTTTCAACCACGCTCAATCTTTGTCATGGATTTTCAGGGGGAAGCCGACATGGAGCACTGTGAAACATTTTTCTAACTATTAACCAGTGCTTTGGAGTTGACCTGAAATACAAGCCAATTCAGTCAATTAATGTACAACTGTGAAAATAGTTATCTCTATTTCATATAACTCTCAGCATCTCTGGCGAAGTCTCATTAACAATGCATGTATTTTTTTTTTTTTTTATGGAAACACAGTTGTTAGTTGTCACGAGCCAGAAAGATCATTTATCCACAGAACACATAGAGAGAAATTGCTAAGAAGTCCCTTGAATCTTCTCCCTAGCATACTTTTACAAAACCAAATCCACTCTCAAACTTCAAAAGAAGCCGAGGGAGAAGGAAGAATTCTACATTGCCAGACTTCGTGATTAAATTTAGTGAAGATGCTGAAAATGTCTGTGGAAATTCTCAAAAAGCTATGAAACGTTAAATGTGCCACACAGTTACTAAAAGTCTAAGCTAAAATACTTGAAGTGCTTATGAAGGTCATATTATAAGTCTATTATAAGATGGTCTTTTGTTTTAATACCAAAAAGTTGTGCAAGTCCTCTAGGAAACCCTTGTAAAAATTCAATTAACCTTTGTGCAAAAAAAATAAGACCCAGAAACAATGCCAGAATTGGGGTCATTAACCACGTGCTGGCCTCATGGTTGAGAACAGCCAAGTACTCAGTCAAATGCTCTGAAAGTCAGGCTAGCTTGCAGGGAATTAACTGTAACATAGAAAGCATTCTTCATGCTTCCCTGCCCAGCTAATGTACATTGTACTTTGTTCCCATTTTGTTTTCTAAAACATGCCAAATTATATAGAGAAAGTACGTATTTAAAAGCCAATTCTCAAACTAACTGGCTAATATATGGTGGCTTTCTCCCTTAAAGAACTTATTCATATTGTTTCATACTTGTATTCATATTCATATTGATGACAATGTTTTCTTGACCTAAGAGTAGGGGCAAGGACAACTTTTTATATAAGCTTCCCGAGGGAGATTCTTTTGATCCTAACAGAACCTAACACAGCATGCTGGCGTGCTGACAAATATTCTTCACAGCGTCAGTAGGTCACGAGAACATGGTTAGTAAATGTTTGCCACACAGTTTCTAAAGCATGAATATTGGAGCCATAAAACTTTAAATGTATGATTGGTTGTGAAATCTAGTTGAGTAACATGTTTTACATTATTCTTGTTTTGACGTTATCTATTTGATTATACAGTTTTCAAAAACTGATAAGTTTTGTTAACAATTTTACTTGAGATTGTTTCTTTGAAAGCCACCTACATTTTTCATTTTAAGTGACTGCTGAATTCATCATTGACATAGTATGATGTTGTTGCAGTCCCCGCCACCCCCGGCAAAATGAACATATTTATGTACCAATGTGGCACTCATTTTCTAAAGTGACTCTAACAAACCTGATTCTTGTTTCTTTTGTCTTCCCCCCTCCCTCCCTTCCTTCCTTCTTTCCTCCCTTTCTTCCTTCCTTCTTTGACAAATTGCCCAACTTGAGTTTATGTGAAGAGAAGAAAATAACAGAGGATTTGTGCCAATTCACTAATGTGTTCTAAGGCACAATCAATAAGAACAATAATAAAGTGCTCAAACAGAATGATAGGATTTCATCTTGAAACCTGGGACTTAATGACAGCTGCCTTTTAAAATTACCAAATTCACTACCTACGCTCTTAGCACAGCAAAGGTTCTTTTTTTTTTCCCTTGGTTTTTTTGTTTGTTTGTTTTCCTTTGTTTTTTGTTTGTTTGTTTGTTTGTTTTTTGAGATGGAGTCTTGCTCTGTCGCCAGGCTGGAGTGCAGTGGTGCGATCTCAGCTCACTGCAACCTCCGCCTCCCGAGTTCAAGCAATCCTCCTGCCTCAGCCTCTAGAGTAGCTGAGACTACAGGCGCCTGCCACCACACCCAGCTGATTTTTTATATTTTTAGTAGAGATGGGGTTTCACCATGTTGGCCAGGATGGTCTCGATCTCTTGACCTCATGATCCGCCTGCCTCAGCCTCCCAAAATGCTGGGATTACAGGCGTGAGTCACCGCACCCGGCCAAAGGTTCTTTTTATTACTTTTCCTGATGCCTTCTGCCGCTTGTACTGGGTACAAAGGTAGGATATGTTGGGTGGGAGAGTTGATAGGAATTCTTCAGGAAAAACTATGATTTTAATTGGAGGAGCCCTTTCTAAAAAGAACCTTGATACATTTTGAATAGCATTTAAGGAATACATACAAAACAGTTCTATGGTGGCATGTAATATTTTCAATTCAAAACACTGCCCTTGACTGGAATATGCCAACGTTCTTTGTGGCATCTGAAGTCGGGGCAGTGCCTGCCCACTTCCACATATTGCTGCTTGGAGCCAGCGTCTCGTGCTTCCCTCAGGACCCGCCTCTTCGTGACTGTGAAGCGCTTTTCTCCGTGCCCGGTTACCATGGAGAAAGCTGCACCATCAGCTTTCCTTTCCAGTTACCAGTGGGTTGTTAGCACACTGGTTATGAAAACGGTTTCTCTAACGCTAATTAGTTATAGCAATGAAATTAAAAGCGGCGCCTGCTTTTCTTTATTGATACTCTTCAGCGTGTGCTGAGGCAGGTATTTCAGATCAGGCCTGAAATTACTAATTATACTTTCTGGCAAGAGAAAACATTCACTTAGCATGTAATGGGTTAGACATTAACTCTTTCTTACCTTCCATTGAAGGTTCCAGTTAGGTGATTTCCTACAAAGGAGACGATATTTCCTGAGTCTTGTCTGCTTCCTGTAATAGTGTACTTGGCTCCTTGTGCCCCAAAGCCCAGAACCAGGAATGCACAAAAGACCCATCATCACCGTGTTATTAATACCAATGTAATCAAACTCTGGCTTCTGGCATTTTGTGAGTCTGCTATTTTAAGCAAGCTGTTCAAGCTCTCAGTTTTCTCATATGTGAAATAAGAGAATTAAGATTCTTTTCCAGGATTGTCGTGATGGTGGAACAGGAAAATCAGGCCAGCTTGGAGTATGCGACCTGTACAGTCACACAGGGCCCTGCATTGACAAGGCGCCCCACAGAGTTTGAGGTTCTACTGCTAACATCTTGAAATGCTAAATCATTTTTGAAGAAGAGCCTCTGTGTCTTTGTTTTGTACTGGGCTTCACAAATTATATAGTCATGATCAGCCAGGAAACACTGCAGTGATAATAAATACTCCAAAATCTCAGTGGCTTCACTCAACAAAAGATCATTTCTCGCTCATGCTATGGCCTCCACACGGCAGAAGGCTGCCCTCCTCATCAAGGCCCAGACTGACAGAGGCTCACTTTCACCTGGGCTTCCATGATCCCGCACCAGAGGGAAAGGAGCAAGGAATTGTGCACTGGCCCTTAAAGCTCTCACCTGGAGTGACACTTGTCACTGGTGGTCACAATTCTTTGTCCAGAGCAAATTGTGTGGCCTGCTCTAACTTCAAAGGGGATGGGAAGTGCATTTCCACCTTGCACCTGGAAAGCAGGGGGCTGGGGAAGTTGGAGACCAGTGCCACACTGTCACAATACAGGGAAAGGGTGCCCCAGTGACCCCGGCTATGTGCAAGCCACCTTCAGGGGGCTACATGGTAAGATTTCAGGTTTCTCCTAAAACAAAGCCCAGCCAAATTGCTCAAAAGTAAAATCACTTACCTTTTAAAAGAAGCCCTTAATTTTCTTCTTTTCCAAGAAGTTCAAGATTCTCTTGACTGTCATCTTCCCCGGGGACAGAGCATATGCTCAGAAAGTTAATGTTGCAGCATCAGGATTAAATCCTTTCCAGCTGAACTGAGACACGGAAACCAGCATTGCCGATTCCCTCATTACACTTCCTCAAGATGGAAATGGCATCGCTGCTTGTGTTCTGATTGTAAAATATAAACGTATTATTATAACACATTTGAGCAAGATGAAAAAGTAGAAAGTGAACATAGAAAGCTAAAATCAGTAAGATCAGGAATCTCACTACTTACTATTACTTATCTTTCTAGGCATTTTAGGATACATACCCACACTGGAAACTCTTTAAACTATTAGTATTATTATACATGTAAATGCGTACATAGTGTTTTATGAACTGCTCTATCATGGGCATGTATGTACTAAATATAGTGATAATGATGCTGTTTTTCAAATGTCATCATTGTGCGAAGTAATCACCTGCTACACAACAATCACATGGCATATAGAATGATTTAACTCTCTGTCCTCAGGCCTCAGTTACAGGTTCTAGAGGCGGCCACATAGCAGTTGTCATTCTAGAAACTTTCTGCACATCTATAAGCAAATACATCTTTTTTCTTTCATCCAAATTGTTGCACTCTATGTATAAATTGTTTTCATTGTTCTATAGTGTTTCATTTTATGAAATATCATTATTTGTTTAATGACTTACATATTTATATGACTATAGCTGTATCATTGCATTAGTATATCTACAGAAAGTTTATTTACTTGTTTATTTGATACATCATTTTTGTTTTGTTTTTGCCACAAGGTCTCACTCTGTCACTCAGGCTGGGAGTACAGTGGCACAATCAAAGCTCACTGCAGCCTCAACCTCCCAGGCTCACATGATCCTCCCACCTCAGCCTCCTGAGTAGCTGGGACTACAGCACCCGCCAGCAGGCTAGGCTAATTTATTGTATTTTTTTCTAAAGACAGGGCGTTGCCATGTTGCCCAGGCTGGCCTCAAACCCCTGGACTCACGTGATCCACCCACCTCAGGCTCCCAAAGTCTGGGATTACAGGCATGAGCCACTGCACCTGGCTGGCCACATCATTCAGAATTTTTTGAAGAGGTCACATAACAGCTATTTTGAGAGTTAAATGAAATAATCCTTTGGAAAGTATTTTGTAAATTAATTATCACGTGTGTAACTATACCGATGGTAAACGGTAATTATTTTACCATATGTCCTATCTACTTGTGTTATTTTATTAAGTGCAATAATATAATTCTGCAGCTACTATGTGTAAATTTCATATTCCAATGGAAATCATACTGTAAAGAGAGGCATAATACATACGAAAAAGCGACATGTTTTTGTGGAACTATAGCATGAGAAGTGGTGGGAGCCACAATACTTAGTTTGCCCAAGGCAAGCTGTTTTATGTCCCTTGTTCATGAGTACCTGCTCATATGTTCCCTTTCACTCTCAAATTTGTTCAGTTGGACAATAAATCATATTGTCATTTGATTTATGAGTAAATCAACCAGGCCCCAAATCTTGAAAGAGACATCCTTAATCTGCTTGTGTATACTGTCATTTTGCTGTCCTCAGAATATCTAAAATGGAACACATCGCAACTGCTCCTTGTTAAGTTAGTTCACTGTGATACGGTTCAGGTACAACAGTTCATTTACACTTTACACAAATCTGTTGATTTAAAGCCACTTTTCATGCCGCTCTTTCCTGATTTGGAGACTGGTTGCTATCTTGTTCCTCTCTATTCCATCCTGCCAGGCTGATTATCTTCCCCTCCAGATTATACTGGGAAGCAAGGAAGGCTTGCATAAGTCTTCTTCAATATATTTGCTACCGTTATCAGGATAGTTACATTTGTAATGCTTATGCAGTCTAATAACATGATGTATCTATTTAATTTCCCTATTTTCCCATTTGTGACACCGAAAACTAAAAATTATTTCTAAAAAGTATTTTATGTAAAAACAACTTACTCTTTCACGCTTCCAATGATAATCCCCCAAATAAAGCTAATTTTCTTCTACTATGCTACAACTGAATTAAGAAAGGCCATGTTCATCACCTTGATTCATTAACCTTATACTAAGCAAAAGTACCAATTTTTTTTTTTTTTTTTTTTTTTTTTTGAGATGGAGTTTCGCTCTTGTTGCCCAGGCTGGAGTGCAATGGTGCGATCTCGGCTCACCGCAACCTCTGCCTCCTGGGTTCAAGCAATTCTCCAGCCTCAGCCTCCGAGTAGCTGGGATTACTGGCATGTGCCACCACGCCCGGGTAATTTTGTATTTTTAGTGGAGAGGGGATTTCTCCATGTTGGTCGCACTGGTCTCGAACTCCTGACGTCGTGATCCGCCCACCTCGGCCTCCCAAAGTGCTGGGATTACAGGCGTGAGCCACCGCGCCCGGCCAAGTCCCATTATTCTTTTCCATCACCAATACAAGCTGCTGATCGCCTGCAAGAAGAGTCACTTCGTGTTTTTAACACTTTTAAAGCAAAATATCTTTTCAAAACGCTGGGTAGGAAACTACACAGGAATAGCATTCTGTGATAATTAACCACACTGGTGAGTTAAATGCTGTTGGCTTTTCCTCAGGATACCTCACTCTCCAACATCATCCAAGTTAATTAGCAGACATCCCGCGCACTTCTGTGCCTGCCTTACTGCCTCATTAGAACTGCGTGCGCTGGTTTGTGTCCAAGCCAGTTCACCTCAGCTCGCCCACCAGTGATTGTGTCAGCAGCTCCTGTACGCTGGCTCTCCATTTCCATCGCCTTCCTTTTCACGCTGGATAACGTCTTCCCAGAGGATGTGAGACAGCAAAGCACGGTCTCATTTCATTGTAATGACGGAATGTCCCAGTCAGAGCCAAAGATTTAGAAATTCCACAGTAATTCCAGCACATCTCCAGTGTTCTCAGAAATCGATCACCGTGTGACTAAAGCGCCAGTGTCAAAGAAACAAATCGGCGGGGCTTCTGCCTCCCGGCTGCCGTGACTTCCTGACAACTGTTCTTTTCCTAGGAGCCATTTTTAATGGCCTTTTTAATCACCATCATCAACGGTGGGGAACTCTCAATAACGTCTGAAGCTTTCAAATGTTTTTGAAAGTGAGTTGGAGACGCATAAATATTTAGATTTTCTCAAGGAAAAGTGTCTTTAAGTGTCTGAGTTCTAAATGTGAGCCAAGTTTTCTTTGAAAATGTATCCCAATTACAGTCGTAAATAGTAATCCCACAAACAAAAGCTTGGGGGGGAAGTTACTAAAAACAGTTGAATTCCCTAAATTTTGACTTCCCCACACATCAGAAGCAGCAGCTTTTTTTAGGATGTAATTATTTTCCTGATATACATTCTCACACTCGTGGGAAAGAGTTTTAGCCATTTTGTGCTAGAGATCCATTTGGCAGTTTGATGAACACTTTGGACGCTATCTTGAATAATTTTTTTTTTTTTTTTTTTTTTTTTTTTTTTGAGACGGAGTCTCACTCTGTCGCCCAGGCTGGAGTGCAGTGGCACAATCTCGGCTCACTGCAAGCTCCACCTCCCAAGTTCACTCCATTCTCCTGCCTCAGCCTCCGGTGTAACTGGGACTACAGGCGCCCGCCACCACGCCCAGCTAATTTTTTTGTATTTTTAGTAGAAACAGGGTTTCACCATGTTAGCCAGGATGGTCTCGATCTCCTGACCTTGTGATCCGCCCGCCTCGGCCTCCCAAAGTGCTGGGATTATAGGCATGAGCCACCGCGCCCGGCCTATCTTGAATAATATTTTTAAATATATAAAATATATATGATTGCAAGGAAAATGCAGTTATCAGAGTAGTAAAAATAAATTCGTGGTTTTTAATATGTGTTTCTTTATGAATGAGTTAAATAACAAGTCAGGCCAGTAACAGTGGCCCTTGCCTGTAATCCCAGCACTTTGGGAGACTAAGGCAAGCAGATTCCTTGAGTTCAGGAGTTCAAGACCAGCCTGGGTAACATAGCAAAACCCCGTCTCTACAAAAGATACAAAAATGCCTCAGCTACCCAAAAGGCTGAGGTGGGAGGATCACCTGAACCCAGGAGGTCAAGACTGCAATAAGTTGCATTGCACTGGCTGCACTCCAGCCTGGGCGACAGAGCGAGACCCTGTCTCAAAAATACAAGTAAAGAAAAATAACAAGTCAATACCGTACATTTGAAATGTAGCAAGTTAAAGTAAAACTTTATGGTTTAAGGAAATACCAGTGCAAAGAACATTTTTGCTGAGTTTACCTGAGAACAATAAACCATGCATGAGAATGACTCCCCTCCTTCCTCATGATGACCAAAAACAAATTGCAAATGGGAATACTGGACAGCAACGTGAATGTCTGGGTCACCAGTGTGGGAAGAGGCGACTGCATTCCCCCCAGTTGGCAGCTCCATTACACCAGTTGATAGGACAGCAGCGATCACACGCAATCTACTGTATAAGTAATAGCGGGTCAGGCGCGGTGGCTCACGCCTGTAATCCCAACACTTTGGGAGGCAGGCGGATCACGAGGTCAAGAGATGGAGACCATCCTGGCCAACATGGTAAAACCCTGTCTCTACTAAAAATACAAAAATTAGCTGTGCATGGTGGTGCATGCCTGTAGTCCCAGCTACTCGGAAGGCTGAGGCAGGAGAATCACTTGAACCCGGGAGGTGGAGGTTGCAGTGAACTGAGATTGCACCACTGCACTCCAGCCTGGTGACAGACCGAGACTTCATCTCAAAAAATAAAAATAAGTAATAGTGGGCCGGGCGCGGTGGCTCACGCCTGTAACCCCAGCACTTTGGGAGGCCGAGGTGGGCAGACCACGAGGTCAGGAGATCAAGACCATCTTGGCTAATATGGTGAAACCCCATCTCTACTAAAAATCAAAAAAAAAAAATTAGCCGGGCTTGGTAGTGGGCACCTGTAGTCCCAGCTACTCGGGAGTCTGAGGCAGGAAAATGGCAGGAAGCTGGGAGGCAGAGCTTGCAGTGAGCCGAGATTGTGCCTCACAATGGAGACTGTGGAGACTGTGCACTCCAGCCTGGGCAACAGAGTGAGACTCTGTCTCAAAAAATAAAAAGTAATAGTGAACATAGTTGCTATTTCAAACTGTCTACCGCTATTCTAAAAATCTCATGAAAATATCTATGATTCTCATTTATGACAAAGTCACAGATACCACTAGCATTACTGATATTCATGCCTATATTTATAACTGAAGGAAACACCACACTTCAGGTAGAGATTAGTGACATTAAATATATAATTAATTCTCATCCAAGATCACAAGTTCCACAGACTCCTGTTAACAGTCTCAATCCTACAGGAAACAAGAGACTATGGTTGGAGTAGGAAGGACAAGATGAAGGAGAATAACTATGGGGTAGCCAACAAGGTAAGGGTTATGAAGGGTCACTACACACCAGGCCCTGTGTTGGGCACTTCTGTGGAGTATCCAATTCATTCCTCACATGACTGCACCATTTACTTGTACACGGTACTAACAAACAGTGGGGCCATAATACACATCCCTGCCACCACAGGAGAGGTGGAGTGACTCCCTGGTAAGTTTGGAAAGAGTAAACTGATCATGCTGCATGCCCATTTTTTTCTGGGCAGCAGATTCTCTGCAGAAAATTTATGTCCTGCTGTGTTTTTCGAGGAAGTCTGGCTCTGCCTAAGCTTGGGTGGATAGATTTTCACAAGCATAAAATTTGATATTAGAAAACCCACTAGTCCACATACACAAGTCATGCCCTCCATCCTAGCTATCTTGTATATAAAAATGCCACTCCACCTGCTCTCCTTTCTTATTTACTTATTTTTCTATTATATATAGTGAAGGTGTACAACATATTTTGGTATATTTATACCTAATGAAGTGATTACTATACTCAAGCAGATTCACACACTTATCATCCTGCATGGTTACTTTTTTCATACGTATATAGTAATAGCACCTAAAATCTACTCTTTTTGCAAATTTTCATTATATAATATAATATTATCATTGTAGTCCTCTAATACATTTCTAGAATATTTGTCCTACCTGTAACTTTCTATGCTTTGGCCCATATCTTCCCATTTTCTCCCACATTTCCCCCCCCACTACTTCTGGTAACCCCCATTTTATTCTGTTTCTATACATTTGATTTTTTTTTTTTTTAAGATTCCACATGTAAGTGAGATCATGCAGTACTTTTTTCTGTGTCTGGCTTATTTCACTTAGCATAACGTCCTTCAGGTTAATACATGTTACCAAAAATGGTAGGATCTCCTTTATAAGGCTTAATGATATTCCATTTTATATATATGTGTGTGTATGTATATATATATAAATTTATGGATATAGAGATATCTCTATATATAATGCTCCCCTCTCCCTAATATATATGTATATGATATATTCCACAATTTCTTCATCCATTCATCCTTTGATGCTTACTTAGGTTGTTTGCATATCTTGATATTGTAAATAATGCTGCAGTGAACATAAGAAGGCAGCCGTCTCTGTGAGGTGCTAATTTTACTTCTTTTGAGTATAGACTCAGCAGAGGGATTGCTGGATCATACAGTATTATAGTTCTATTTTTTTGTTTTTTAAGGAACCTTTGTACTGTTTTCCATAAAGTCTGCGACAATTTACATTCCCACCAACAGTGCGTCAAGGCTCCCTTTTCTCCAACCCTTGCTACCACTTGTTATGTCTTTTTGATAATGGCCATCCTAACAGGTATGAGTTGCTATCTCGTGGTTTTCATTTGCCTGTCCCTGATGATCAGAGATGTTGACTTACCTTTTCCTATGCCTGTTGGCCATTTTTATATATTTTTTGGAGAAATGTCTATTCAGGCTCTTTGCTCATTTTTTAATCAGATTATTTGGGGTTTTTTTACTATTGAGTTGTATGCATTTCTTTTACATTTTGGATATTAACCCCTTATCAAATACATGGTTTTCAAATGTTTTCTTCCAATCTGTAAGCTGCCTTTTGATTCTGTTCATTGCTTCCTTTGCTGTACAGAAGCTTTTTAGTTTGATGTAGTCCAATTGTTTATTTTCGCTTTTGTTGCCTGAGCTTTGGTGTGGTATCCAAAAAGTTATTGCCAAGGCGATGAGGTTTCCCTGTGTTTTCTACTAGGAATGTTATAATTTCAGGTCCTATGTCAAGTTCTTTCATCTATGTTGAGTTGATTTTTGTGTATGATATAAGCTAAGGGTCCAATTCTTTATTTTATATGCGACTATCCAGTTTTTCCAACACCATTTACTGAAGAGACTATCCTATCTGGATACCATTGTGTCTTCTTGATGCCTTTGTCAAAAATTAGTTGGCCCATTTTTTCTTTTCAAACTGAGACAGGGATGGTAGGCGTCATAGATTGGGTTTCCTTAAACTCCAACACCTTCTGCAATTAAGACTTACTCTCTTCTAAAGGCATCCATTCTATTTTCAAACAATTCTGATTTTTACAGTATTTTTCTTTATATCTAGCTAAAATCAACCTCCCTCTGTTGTCCTGTGGTACTTGGAAGCCTTAGTCCTTCTGTGAAGGGCTTGTCCTTCAGTCATTAAAGCAGGCCATGGAGAAGATTACCAACTCTACCAAACACCCTGGTCCAAACAGACATATGTCCTTCCTTCCTGACGTGGTCAAAAGATGAGATTAGGTTTTTCAAAAATTTCTCAAATGAGAGAGAACTTCTTCTTCATAGGCTTCAGTATTTTTTTAATGTCTCCCAAAGTTGATATTGAAATTAAACAGATTCCAGGTGAGGTCTTGCCACCACATAGCAAAGGAAAACTATCCATGCCTTCAGTTTATGCTGTATTTTTCTATTAGTGTTACCTCAGATTAATTTAATCTTTCATAGATGCATTTATTGTATATTAATTCTCTTTATGACACATGTTCTGTTAAGCTATAGCTCCCACAGCCCATATAGCTGTTACATACATTCTAGTACTGGGATTTAAACTGTTCTCTAAAAGTCTGCTCTGTTCATCTTGTTAGATTACCCAGTGATTTCAGACAATGAGGGGATATTTTTGAATCCTGATTCTGTTTCCGATATACTGTCCAATTCAAGAGCATATAGAAATTAGGTCATCATTCTGTCAAGGTCTGTTTTCAAGCTGTTAATGAAAGTGCCTAAGAGGATACATTCCTCATTACCCAATCCGTATTTCTCCATGTCTTTGTTTTTCATGTCTTGAAGATTTGTTGTTTTGATTTGGTTTGGTTTAGTTTGGTTTTTCATCCCTATAATACTCGTCTTATACTGGGAACTTACTGAATATTCATAAGTTTGAATTAATAAATATTTTCTTATAAAGCTGCTTATGTAGGTGTATATCTGGGAATGAAATAAAACAACATCCCCATAACCCCAAAACTCAGACACTGCAGACTCTGCTAATGTTTGACTATATTTCTTTCTAGGCTTTTTGAAAGAGCATTTTTCTAAAGTACATTTTCACTCTGTTCATTACCTGGCCCTTCTCTGTCTCTCACTCTATTGAGAGGGGGTGGTTAGTCCAGTCCTAACATTTGCAGGACCTGGGACAAGCAGACACGTGTGGGTTCACATGGTCCTCATCTCAATGTTTAAAAATTCTAAATCACACTAGCAAACTATTAAATAAAATACATGCTATCCTCTCACCTGAAGGAGTACATCTTCATAAGGACCTGGGAGGCCAGATTCTAACTTAGAATTCTCTGACCCCTCAGAATTCTTTACCAGAACTTAGTGAAACTGGGAGAGTCAAAACAGACCCATTCTCTTGTCCAGCTCTGCCCCGCCTAGAAGGTTCTCTGCACACACATAGGTAAACACCCAGCCCGCAAATCTCAGATTCATCCACATCCCCCACATATAGCAGCAGCCCTTCAGGCAGCCCTCGGGCTCGGGGTAGGCACACCGCTGGAGCAGTCCACTCTAGAAGGACAGATGGGAGGAAGCTGCCTGCACAAACTCTGAATCAAGCCCAGGCCATTTGGGCAGGGAGTTCTGGGGCTCGGGTGCCTGGGCATAGTCTGAAGGGCGAGTGTGTGCTGTTGTGGGTGCAGCTTTTTAGCTCCACAGACTCTTTGCTCCACGAAGAGGGGTGTGGCCAGAGGAGGACCAGGGCAGAACCCTCTAAGACGGAGTCTGGCTCTGTCGCCCGGGCTGGAGTGCAGTGGGGGGATCTCAGCTCACTGCAAGCTCCGCCTCCCGGGTTCACGCCATTCTCCTGCCTCAGCCTCCTGAGTAGCTGGGACTACAGGCGCCCGCCACCACGCCCGGCTAATTTTTTGTATTTTTTAGTAGAGACAGGGTTTCACTGTGTTAGCCAGGATGGTCTCCATCTCCTGACCTCGTGATCCGCCTGTCTCTTGAGCAGATCAAAGGGTTAAACTGGGAGTGATTCTCAGGTGATCCAGAGTGTCCTGCTCTTAGGAAATTCTAATCTGTTTGAGAATTACTCTAGAATGTTCATAATGGGAGTTCCTGCTACCTAGAGGAAGACCTGAGGAGTGGAAAGCATGATCCTACCACCACTCCTGGCTCCAGCAGAAGAGTGATGAGCACTGGGTAGAGCCCTTGAAGAGGGGAATGAAGATTTAGATGGGCGACTACATCAAATAATACCCTAATGGGCCTATGACAGCAAAGGTAGTAATATAACTAAAGCATATAATCAAACACAAAAATTATGTGGCATAGACTGTACACCATTATTTTAGTGTAAGTTACAAGGCTCAGACTGCTTGGGTTTAGACCCTAGCCAAAGTTCACTTCCTAGCTATGTGATTTTGAGCAAATTAACTTCTCTATGGCTCACTTTCCTCTTCTGTTAAACGGGTATTTTTTAAGAGTGCCTACCTTGGTGAATTGAAAGAAACCATGTATGTTGGATGCTTAGCCTAGCAATGCCCAGTACATAGTAAGCACTTTGCAAGCATTAGCTAAGTTTTAAGTGGAACAATTATTATTACCACATTAATAATAATATCTATCTCATAATCTGTAAGAAATATCTCGTAATCTATGAGAAAGTGCAGGCTAGTGGTCCTCTACCTCTCACAGTTCAATAGTATGTGTATTAGTTTCCAGTGGTTGCCATAAAAAATTATCACAAATGTAATGGCTGAAAACAACACAGATTTATTTTCTTACAGCTCCGTAGGTCAGAAGTCCTAAAGCCAAGGTGTCACAGGGCTGCGTTCCTTCTGCAGGCTGTGGGGGAGAATCCCCTTTTCTCCCTTTTCTGGCTTCTTGAGGCTGCCTGGATTCCTTGGCTTGAGGTACCTTCCTTCAACTTCAAAACCAGCGAAGTAATCTTCAGATTTCAATCTCTCTCTCTCTCTCTCTCTCTCTCTCTCTCTCTCTCTCTCTCTCTCTCTCTCTGTCTCACTGGGCCCACCTGGATAGTACAGAATAATCTCACCACCTCAAGACCCTTAACCTACTCATTTCTGCAAAGTCCCATTGCAATGTAAGATGCTGTGTTAGTCTGTTCTCACACTGCTGTGAAGAAATACCCCAAACTGAGTAATTTATAAAGAAAAGAGGTTTAATTGACTCACAGTTCTGCATGGCTGGGGAGGCCTCAGGAAACTTACACCACGGTGGAAGGCACCTCTTCACAGGATGGCGGGAGAGAGAATGGGTGCCCAGTAAAGGGGGAAGCCTCTTATAAAACCATCAGATCTTATGAGAACTCACTCACTATCACGAGAACAGCCTGGGGGATACCACCCCCGTGATTCAGTTATGTCCACCTGGTCCCATCCTTGACACGGGGGATTATTACAATTCAAGGTGACATTTGGATGGGGACACAGAGCCAAACCACAAACACTACCATGTTCACAAGTTCCAGGGATGAGTACACAGACATGGGGTGGTGGCAGTATTGACTCTTTGTAAGCATTTTGGTGGGGAGTCATTAGGAGATGTATGAAGGAATTTTACTTGGCCTGTAGGGAGCGCCCATTTGTGTACTGCTGGGTTTTATTGTAAGAGGAAGTTGGCTTGGTTGTAGTCAGCATTATCAGTTAACCAGGTTAGCGTTCAGTATGTAGTATGTCTTATGGGAAGGACTGAGGGGTGTCTAGGCTGACGGTGAGTGTGAGGGCCTTCAACTGTGGCCACAAGGACAACTTAACAAATGAATGAACACACACTGTGCATGACTTTCCTGTCCTTGAGAAGAGCATACCCAAGTCCTCTGAGGCTGGGTCCTCCCAGCAGCTGCATTAGTCGCAAATAGCAGAGTAATTCCCAGGCCACGGATTCGAGGATGGGAGATGGTAACTTAGACTGTGGTGACACCTTCACTGAAATCTGAGCCTTCCTGAAATATGAGTATTTGAAAGAATAGCAGATGACATTGGGCAGATTTCAGTAAAGGATGAATGCATTTTTAACTTCAAGTTTCTAAACATATTAATAAGCACATGTCAATAAATAGGGAGTGAGGCAAAAATGGAGTCAGGCTGAAGTACCTCCTTGCCATTTAAAGTATACTTTGTAGGATTTGATGTTTATTATGGTTGACTTTTCAAGGCTGAGTAAGTACTCAGTGGTTTCATTCTAGTCCAGCCTTCTCTGGTGGCTGCCATGATTAATTTTAGCCAACAAGGACAACAGAGAACACATAACCCTATAATCGAGTCACTTAAGTAAATCACATGTAGATTCCAACTTTGGAGTCAATTCTTGCTTGTCCCTGTGTTTATTCTGTAGACTTCAGCTTCTAGCTCATGAAGTTCACTCAGTATCATTTTACTCAACCCCCTGAGAATCACTCTGTCCCTGAGTTCCCATTCAGAATGTACTCTGTCTCAGTTGCCCTTTTATGACAAAATTATAATAGAAATTTTTAAAAACTGTCCAGCTGGAAAATTCCGTCATACTTCTTGTTATTGTTGGAGGAGGATAGATTAAAGATGATGTCTTCTCTGGGGCCTTGTATTTATTCTAATAGTTTTACAATAAACTTGTTACTTCCTGCAGGTGTTATAGGTAGGGCATGGGCACACGGGTGTATAATGTGTTCAAGCACACAGAACAAGAGCAGGTGAATCTAGATGCCTTTTGACAGACAGTGTGCCTCTGTCCCACCCATCCCCTCTCCAGGAGTATAACTATTTTATGCTCTAATATATGATCTAAGCTTCTTATATCTAAACAATCAAGCATTGCCAGCATCCCAGAAGGCTCTTTCATGTGTCTTCCCAGTCAGAAGTAACCCTATTCTGACTTCTGTCACCATCAGTGAGTTGTGTCTGGTTTTGAACCTCTTCTAAATGGAGCCATGTGGAACCTACTCTTTTTTGTCTGGCTTCTTTCACTCACCGTAATGCCTGAGATATTCAGCCGCCTCATTGCATGTATTTGAATAGGTTTGTCTGTTTATTGTGTGTGGTAGTTACTGTGTGAACGTCCAAGTCTCTCCTAAATCCATTTTCTGTACTCCTTCCAGATTGATATTCTTTTTCTTTTTCTTTTTCTTTTCTTTTCTTTTTTTTTTTTTTTTTTTTTTTTGAGTCAGAGTCTTGCTCTGTGTCCCAGGCTGGAGTGCACTGGCATGATCTTGGCTCACTGCAACCTCTGCCTCCCAGGCTTAAGCAATTCTCCTGCCTCAGCCTCCTGAGCAGCTGTGATTACAGGTGTCTGCCACCACGCCTGGCTAATTTTTGTATTTTTAGTAGAGCTAGGGTTTCACCATGTTGACCAGGCTGGTCTCGAACTCCTGACCTCATGATCTGCCCACCTCAGCCTCCCAAAGTGCTGGGACTACATGTGTGAGCCACCACGCCCAGCCCCAGATGGATCTTCTTAGGTGAAAAAATACAATCTTGACACCACCTCTGTCACCCTACAGAAGAAAGCCGAGGTTCCTGAGTGGGCATGGGAGGCCCTCGTGCCCATCGCCCCAGCCTCATCTCCCACTGTGCTGCAGCTCCCACAGTACACTCAGGGGACAGCACAGTGCTGTGCTGCCCACCCTGCTTGTCACACTCTGTGCCTGGCTTCTCCCGAAACCTCAGAGACTGCTTTTCCCAAACCCACTGCCTCTTCTCTCTTCCTGTCTATACCTGGCCTAGTACATTACTTCAGGTTGAAGATTAGGTTTGGCTGTTTTTTTGTTTTTGTTTTAAAGTATAGGGTAAGAGGCCGGGCGTAGTGGCTCGTGCCTGTAATCCTAACACTTTGGGAGGTCAAGGCGGGCGGATCACCTGAGGTCAGGATTTCAAGACCAGCCTGGCCAACATGGCGAAACCCCGTCTCTACTAAAAATACAAAAATTAGCCAGGCATGATGGTGCATACCTATAATCCCAGCTACTCAGGAGGCTGTGGCAGGAGAATCGCTTGAACCCGGAAGGCAGAGGTTGCAGTGAGCTGAGATCACACCACTTCACTCCAGCCTGGGTGAAACAGTGAAACTCTGTCTCAAAAAAATAAAAATAAAAATAAAGTATAGGCTAAGGGAGTGAGAAGGAATAGAATTTTACTCTTTCTCACATAAAAAAAAAAAAAAAAAAAAAAAAAGCTGGAAGTATGCAACTGAGGGACAGTGTGGGACATCCATGGTCACAAGGGACCCATGGCCCTTCCTCCTGAGCATGTAGCTCCCTGGAATCTCCAGGAAACCCTCTACTCACAGCTCACTGATCAGCCCTAATGCAAGCAAGGCTGGAAAAGCAGAATTTTGCTGGGCACACAGTTGGTGTTCTGTTACTGAGGAAGAAGAGGAACATGAATACTGAGCCGGCATTTGCAGCCTCTGTCGCTCCTGCACATCTTTTGAGACTCCTTTCAAGCGTCATCATCTCCAGGAAGCCTTCCCTATACCCTCATTTTAGGCTCAGCACCTCTCAACCTGCATTCCCATAGCAATCTGCATGTTTCTCTGTTGTACAACAGTAAAGCATTGTACTAAAATTGTATCTAGGTCTTCCCCATCGAACCATATGCTTAAGGAGAAATGCCCGTCTTACTCATCATTACACTGTTAAATGCCCAGCACATACAAGAACTTGGTAAATGTGTGTTGAACTGAACTAATCAGTTAACAATGTATATACTCCATAGGGCTGGAACTGTGTTCGTATTATGTGTGTCTATATCAAATCCCCCCACACAGTGCCAGGCACACGGTCCACTGTCAATAATATTTACTGATGAATGAATGAGTGAATTATACTTAAGACAGAAGGGTGTCGATGGACGAAGTCTCTCTCAAAATGCCACTTTCCCAGTACATTGAAAAAAAAAACCAAGTATTCATCAGCACAAATGGCTCCCCCAGCAGCAGGACACTGATGAGCAGTAATGAGAAAGGCTTTTTAATCCAGAGGCAACAGTGAGAAGAGAAATGAAATCAGTGGTAAACAAGCCTGGTTTCTGAGATGTAGAGCACTCCACGGAGAGAAGTTGGCTTATGTATAAGGACACTAATCTAGGCACTAATCTATACCTGGCCTAGTACATTACTTCAGGTTGAAGATTAGGTTTGGCTGTTTTGGCATCACTAATCTCTTGATGAGATTTCATTCCTTTGCCCTAAAAAGAATATTTTATTTCTGCCACCAGAAACAAAAGAATAAAAATTCCTCATAATCTAACTTTGCGTGACTGTCACAGAAAGAAAAAATCTTGTATGCCTATCTGAGAACCACAGTCTTGCCAAGAGGAACCTGAGATTCCATTCTTTTTTGTGCTCTACTTGACAGCTTTGAAATAAAGCTATCAATTGCTTGTCAGAAAGCCTGTCCTTGGGTTGTTTGTGTGTCTGTGTGTCTGCGTATAGATGTTTGCCCTAGCAGTATGGCTGCATATTTCTTTAAGGTGAGGCCCTCCTCTTACTTTGGGTACAGTCCTCACCAGAAAGGATGGCAAATCTCAGAGATGTACTGGCTTATCTTTTAATATGCAGACTGTACCTTCAAATCCTAAGATCCACAGTGTCTGAGTTACTTGAGCAGGCAGAATTGTTTAAGCTTCTGCCTAAACAGATCAGAGCAGATGAGTGCAAAAATAGAAACTAGTTGACTGAAGGAGAAATGATAAAACTATTTTCTAGATTTCTACTATAACGAAAAGAACAAGTCAAACAGCTTACATAGTTTCAGAGATTTTTTAACCCATCAGAGCACTGAGATCAAAAAAAAACCTAAGTGAAGGAAATTACTAAAAGTAATAAGAACTTTCTGGAAGAGAATGTTATCAGAATTGACTAAATCATTCAACAGGTTAACAGAAGACTGAGCAGCAGAGGCAAGTATCAATGATTTTGAAGAGAGGTCAATATAAACTGTTCAAATAAAAACACGGGGGGATCTAATGTACAGCATGGAGACTAGAGTTAATAATATTGTATTGTGTACTTGAAATGGGCTAATACTAGATCTTAAGTGTCCTCCCCACACAGACACACACACACACACACACACACACACACACACAAGGATAACTATATGTGGTGATAGATCTGTTAGTTAATTTGATTGTGGTAATTATTACACAGTGTATACAGATATCAAGTCATTATGTTGTATGCATTGAATATATTAGATTATTATATATCAATTATACCTAATAAAGCTGGAGAAAAAGGAAACACAACATGGGGAAAAAGTAATAAACATAGAACAGAGTATCCAAGATCTGGTGAATAGCAAACGCTTCAACATATGTGTATTTAGAATCCAAGAAGAAAAAGAAAGAGAATGGGCCAGAAGAAATATTTGAAAAGATAATGGTAAACACTTCTCCAAAATTGATGGAAAACATCAAATTAAATACCCAAAAAGCACAGTGAATCTTAAGCAGGAACAATACAAAGAAAACAGTGTGTTAAAACAAATTGCAGTCAAAATGCTGAAAACACAAGATAAGGAGATAATCTTAATTGCTGCCAGAGGGAACCTCATTGTGTGGAGGGAACAGTGATAAGAATGAGGGCTGACTTCTCCATCAAAAACAATGGAAGCCAGAAGACAATGGAATGATATGGAAAGAAAAAAATGTATACTAAAATTCCATATCTAGTAAAAAAAAAAAAATCCCCAAAAGAAAGGCCCCCAGAAATAACATTTTCAGATGACAAAAGCTGACAGAATCCATCAGACTTGCACTGCGTGAAATACTAAAATCACTTCTGCAGGTTGAAAGGATATGAAGTGAAGCTCAGATCTGTAGGAAGGAATGAGGAACATCAGAACGTGTAAAAATGTAGGTCAGCTCCAAGATGATTTTTTTAAAATCCCCATGTTAAGAAGTCATCATTATCACCAAAAGAAGCAAGCCAGAAAGTATGTCGCCTTTCAAAAACAACTGGAGCAGTAAACAAACACTGAGGCAGCAAGGCCTGAAGCCGGTCCTGCATGGGTCAGTCTTGACGGTATGAAGGAAGACTCACCTTCTAGACTGCTGTCTCTGTCGCTGCCACCTTTTGCATTCTCCAAGTTGCTACAGTCAGTGACTGAAAGGCTTTCTAACCTCTACAGCTCAGCTGGTGAGGATTGCAGCCATCGCTTTCGTTGACCACAAGGACCTGAGCTCTGCAGAAGCAGCTGTCACCTCCTTAAAGAGCTTAAGCTTCCAAGGAGATATTTTGTGGGTCGAACTGACTAAGCAAAGGGGAGCAAATGACCCAGCAGGCAACAGGTGGGGAAGCCAAGGTGGGGGAACTCATGTGTATTGCCTGATGGTTTTACCTGATATTTAAATAATTCGTTTCACTGGGGATTTATAAGAGACCTTAGGGGCCTGTATATCAGAATTTGAGGTGTGACTTACTTTGGAACCCTTCAAGGCATTAATTATTTGGTAATTCATTTTTCTGTTTGTCTGCTAATGAACATGAGTTTAGACTTTCTGAGAAATTACCACCAAGACTGTAGTTACACAAAGAAGTTCAGTGATTTCCTTAGGCTAGGTGGGCATAGGATGGTGTTGACTGCAGAAGGGCATGAGAAAACCTTTTTTAGAAGCTGGGAATGTTATACAATACATCCTGATTGTAGTGGTGCATATATTGGTGTATAAACTTGCCAAAACTCATCAAAGTATACAGTTAAAATTGGCATATTTTATATTATATAAATGATATCTAGATGAAGTTTATTTAAAAAAAAAAAAATCTGAGATTCAAAGTTTCCAGGAATGAAATGTGGCTTCCATAGGAATTGCCCAACTCCATCAGTTTTCCCAATCCAATCCCTGGCTTGAGAAAGTACTGGCCGGGCACGGTGGCTCACGCCTGTAATTCCAGCACTTTGGGAGGCTGAGGTGGGCAGATTACCTGAGGTCGGGAGTTCAAGACCAGCCTGACCAACATGGAGAAACCCCATCTCTACTAAAAATGCAAAATTAGTCGGGCGTGGTGGCACATGCCTGTAATCCCAGCTACTCAGGAGACTGAGACAGGAGAATCGCTTGAACCCAGGAGGTGGAGGTTGAGGTGAGCCAAGATCGCACCATTGCACTCCAGCCTGGGCAACAAGAGCAAAACTCCATCTCAAAAAAAAAAAGTACCTAAAGGTCTCTATATGTTGATGTCTACCATCCTAGCTCTATGGAGTGCAGTATCGTAAATGCAAGTGAATACTATAATATTGTGGGATAGCTGGATTTAGGTGCTTCCAAAATTTGGATGGAAATGTTGGAAAAGTGATCACTAGATAAAGATTATACTTCCAAAGTGGACACTTGATCTGGAGCACTGTGTGTGCAGTTCTGATGTTGCTTTAGCTGGGGCTGAGTTTCAGCCAAGTCTTTCAGGCTTATAGTACATTGAATTTCTGATTCATGCTGAATTAAAACTTTGGCCTTTAACTGTAAAGTTTCAGTCCATGGGGACCAAGAAATTGGAATACTCCTTATCTGGATATCAAAATGGTCAAAGAAAGCATCTGGTGGGTATAAATGTAGGTTGATGGAAAGATCCCTCCAACCTTGGTAGTTGAAGCCCTCAGAAAAGTGCTGCCAGATCCCAAAATGCATCCTGTCCCAAATCAAGGAGAGGCAGGATTATATGGCCAATTTCAGGATTTCTAATGTCTTCTTGGATTGAGTTGACCTCTGGAAAACATGATTCAAGAGCCGGTTAGGCAGGATCAGGAAGGATAAGCCAGGTAGAACCAAACAGTCGTAATTCTGAAAGCTGGGAAAGTTTTGGCATCCTTGGTAACAAGGGAGGAGGGGTCAGGAGAGGCACCAGCTGACAGTGAGACTGACCTGGCAGTCACCTTCCAGAGGCCGTGCTGAATCTGGATGCCTCAGGAATTCTGCTGGTGCCACATGCCACCTTCTTCAATAATATCTCACTGACCACTCCAGCCGGAAGTGCTCACACTGACCTTGGAACCCCTTGGTGCTCAGCCACCCCTAATTCTCATTAGGTAGTTTTTTCTCTATTCAGTATTTATGTAAGTATTTATCTCTCTGACTTTCCTGGTGCTTCTAGTACATTGCAGTCTACTATATACAGAACTTCTGACATCTTCATACCCCTATAGCCTACTATAGTGTCTTGTTAATAATAAGTGCTCTACCAAACAAAAAAATTGAGTGAAGAAATCCTGAGGAAATAGAAAATATTATTGGCCTCAGACCTATTAAGCCAATTTTGAACAAAAAAAAATCATGGATTATTTAAAGTATGCCAATTTTGGGATGCAAAGCGTATTCTGTGTGTTTTTATTGCTATAGTTCTCCAGAGAAACAGGATGATATTTTCCAGCTACAGAATGTTTTAGCAGCAATTCCCAACTAATTCAGCTTATTTTTCAGCAAGTCAACCTCTGTTAACGACATATTAAATTTTTCTTTTTTTTATGTGATCACCCTGGGGAGACGTTCAAAGTAGACCTCTTAATAAGGGTGAGCTATATTGCTGATCGGACATCATGGTGTCATTTCACTTAAGTAAAGAATATTTTTCCAGAAAGACACACTTTAATGACTGGTCAAACATACTAACCATCTTATCTTTGCTTTGGGCCATATAACTAATTTAGCTAGTCATTAGCTTCAAGGTAATGGAAGAGCACCTTCTACAGTATTAACTGGGTACCAAATCAGCTCCTAAAATACGTCCCCCTGTGGTATTTCAACTGAAAAATGCCAGCTTATAAACCACAGATAGCTGGAAGTTCAGGTGATTCAGAATAAAAGCATGTTTTCTAGATAATGTTGTTAGATGTAAATGATTTCAGGCTCACTTTTGATCTGATCTCTCTAGATGGACTAGACTTTGGTCATATTGGGAGACAGTAGAGGCTAATACTGTGCAAAGATGAAAAGGATGAGACAGAGCATGTGTAGGTCCCTACTGTGGTGAATTTCCGCTCATTGCAGGTGGTGGCGTTTGGCACTGTTGACTGTTCCCTCCCCTGCTAGCTTGTGGGTGCCCTTCTCACCCGCCTTTCCAGTCATCTTCCCTTACCCATTGTATCCTTCACAATCCACATTACAAGCTGGTCTTCCATCTGCCCTTTAACCACTGTTATTTTCAAGGGGACCATCCTTGGTCCTCCCTTCAAGCCAAGCCTCCTTCAGACCTTCTCATGTATTTCTGCAGTTCTGACTGTCTATACTTGACTGACCCCAAGTCTGTCTCTGTAACTAGACCATTCTCTTGAGTTCCTGGATTATACTTCTAATTGCCTACTGGATACCTCCGCTTGGAATTTTCATAAGCATTTCAAATGTAAAATATCAATATTTGAACTCGTTTTTCCACCTCTTCCCTCACCCACATGCAACCCTGTTCTGTGTCTTCTTACCTCGGTCCTTGCAATGAGTGGCACTTAGAATCCTCCATGCATGTATTCCAGACCCTTTTATCTCCAGTGGCTGACTGATAACTGATTGATTCCGGAAGACCAATGATTCCTGCATCCACCTCCTCTTTCCTATTAACTCAGGGTCCCCCATTCTTTGCCTCAACTACTGGAACAACCTACACTCTTCCTGCCTTCAGTGTATTCCCCCTAGTAATCCATCCTTTATCCCCATACCATACAATATGATCATAACACCCCCCATGCAGTGATTCCCTACAGCTTAAAAACCTCAACTCCTTAACACCATCAAGTTTGTTTTCTGGACCCTCTGGCCTCATCTTCCACCTACCGTCCCCCTCCACCATCCCTCTCATCTCTAGCAACACCTTATACTTAATTCATGTTGAGCCATTTCCGGGTCCGGAACTCACTGAGGACTTTTGAGACCTCCAGATCTTTGTTCTGGAGGCTACTCCTTCCTCTGAGCCACTGGCTAGCAAAACTCTTTCTCTGTCCCTGAGGATAAACTTGACCTTCAGTTCTGTTTTTTGGAAAACTGACACAGGTGGAATGTTTGTGGGGTTAATAGGCAGTAAATACTTATGATAAAGATGACTCTTGGACAGGACATGGTGGTTCACACCTGTAATCCCAGTATTTTGGGAAGCCGAGGCAGGCAGATCACGAGGTCAGGAGGTCGAGACCATCCTGGCCAACATGGTGAAACCCTGTCTCTACTTAAAAAATAATAATAATAATAATAATACACAAATTAGCTGGGTGTGGTGGCACGTACCTGTAATCCCAGCTACTTGGGAGGCTGAGGCAGGAGAAATGCTTGAACCAGGGAGTCTGAGATTGCAGTGAGCTGAGATCGTGACACTGCACTCCAGCCTGGCGACAGAGCAAGACTCCATCTGAAGAAAAAAGAAGATAACTCTGGGTTGGTGTGTGGGATCTTGACAGGCAGGATTGTAAATGAACTATAAATGCCTGGGAGAAGCCACAGCTGTGGACATCCCTGGAAGTCGCACTCACAGTGATGAAATTGTGTCTTCTTCAGCTTGGCCTTGTGCCCCTGGAACTCCTGCCAGCACATGTGGCACCTGGGACTTCTACCCCAGCATTGCTCCTCACCTACCAGCCTGTCTCCTTCCCCAAACCCAAGTGATCACGGGGGTTCAGAGAAGTGTCCCCTGGCCCTCCCTGCTGATATGCTGCTTCTTGTCCTGTGTCCTTCTAAATGAATCCAGTGCCAAGTGTAGCCCATTATATTCTAGAGACCCTAAATGGGTATTTGGGCCTAAGCCTATTCAGAGGGAGTATTGCACCTCCTTTGCCCATTATTCCCAAGCAATGTCTAACCCACTCTTCATGATCTTGGTCAAAGTCACTCTCCTCTGTAAACACACAGTGCCCATCAATAAGAATTAAATAAAATAAATCTTTTGTTGCAACCTCTGTGACGTCCTAAAATAACATGGATTATAGTCCTATTATAAACTTTGGTTGTATTACCTCCAAAATCTGTCCTCTACTCTAAGCAGATGACTTCTTGAAGGTAGGATCAATTGCTGTTTGTATTTGTTTGTACTATTCCTGTACCATGCCTGCTTCTCCCTGTGGGGACACATTAAAAGTTGAATGGTTGGATGAATGGATGGATGGATGGATGGACTGATGGATGGATAGTTGAATTAAAGGAAAAAAAGGATATGTGATTTGATGGATAAATAGATTTGTTCACAAAATATCAACAGCCATTTTCCTATCTATCTAAAATAATGTAAGCAGCACCAAGAAACCAACTTTCAATGTAATAGTTTCTGCTGACCCATTTCTGGGCCAGAAATCTCCCATTGCGGGGTAAGTCATTGAAAGCCTCGAAATTATGAAGGAGACAAAGAGAAAACCAAATAACTGAACTGTTATAATTATAGCAAATGTTACAGCAGCACCAGTTAGCTAGTTTCCTAGGACCCTGGGGAAATCTACATATAAGTGGAAACCTCTAAACAGAGATGAGAAAATCAGCAAAACAGCTTGCTGGTGAGGGAGTTCTAGGGCTGACAGCAGGGTGGATCTCAGAGAAGCTGGGGCATCAGGAAGACCTGCTACCCTGCGGGCCAGAAGCTCTAGGCTTTCCGGTGAACAGATCCAGGGATTCAGGAAATTCCATCCTTCCTACTGCTTTGCTCAGAACCAGGTCCCTAGAGTCCACATTAAGAAATGGTGACTCCATTTGTAAACAGGCCTCTGATTTATCTCAACATGTGCACAGCTTGGACTTTCTCAAAAGTAAACTAAAACCAAATGAATTACTTAATTCACACCGTATTCTGGAATTAATAGTCAGTTCAAGGGCATTTCTGAGAATGTTCTCATTCTTAGGAGAGAGAATACAGCATTTCCTTTAGGTTGCAGACTAGCAGGAAGAGAAACCCCTCTAACACACCGACTGTCAAGTTCCATCAGGTTTCCACTGTAATTAACCTGGAGAACAAGTCTTACCTGAAATATGGTGATCACTAAGGGCGGGTGCTAAGTACCACTTCTGAAAGTAGCTTCTTTTGGCCACTGGGCCACTAACAGAACCCTGGCTGTCAGCAGACACTCTCTGAGCAAGGAAGTGCTTGCAGTTTTAGAAAACTCAGCCTTGCCTGAAAATCCCTCCCGGATACTATCATGGTTTTCACTGCTGTCTTCCTTCCAGATAAGATGAAGGGATTTAAGGCTGTCCAAATAAAGATATGCACTTTAAAAAGAAAAAAAAAAACAAACATGAAAATGGCTTCTGGTGATTATAAGGTTTAGACCAACAGTACTAGCAAGTCATAGTGACCATATGCTCTTCACTTCCCTAAAAATTGACAAATTTCTGGCAAAGTCAGTATTTCTCCATTGACCAGCTTGCCTACCCACAGCCTAACACGTGCAGACAGTACAGAATTCCACAGACATGGAGTTACTGTCACGGTGAGCACGAAGCTAATAAATTGAGTACCCATTGCTCTGTAGAAGAAAACAAACATATATTTTCAACACAACCTTTGAGCTTAATGGCTGAAATGTTTTTGTGCCTTGGAAATGCTCCTTTGCTATTAAATCAAGGGTAATCATAGTTCATTTAAACATAGGAAGGAAATAATTGATGTTTTCACATTACTGAGCATTTGGTCCAAACACTGGCTCTGCAGTAAACAGCATGCAGACATTTTAGGAGACAGGCAGCCAGCAGGAGGTAGACAGACGGCTGCCTCCACCACGGCGAGGGCCAGGGAGCTGTGATAACGGCTTCCAGGTTTGCATCAGCTGCGCTGATGGTCGATCGCACCAGGCACCCGAGATGCTGGATGAAAGCGCTTCACAATTCTCCCTACTTAATAATTAAAATTTCAATCATATTCTCCAATAATGATCATGATTAAAGAATGACAACACGTTTCTAAAATCTGTAAGTGCCAGCAGAGACACCAGGCCTTCTTCAGCTAGGTAAGCAGCTGCACTGAGATTTATTTATGTTCTGTCAAACCCAAAGGTTTTCTTAAAGGAGGCTACTCTTTTTCTTTCCAGCTAAGGGAATCTGAATGTACAAAGAGCTGGATTTCTCTTTTTCTTCTTATAAGTATTCCCATAACAGCTGGGATATTATATTTTTCTTTCCAGAGTTTTGGGCAGCCTGAGTACATCAGAAGGTGGTCATTTTCCACATGATAGTTCAGCTTCTGTCCTGTAAAAGCCCACAACCCTTGAAATACCAAATCACCTTTTTTGCAGGTCTTTTGATTATTAGCATCCTTTTCCCAAAAAACTACAAAGGAAAGACAAAAGAAGGTCACTTTTTCTTTAACTTACATGTGCAGTCATCTACAAAATGCTGGACTTCTTATCACACATTTTCGTATTAAGAGTATGGTAACACACACACAGGAAGTTGGTGATTCCCGTTCTCCCTATTTTCAGAACCAGTCTCTTCTCTAGAGACACGTTTGTACCTAACAGTAGATTTTCATATTCCTTGATTTGGCCTTCTGCCCTTCTTGGAGTTTTCAGGAATGTATCTTCAGCCCTCAGATCACAGAGCATTCATTAATTCATTCATGCATCCATTCGTCCTCCCGCCCATCTATCCACACACTCAGCAATCATGTCTTATCATTGTTCTAGGCACTGCACATAAATATAAACATGAATTTTGAATTATTTGTATGACATCCATGTATCCTTTCAGAATACAGTTGTGTCATTGTAGGGCAATTAGAAGAGGTAATTTCGATTAAATTAGTAGCTTTTTTATTTGATATTTTCAGTAGAAATTACTAGAGCTCTATATTCAGTGGGGATGCATACAGAGTTAGTGTCAATATATTGTGTAAGTGGGGGAATCTTGAATAGTTGGATCCTGCATTGGCCCAGCTGCCCATTCTCCTTGCAAAGTGCTTAACAGAGACACATGTGCAGGAAAAGTAATGGAATGCCTTCTTATTAGCCTTGACTTTATTACAAAATCTCATGGGTTTAGCTTTGGTTAACCTGGGTGTACTGAGTGGAGAACTCCTGGATGCCTAAGAACCAAGAGGTCTGGAAGAGAGCCTTGCATCACGAAAATGCTCAGTGGATATTTGTTCAATGAGGAAGTTGGACTATTCAGCCTTGCTCTCACACCACCCTTCCACGCCCAAACCCAGGTCCTGAACTCAGCTCTCTGGTAGGAACACAGTGGAGGCAAAGGCTCTGAGAGGGCAACTGTTTGACTTCAAAGTCCAAGCACCACTCCAGGCCTCCTCCAGCTGCCACGCTACCTCCAGTTTGCCTAGAAGAAAAGGTTTCCTGAGCAATGAGACTGTTTCTTCTTCTGAGGAAGCCCTGAGCTCTCTGGCCATGTGGGTGGAAGAGGAAGAGGAAGGGTCACGTGCATGTACCCCAGACCCTTTCACCCTCTGACCACATACAAAACAGACCCAGGTCAGCATTCACCAACCCAGCTTTCTTTTGGGACCGTTCAGTGCCCTGTCCTTGATCTTCTTTATTCTTGGGCAAGAATCAAGCTGGTGATGTGGGAGAATGGATGTATTAGGGTTCTCTAGAGAGACAGAACTAATTGGATAGATGAATATATGAAGGAACATTTATTAAGGAGAATTGACTCACACGATCACAAGAAGTCCCACAATAGACCATCTGCAAGCTGAGGAGCAAGGAAGCCAGTCAGAGTCCCAAAACCTCAAAGGTAGGGAAGCCAACAGCACAGCCTTCAGTCTGTGGCCAAAGACCTGAGAGCCCTTGGCAAACCACTGGTGTAAGTCCAAGAGTCCACAAGTTGAAGTCTAATGTTGGAGGGCAGGGAGTTTCCAGCACAGGAGAAAGATGAAGGCTGGAAGACTCAGCCAGTCTAGGCCTTCCACGCCCTTCTGGCTGCTTTATCTTAGCCGTACTGGCAGCTGATTAGACTGTGCCCACCCAGACTGAGGGTGGGTCTGCTTCTCCCAGTCCACTGACTCAAATGTTAAGCTCCTTTGGCAACACCCTCACAGATACATCCAGAAACAATACTTTGCATCCTTCAATCCAATCAAGTTGACACTCACTATTAAACATCACAACACAGGAGCCTTTCACTTCCCCTAGAGGCCAACATTTTCCTTAGAAAAACATGTTTTCATAGTAATTTTGAACTGGAGGAAACTATAAACACACATGGCCAGCCTTGAAATTCTTTTCAATGTTTGTTTCTCTATAATATGTTGATATGAGTTAAAGTATGTGTATGTTTATTTATTTGTATGCACCTAATATTTCTATAACTTCATGAGACCAGGGACCGGATGTGATTTCCTCAGCTAGAATAGCCTACACTGATAGGCCTCTATAAAAAAAGGAATGATTAGGATGCTTTCATTTGAAATTTTTCTACTCACTGGGTAGCATTTAGTGGGCTGATGCAAATAGCAAGTCATTCATGCAGCACATATTTCTGCAGTGTCCTCTGCATGCTGGCCACCATGCTGGGTGCTTAGAACACAGCATGTCAGACCGAAAACGGTGGTTCACGCCTGTAATCCCAGCACTTTGGGAGGCCAAGGCGGGTGGATCACGGGGTCAGGAGTTCAAGACCAGCCAGGCCAAGATGGTCTCTACCGTCTCTACTAAAAATACAAAAATTAGCCAGGCACGGTGGCAGGCACCTATAATCACAGCTACTTGGGAGGCTGAGGCAGGAGAATCACTTGAACCCGGCGGGGCAGAGGTTGCAGTGAGCCGAGATCACGCCACTGCACTCCAGCCTGGGTGATAAGAGCGAGACTCCGCCTCAAAAAAAAAAAAAAAAAAAAAAAAAAGGAGACAAAATGTGAAATTAAATGAAACCGACAGTCCATGGTCTCAAAAAGTCTATGTTCTAATAAGAGAGACAGGAGATGGCAAATCCAGATGTAATGTAATGTCTAGAAGAACCAGTGTTATGAAAAAAGTATATAGCTGAGGAAGACAATACAGAGAAACTGAGACAATTAGGGGAGTGGAAGGATGATTTTAGACAGGCTAGATGGTTTCACTGGAGAGGTGATGTCTGAGCAGTGACCTAGATGAAGTTATGGACCAGAAAAAGTAACTCAGAAATCCAAGTTAAGTGCAATTGACCTCCAGAAAGTAGTCAAGCTAATGGGATTTCAGTCGTCCTAATGGTGGGCTGGATTTTTCCCACTGACTTTGGTGCTTTTCCACCCACATATTCTAAATTTCAGTATAACTACGATGCTGCTGCAAAGTTCCCCCAAAATAAACTTGGGCTTGCTCTAGGGACGAACAGTTTCAAAAACCCAGATATTAAGAAACTTCTGTGACTATCATTATCATTGAGTTAGAGAGCACACCAAAAGCATAGACCAAGCTTAGAACCTGGAAACTGGACTCAAGACCACGAATGGCCTGCTGTTCCTCCTGCCTGGTTAAGGAAGGAATTGGAGGGCAGGGAGCCGTGGCTCACGCCTGTAATCCCAGCACTTTGGGAGGCCGAGGCGGGTAGATCATGAGGTCAGGAGCTTGAGACCAGCCTGTCCAACGTGGTGAAACCCCGTCTCTATTAAAAATACAAAAATTAGCCGGGCATGGACGCACACACCTGTAATCCCAGCTACTCAGGAGGCTGAGGCAGGAGAATCGCTTGAACCCGGGAGGTGGAGTTTGCAGTGAGCCGAGATTGCGCCATTGCACTCCAGGCTGGGCAACAGGGTGAGACTCTGTCTCAACAAAAACAAAAACAAAACAGGAAGGAATTGGAAAGGATTCCTCAAGCAGTCAAGGGTTTCCCAAAGCCACCCTAACCCCAGCTAGTGCCTTCTTCAAGAACTTCAGAGTGTGGAGAATTACCCAAGGATCTAATAGTGTGAGCCTGAGGTCTTTCTTTCACAGGATCTAGGATAATATGGAAAGTGAGCTCAAAAGACAGGCCATGCTACCCCTGACCTATAGAACCTGTGCTGTTCTATAGGTCATTGTGACCCCTGGGAACTTTGCCAAAATGCTGCTGGCAACCCTAGAGAGTTGCCTGCATTGTTACTTTTAGGTTTCCTTCCATCTCCTCAGAAAGAAATAAAAAGAAACCATGTGTGGTCTCTGCTTGCTTGACAAATTCGTCTCTCAATGTATTTACTGACATCAGAATTTGCATTGCAGACACCAAGAAAACACTTCTGTTATATATATTGTAGTAAAGAAGAGTAATGCTCTTTTAGTTCCTCATTGCACTAAATAAAAAATAAGATACTAATCTTTCCCTCTGAAGAATTCAACTACCAACTGGTACATTACTGATTTTTCTATGTGAATAATGCGTATAGTAACTACTAGTGTTCCCAGAAAGGATAATCATGAAGTTAACTTTTTTTGAATTTGGGGAGAGGGGAAGGGGAGGGGATGGAAGGGGAAGAAAGAAGGAAGGAAGGAAGGAAGGAAGGAAGAAAGGAAGGAAGGAAGGAAGGAAGGAAGGAAGGAAGGAAGGAAGGAAGGAAGAAAGGAAGGGAGTATTTGAATTATTTAATAACATGTGCACATACACAGATTGTGAGAGTTTCTATAGCATGATGATTAAGAGTACGAAATGAGTGACAGAGCCAAGATGTTCAGCCCAGGCCGTCTGACTCCCCGCCCTCCTAACAGCTACTCAGTACTGTTCAGTGGTTCAAGGCTCAAGCCCTCATCGGCTGTAAAGGATTGGATATTCCATTTTTCAAAAACTTTCATCAAATAGATTGTGTGAATTAATGGCCTTAGAATTTGCAACTGGATTATCAAAAATAGCTATGAGAGATATCAAAAATACGATTGAATACATGAAAAATGTGTGTGGTCCTATATAGACTATGACAATACAGAATTTTATTAAGCCTGACGTGATCTTGAGATGGAAATATATTTATATCTTAAGAGCACAATAGTGCAAAATTCTGCCAAGTGAATTGAGTGGAGGTATTTTATATATATATTATATATAACATATATATAGCATATATTATATATGATATATGTAATATATATGATGTGTAACATGTCATATATTATATATGATATATATAACATATATATGATATATATAACATACATATGATATATATAACATACATATATATACACAGAGAGAGAGAGAGAATTTGGATTTAAAGTCAAAGGCTCCCTGCCCCTCTCCTGTGAGTTACGGAATCATCACTATGCCACTATAAATAGGGCTCAGTAGATCCCACTTAGGTCACCATGAAGAATCTAGTCAGCACCCCAGCTAAACATTTTGATTATAATGCAATTACAAGCAAATTGAGAGGACAATCCCAAAAATAATACAAGAACATAACCTAAAATAGTTGTGTGGGATGATGCAATAGTTTCCTTAGTAGCTAATCATCTTTCACCCTAAAAGATTTAGAATTAAGTAGAGAAATGTTTTAAAGAATAAAAAACCACAGAACCAATATTTTGTGTTAAGGAATTTATACATACTTGAACTTTTAAAGGAATGTGGTTAATTAATGAAACAGCTCAACCTTGTGACTTAGCTTGAAACACAATTGAGTAATTGAGTGAGGCTGGGGATATTAAGTTGAACTCTGACAAAGTTTGTAAACAGTATCAAAGCCTTTCGGAGAACTTAAGGCTCACTATATTTATTGCTTTGATTTATTCATAAGTTATTTAAGTCCTCAGGAAAAAAAACTATTTTTTAAACCAGACTTTGGAAGTACTTAAGAATGTGTTAAGGCTGGGCACAGTGGCTCATGCCTGTAATCTCAGCACTTTCGGAGGCTGAGGTGGGTGGAACACTTGAGGTCAGGAATTCGAGACCAGCCTGGCCAACATGGTGAAACCTCATCTCTACTAAAAATACAAAAATTAGCTGGGCGTGGTGGCGTGCCTGTCATCCAGCTACTCAGGAGGCTAAGGCAGGAGAATCGCTTGAACCCGGGAGGGAGAGGGTGCAGTAAGCCGAGATCATGTCACTGCACTTCAGTATGGGCAACAGAGTGAGACTCCATCTCAAAAAAAGAAAAAAAAGAGAATGTGTTAAATTTATAATTGCAGTTTACAATGTTTAAAGGTGACACCAGTTTTCTACAAAATTAAGGGACTTATTTTGAGGGTTCCATGGACTGACCAGGAAATCTGCCAAGACCAAAGCAGTCCCCTAATTCTCTTAAGTTTCACTCATGCACCACCTGCTGTCACTGTTGGCAGCTCCCCGTCCACCCGAGCTTGCAAATGACGCATCCTGGATGGCCTTTCTAATATTTATCCGCATTGTACAAAACCACTGTTGACTGCCACTTTCTCTTGGAATCATCTTGCCCATATTCCTGAGACAGGTTACTGTGGCCATTCAAGGATGGGTGGTGCCTCAGCTTTGGGACTGGGTAGCTCCCTCTGGGAGTAGAGGCTGTGGGCAGCAGGTTCCCTCAGGCAGGCCATGGGCAGGTGGCATCCTGAGGCTGCCTTGCCTCCTGTTGATGGAGTCTGTTGATGGAAGTGTAGTGACAGGCACAAGGAAGGCTTCTCAGCGGTCTGCCTATGCTCCTCAGGCCACATCCTAAGTGTATATCCAATGCTTGGTCCCAAAATCAAGAGGGAGCTGACAGAAGACAATGTTCAGACCTCTCCGAGAGGTCTTCTCATGGAAGTCATTGAAGGAACTGGAGCTATTCTTTCTGGAAATGAGATGATGGTAGGATAAAAGAGACCCCTGTTTTTAATAGTTCATTTGTTACACTGGGAGATTGGCCTTGGGAGGTGTTCAAGATGATTTTCTGCAGTGCTGGGGCCCAAGAGCAATAGCACTCCACACTAAGAAATGGTGACTCCATTTGTAAACAGGCCTCTGATTTATTTCAACATGTGCACAGCTTGGACTTTCTCAAAAGTAAACTAAAACCAAATGAATTACTTAATTCATACCATATTCTGGAATTCATAGTCAGTTCAAGGGCATTTCTGAGAATGTTCTCATTCTTAGGAGAGAGAATGCAGCATTTCCTTTACGTTGCAGACTGGCAGGAAGAGAAACCCCTCTAACACACCGACTGTCAAGTTCCATCAGGTTTCCACTGTAATTAACCTGGAGAACAAGTCTTACCTGAAATATGGTGATCACTAAGGGCGGGTGCTAAGTACTACTTCTGAAAGTAGCTTCTTTTGGCCACTGGGCCACTCACAGGGCCCTGGCTGTCAGCATGGAAATACATCATGCAGAAGTTAGCCCCTTGCCAGTTCTCTTTCCATCAGTTCTGTTCTAGTCCTCGAGGCTTCTCTGTTACCTGCTTACCTGCCTCTTTAAAAAAAAAGAAAGTAGGCCCTGGGCTCTTCCACAGGCAAAAGTGTTTGACTTTCCTATTGTTCATATCACTGATTTTCTGCAGTTGTCTTCTGTGTGTGGCAAGTCACACAATTCAGTGTTTTCTATTTACATTAATGGTATGATATTTATTTTGGAATAACTTTAATCAAATTAAGAAAACAAGCTGGGCGCGGCGGCTCACACCTGTAATCCCAGCACTTTGGGAGGTCAAGGTGGGCAGATCACAAGGGCAGGAGATCGAGACCATCCTGGCTAACCCAGTGAAACCCTGTCTCTACTAAAAACACAAAAATTAGCTGGGCATGATGGCAGGTGCCTGCAGTCCCAGCTACTTGGGAGGCTGAGGCAGGAGAATTGCTTGAACTCAGGAGGCAGAGGTTGCAGTGAGCTGAGATCAATCACACCACTGTACTCTAGCCTGGGCGACAGAGCAAGACTCTGTCTCAAAAAAAAAAAAAAAAAAAAGAGAGAGAGAGAGAGAAAGAAAGAGAGAGAGATAAAACGTTAAGTAAATCATAGTATGAGTGGTTTATACATATACTGAGGAGGCAAGAAAACAACTGGGCATTGGAAACAGCAGTGCAGATTGTTATGTATTGCAAAGTGGGGTAAATGGTATCACTTTCATGCGGCATGTCAGAGGCAGCCGGCAGAGCAGAAGTTCTCACAGTAGATGGAGCTGCGCAACATGGGACGTGTTCTCACCAGTGAGCTTCTGGTTGAGTCGGGGAGGCGTAGGAAGACATCATTTTTCAAGAATGCTGCAGCAGGTGTCCTGCATGCCTCTGGATGGTCCCTAAGGCTCAACATCTTTGCCAATGGCAATCAGGGCAAGTCCTCCTTTGGCCATATACCTTCCCCCTCTTCACTCCTCTCTCTGACCTTAGGAGAGACTCAAAAAGGTATAAAGGAACACAACGAGGCCTGCTTAAGCTCAAGGAGCTCAACAGTTTGTTCATTTTCATTTCCCCGTGTATTTTGAGGTTGGTGGATAATGCAGGCAGCCAGACCACCTGTACCTTACCTCTTGTGAACCAAAGCTATGAGGCATCTGTAGGGAGGATGAGTAATGGATCAGCAAAGAGGCAGGCACCCTTGGCTCTGGAACAGCTAAAGTCTCATGGGTGGGTGTGGGGGTCCTGGCAGTGCACTGAAATGGAGAAACCAAAGATGTTCCATTCCCAGTGCTTCTGTTTTCCTACACTTTCTCAATGCTTCCCTACACCTGTCTATGTAGAACAATAACCATAAATGTCATTATAAACTAGAAAGTATGGCTGGTTATAGAAGTGTAGTCAGTGCCTCACTGTTGCTGACTCAGTCCAACACCCGCCATCTCTGGTGGGACAAGTCTCTACTTTGGTTCTGATGTCCTCTTTGAGGTCTAGATACCCGTTGTCAGCAACTACCAAACAGTTTTTCTTGGCTGAGCCTCTTCACCATGTGCACTTATTGGTCAGCTTATTTTATTGTTGCTTTGACTTAGATTTCCATGGAATATGAACATGAAAACAGAGTCTTTTTGTCAAACACGAGGAGACATTTCACATATTATGGCCCTGAGTACTTTCAGAGTTACCTTCTTTGAATAAAATCGCCTTTCCCTGGGGTCCATGCTGAGCAGTGGGAGAGTACATAAGGAAAGATGAAAAGAGATTTTTCTCTGTGTCAGTCTTGAAACCTTCTTTGAGTTTATGTTTCTTTGTTTTTCTCCCTAGTTACTTGTGTTTTAAGTTGTTGAAGGCAAGTGACCTGGTTTGTCAGTTATTTTGCTTAGAGGACATGCTAAATCGTGGGACAAAATCCGATGTCGGATTTTGAAACTGGGGCATTACTATTTTGTATTGGCAGAATTGACCGAGCATACAAATTATAAATTGCAAGCATAAACCAAGTCATCGTAATAATAATACACACAGCTTCTTCTCTGTCAGGTAGGTCCAGATCAATAAGCACAAACCATTTATCCCAGACAATGTTCTTACCTGAGCCCTGATGGTCTCATTCATAACACCTGTAAGTAAGCCATCTACCTATTTACCCCTTGTCACTTTATTCTGAGCAGTCAGCATCTCAGATGCACCACTTTTTATTGTGACTTTGGAGAGAAAATGCTGGGCTTCCTGTGTTGCCAGAGTCCCAAAGTCATCCTCTACCTTGCACGCTTTTATTTTAAAATAACAGTCCCACTCATTTGGGAAGGTTAACTTGGATTCCAGCTTATGAGGATTGTCCAGCAAATAAATGAAAGGGTAGAGGAACAGCTAATGCTCCCGTGGCTCGCGGCTTCCCAGATTTGCAGGGAGTGCCTTTCCAGCCAGAGATGTCCAGCCTCCTGCCCCCACGAATTAGGAGGAAGCAGATAAAAGCCTTGCACATAATGTGTAGCAAAGGTGCAAAGATTTGGATGGAAAAGATATACAGGAATGTCAGCATAGATGCTACCTCGGGGGACAGAGAAAGAGAGGGAAGAGAAGAAAGAGGGAAGAAAAAGGGATAAGAGAATAACAAGATCTTTATGTCTGTAACCTTTGCTTTTTACAAATTGGAAGCAAAAATGCCCCCCCCCAAAATCAGCGTGAAATCTAAGATGTGGGTATGCGAGTCCTGATTACATTGGTCTTTGTATTTTCTGTGTTTTAGAACCATTTCATTACATATGTGTATATGCATGTGTGTAAGTCCATCTAAAATAATCAAAATGCTTCGGATACAGTTAAAATAATTCAGTCAAGTGCTGTGTGAGAGCGGCCATTCAGAGATACGCAGACACCAAAGAATGGTGAATTTCTGATGTTCCAAGAATCCAGTGAAATATTCCTGGTGTGGGGAAAAGTGAAGATCTTTCATGGAGGTAAAATGGAGGTGCTGAACAGAATCACAGCACTTTCCGTACAACGGCTAACACACAGATGTAAGATTTGACGGGCCACTGTTGATTTCACTCTAAGGGGGTTGCTTAGCATTTTACTCTGAAGAGGTAACAGTGACCAAGGTCTCTACCTCCCACATTGTTCTGTCTGGTTTGAATGAAGGCTAGAAGTCTGGTTGATGTCTAAGATCTCAACACCAAAGTCAGAAAGCAGCAGTCAGGCATCAGAGAGGAAAATCAGCCTGCTCTCATGACTGCATTTCCAGGGCTTAACTTTCCTCTAGGCCTAAGAAATTCGGAAGGTCCTGAAATTTTCTTTTCTTTTTATCTGTAAGTATGTATATTTTAAAAGAAAAAGGAGGCCAGGCGTGGTGGCTCACGCCTGTAATCCCAGGACTTTGGGAGACCGAGGTGGGCAGATCATGAGGTCAGGAGATCGAGACCATCCTGGCTAACACGGTGAAACCCCGTCTCTACTAAAAATACAAAAAAAAATTAGCCGGGCGCGGTGGCGGGCGCCTGTAGTCCCAGCTACTCGGGAGGCTAAGGCAGGAGAATGGCGTGAACCCGGGAGGCGGAGGTTGCAGTGAGCCGAGATCACGCCACTGCACTCCAGCCTGGGCGACAGAGTGAGATTCCGTCCCAAGGAAAGGAAGGAAAGAAAGGATGGCAGAGGAGTATGGGAGATTATTCCCCAACTTGTCTTCCTTACAGGTGGCCTTTTCTAAACTTAAACCAATACACAGAAGAAAAGTTATTTATAACTAAATCAAAATGTAAATTCATTTCTAATGAGTTCAGTTCTGAAAAGGTTTGGGGAATTCTGCTGTTCGGAGTTTTGAAGTGAATTTTAGGGTTTAGCCACAGGAAACCCTAGATTAAGCATGTCAGAGAGAATTGAAGAATTTAGACATGCAGGGAAAAGCTGGTCAATGAACAGCAGCCCCTTCTCTGAGTGAAAAAGCAGCTTTCGGTTAACTTCACAGGGGGACTTAACTGTCCTAGTAGCAGGAAAGATGTTGCTATAGTAACGCTCAGCGTGGGGTGAGAAGGAAAATGGGATTAAAAAAGGATATTTTCCTCGTATTGGCTTCTTTCCTTAAAGATCATTAAGAAGTCACCTACCCGTAGCTAACAGAAAAGAAATCCTATTAGCCTTAAGGGGGAAAAAAGCCCACTTTTTCACCTGGGAAGGACAGGAGCTGCTCCCACGTCCTGGGGTACAGAGTAGCTTCTAACTGAATGTAGGAATATTTGGTTGAGGGAGTGGTTATTGTCTTTTTCTATGTATACAGCAGAAATATGGGTTGATGGATGGAATGAAATGGCAATTTAAAGAAATCCAAAGAGCTGTCTGTTCTGCAGTTGCTGCCTCCCACGTGAACCTCCCTCACTCCTGGCTCCATATTCCCAGTGTGGGAGGATGGTTATACATTTGATGAGGATAAATTGTTTCATTTGTGCAGAGCTTTAATTTGATAGAAAGGGGAGGTCTAATAAATCATGGGTAGAAAAGAGGCTGCATTTAGTTTAAATTTTAAAGTATAGTTCAGGTTAACAAGGTTAAAAATAGATGGCTCCAGGAACAGGTATGAATTCCTCCATGACCAGCCATCACAAACATCCTATTCCTTTTATGCTTCTACACAAAGTCAGATCTGGCTCAGACGCCAGGCTTCAGGGCACCAGAATCTGCATCTGGTAGCGGGGAGGGCCTTTCCCCTCCCACAGCTGCACAGGTCCCAAGCCAGGCCCCTTTGTGTCACTGTGTCTGCTGGCGTCTCCCAGTTCCTTCAAGTCACACTTGGACCTCGAAACCTCCCCAAAGGCCTGCAAGCATGGTGTTCCCTGCTCAGCCCCAGGCAGTCTCCAAGCCTCCCTTCCCAAAGGGAGAAATCGGAGAAATCAGAGAAATCCCTTCTCCGATTTTTTTGTTTTGTTCTGAGATAGGATCTCTCTCTGTTGCCAAGGCTGGATGGAGTGCAGTGATGCAATCCTAGCTTACTGCGGCCTCAACCTCCCCAGGCTCAGATGATCCTCCCACCACCCCACCACCACCCCACCCTCCAGGTACCTGGGACCATAGGCATGTGCCACCACACCCAGCTAAGTTTCATATTGTTTATAGAGACAGGGTTTCACCATGTTGCCCAGGCTGGTCTCAAACTCCTGGGCTCAAACAGTTCGCCTATCCTCTTTGTTTATGCTGCTGCCCTCTCTACTCTGGTGCGTATCCCCATCACTCCATCTCCCCACAGGAGGCTTTCCAGAACTAAGACCTCTGAACTCTCTGGGCAAAGGAAACCACCACCCTGCAAGGCTGTCGAGGGAAGCGAAGGGAAGGGGAGGGGAGGGGAGGGAAACCCCTTGTATTCTTTGCTGGTGTCCAACAGCAGGAAAGTGGGCCCAGCTCATCACTCCGTGCAGTCACCGAGCCCCGCACGTGAAGGGAGACCGTGCATTCTGCCCTATGACACGCAGACCCGGCGCGGGGCAGCTGGCCTCAAGCATGCTGCACTGGTCCCATTCAGCTGCAGCCCAGGTGGATGATACAGGTGGCCTCTCTCTCCTGCTGCCCTGTCAGCTGATGGAATGGCAGCCAGCGGACACTTAGATGCCTTGAAGTCCAGGAAAAGGGTCACAGACATCTTCCTTCAAGCTTGGAGAAAAGACAGTCTTCCCTTATTCAGCTCCAAGGTGTCCATGTGTAGGAGAAAGGGGAGGGTGAGCCTCAGCTCTCAGCTCCTCCAGTCAATCTACCCTGCTTGACTCAGTGGCCAGGGCCACCCCTGAGCCCCTCATGAGCCCCCAGCAACTGCATTCCAGCCCACGTGGCCCTCCTACCCTGGGTCAGCGCCGAGCACCAGCAGGTCGCATGTGGTGTATGTTTTACGGTCCTGCCTTCATGGGTCAGACGGCCTCTAAGCGGCCATCAGAAAGTTGAGCCCCATCTCCCCATTCCTGTCTGACTGCTGCACACTCGTGTCAGCGCTGGGGCTTTGGAGAGGCTGAGCATGTCAAGTTCAAGAATTATGGGTTTTAGGCAGATGTGGCAGCCCTGGCATCTGGTCCCTGAACCCCAGTATACTCTTGGAATCCAGAGTAAAATGTAGGCAGGGATTACCTAGAAATTAAAAAAAAAAAAAAAAAATAGATATTGTGCCAAACACCCTTATTAGAAAAGACCCTGCTAAGGATAAATGAAAATGCAGACCGGAGAGGTATTGGATTTTTTAAAAAATAAATATTACTTACCCTAGCAAAACAGGAATAAATCCATTAAACTGATAACAAATACCTCTGGCCAAAACCACAGGAAGGTTTCTGTCAAAGCAATTGAAATGCAAAATAAATTACATGTAAAGATTCTGTCCATACAGCATGTCAAGAGTGCCGTTTCATTCATCAAGGGGAACAAATGTTTCCACCGCCACGCGGTAGCGCTCGTCCAAAGCTCGCTGTTACTCGGGAGTCCTCGCTACCCGCAGACAGGCTGGGCACAGTGAATTAGCCTCTCAGGAGGAACTCAGCTTTTCAGAGCACAACCTCACCACATCAATTAATATTTGCTGATTGAATGCCTGCTCTGCATCTCCCACTAACCAGGGGCTGCAAGGACTTCTTGGAGCATGGCAAGCACCCCAAGCACTAGTTAGTCTAAATTGAAAAACAATGCATGGAAATGGAAATGCCGGAGTAAATTCATGAGATCTAATGACCTTGAGGACTTCGCACAGACGTACACATTTCTGGAGGGAAGTGGTGGAGATGCTTTGGCTAAACCCATTACAGAGCACATTCTGTTCATCAGAGAATGTGTCTTTATGGAAGAGAATCTCAATCATTTGCTAAATAGGAAGGACAAGTTGACAGATCATTGGGAGCCTCTTCCAGGCAAGAGGGTTTCCTTAGGAAGCTCACTCAGCCAGGCCCATCCCATGAAGCTGCCCTGGGATGGACCCTGAAGAAGTGATATCTGCAGCTCCCACCCGCTGGGCCTGGCCTGGCAGAGTCCCAGTCCGGGAGCCAGAAACTCCAGAGCTCACGGGCCCCACCCAGCCTCCCGCGCTTTTGCTCTTTGTCTGCCTAACGCCTAAGCCTGGCAGTCCTAGTTAGTTCTTGCACACTGAATCAAATTTCATGTAAATTAAATGCTAACAGGCTGCTGATGCCAGCATCTCTACCTTTGTCATTTAAAGTCACAGGCTCCTTAATGACTGCAATTAAGCAGCTCCGTTATTACTTGAGCTAGAGACGCTTAGAGAAGCATCTGTGATGGCAAAATGCTCAGCGTGCTCCGCTCTTTCCATTAACCCCTTGGCTCTGCCTACCGGGGCGTCAGTTTAGGCAGCAGGAATATTAGCAGCCGAAGCACATTTATTTCTACCAAAGGTAAAACTGACTGAACTAATGACAGCGGAGGATTTCTTTCTCTCTTTTTTGTTTCGTTTTGGTTATGACCATTTTAAAAAGAACTGGTTGTTCTTGTAAATTACAGTATGTACTGTCCACTCTGAGTTATCTATTTACGATTAATAATTTTGTATGGTGTGATATATAAAACTACTGTCAGGCTTCTTTCCTTACAATGTTACAAAGTCTGTGCGACAATGAACTTGTCTTCCAGTGGACATTGCATGAGAACCTCTCAGGCTCCCCACACCCCGCGGCACTTCGTGGTACCATCAAACTCTTGCACTTGATTTAGGCAAGGCACACCAGTTCCCTGGCCCCATGCAGGGCAGGTGGTAAGGCACACCGACATAGTATAAGACCACGTGTGTTGGAGGAACTTCACTCCCTTCTTTTTTTTTTTTTTTTTTTTTTTTTTGGGACGGAGTTTCGCTCTTGTTGCCCAGGCTGGAGTGCAATGGCGTGATCTCAGCTCACTGCAACCTCCGCCTCCTAGGTTTGAGCGATTCTCATACCTCAGCCTCCCAAGTAGCTGGGATTACAGGCATGCACCACCACCACGTCCAGCTAATTTTGTATTTTTAGTAGAGACGGGGTTTCTCCATGTTGGTCAGGCTGGCCTCGAACTCTTGACCTCAGATGATCCACCCACCTCAGCCTCCCAAAGTGCAAGGATTACAAGCGTGAGCCACCGTGCCCAGCCTCGCTCCCTGATTCTAATCCCTACTTATTTTCCTCACCCCGAGCAGGTCAGTTAACCTCTCAGAGACCCCATTTCCTCATCTGTGCACTGGGGAGAATGACTTGCCTAAGGAGCAGGGTGGACACATCGGCAGTAAATGAAAGGGTTTATGTTAAACTGCTGACAGATAATGATATAAATGTTATGTTTAGTTGTTACAATGTCCAAACTGAAAGGGAAGAGAGCCTCTCTTTTGCATGCTGGCAGAGGCTCTCCGTAAGCTGTTCGTCTCCATGGCTGCATTCTAGCAACTTCATTGAAAAGCATTCATGGGTGTTTGTGTGTAAGCAGGGCCCCGAAGGAACAGCTAAATTCCAAGCCACCTTCAGCGGGGAGTCCAGCCCGTCCAGTCCAAGCCAGCAAAGGCCACCCCTGGTCCAGGTCGCCACCTTAGATACAAGCAGTGTTGCCTCCCTCTCGGTGGTAGGGAACGGCACGCTATTCAGTACCTTCTTGTACTCGCCCACTAAGGACAAGGTCATGTGAATTATCCAAAAGATGAAGCCCAAGATTTAAAAATCATACTGAGGAATGGTTCTGAATAAAAGCCATTTGTTATGATCACTAACATAAACCTGTTTGTGGACAGTAAGGAATAGTGTCTTACATCTAGCCTTCAAGATAAAGGACTTTAAACTCATTTCATGGTGTATTTTTTGTGCTAATCATTTTATGTTTTTACTTATCGTAAGAGATGGAAAGCCCCTTCAATGACTCTGTACTGACTTTTGAAGTGGAGAAATAATTCTCCTTCAATTTCAGAGAAATTGAAGTTTACTTAAAGATGATTAAAAATCTTTCTGACAGACTTTGAGAATGTCTCTCTTCTGACTGCTATAATTTTAAATAATTCAGAGCCAGCTTGGCACATGTATGTTTACTAAAGTAGGGATGAAAATAAAACTGACTCGTGTGGCTGCATTAGCCCACTGAACAGTATTTCGTCTTACATCGTCTCCATAACTTCTGAAGTGAAAACCAGAAACTCACTGGCGATGTCCTCCCTGCCTGCTGGGCTGATTGGCGTGAGGCAGGGCCAGCTTTATCCACTTCCTGAAGACCATTATCCTCCATGGTAGCACCTTTCCCAGCTGCCAGACCCTCTTCTCAGAGACTCAGAACAGCAGGCCAGGGACAGAGGGAGGGAAGATGCCGGATGGCTGAGGAGCCCCCAGGCAGGCAGCAGCTGCAGCCTTGGCCCTTCCCGGGACTCTAAGGCCCCTGGGATTCCTTGGCAGCAGTATCTGTATCAGCAGAAGCAGCTCCGGGAACTGCGGTGAAGAACTGGAGCTCTCAGGACCCGAGATCCTCAGATTCTTTTTTTTCTTTTTAGAGATAGAGACTTGCTCTGTCGCCCAGGCTGGAGTGCAGTGGCATGATCTCAGCTCACTGCAACCTCCACCTCCCAGGTTTAAGCGACTCTCCTGCCTTGGCCTCCCAAGTAGCTGGGATCACAGGCACGCGCCACCACGCCCAACAAATTTTTGTATTTTTAGTAGAGACAGGGTTTCACCATGTTGGCCAGGTTGGTCTCAAACTCCTGACCTCAAGTGATCCGCCCGCCTCGACCTCCCAAAGTGCTGGGATTGTAGGCGTGAACTACCGCACCTGGACAGGACCCCAGACTCTTCCTGTAGCTCACAAATCAATAAAATTAGTAAATATGTGAACTGTGACACAGGGCTTCCAGCCACATCCCAAACTGCCATGGACTGCGCTTCTCTTCACCCTGGAGCAGTGATGGCTGAGCACCACACTTCTCCGTGGAGCTGAGCTGCTCTTTCTTGCTCTTCACCAAGTTCTCTCCCGCTCCTCCCGACGTGGTCACAGCTTTGGCTGTGCTGTGTTTTGTGCTGCAGACAGGCTCTTTCTGACTGTATTTGACTAACCCCCCCAGAACCCCTGATGGTGTTTAGCTGGTTGAAATTCAAAAATCCCTCCGAGATGCTTTTAGTTCAGAACATTTTTGTTCGGAAAATCCTCTCTCTCTTTACCAATGAGATTTTGCAAGAACAATCCCATCTTTCTCTTTTGTCTTTCAGCTGACATTTTAGTCTTAAATTTTCTAGGGACACCTTCAGTTCAGCCTCTTATCACATTAGACTCTTATTTGTATTCCGGAGAGATGCTGGTCTTTAATAGTCTGGAAGACAAATAAAGAACCCTCAGAAAACCCGGGACCGTTCTACCTTCTACCTTCCGTCCTGAGTGATGTCAGGGAGCTCTCAGGACCTTCAGGTGGCATTGGAAATATCTCTCGGGTTTGGAAAGGGCAATTTAGATCCAAGCAATCTGAGAATGCATTTGTGATAGAGACGTTATGAATTTTTACTGCCTCACCTCTTCAATTCCTCCCCTGTCTGCGAGGTAGAACTAGGATTTTCTTATCCGTTTCCAGCAACTCCCAGACCCCTGGTGAGGGAACCCTCTGTGTCTGCCGACCATGTCTTTGCAGAACAACTCAATCTATCCTGAGAGGCAGCCTCCCAGCGGCGGCAGTGGGGAAACGCCGGGCTTCTCAACCTCCGTGTCAGCATTCTGGACATTCGGGGTGGGATAATCCTTTGTCAGGCGGACTGTTCTTTGCATTGTAGGATGCTTAGCAGAGTCTCTGGCCTCTGTCTGCTAGATACCAGTGGCACTCTGTAGTGTGACAATGAAAAATGTCTCCAGACATTGTCAACTGAGAACTTCTGACAGAATGGGAAGAGTAAACACCTAGGCCCAAAATACTGATGCTCGAATCTCAGCTCTACTTGGATGACCTTGACCAAGTCTATCAGAGCTCATAGCACCTGCCCCACGAGGTTGCTTGCATAATTAAACTCAATGATGTGGTAGCTTTCAGCACATGTTTATGGAAGCCAAATCTCTTATCATCTGTTTTCTTAATTAATGGCAAGAATTACTTTAAGATGCACGGTAAGTAATAAAAATCCAGCTTCCTCATTTCACCAAAGGTACACTTCTAGCCCTTTGGCACAAACTGGTTTAGTTCAGTGTAGATGGAATGCTGTCGGAGATCTGGCTTCATCACGGGAAAGAGAGGACATTTCACTTCAGGTGGTATCTCTCTTGTACCCCTTGAGAGCTGCTCCCACGCAGTTAGTGGCGCCCAGATAATTACAGATGGAGCTGCCTTCGGGTTGTAAACAGAGCTTTGGGTGATTGCACACTTCCATTTATCCGGCCTATTTGCATTAGTACTTATTTGCATTTCTACATCTCCCACAGCTGACACTTGTTTTTTAATTTTGTGATTCCAAAGCACTTTTCTGATTACCCTGTGCCTGCTAGGAGAGCTCCCCATCAGGCCAGGGTTGCAGCCTCCTTCCCGGCTCTGCCCCCTTGATTTCCTCCGTGTTTTTGGAGGGAGGCCAGTTGTCGGGAGCCCGCACCTGCCATGAGCCGGGGCCTAATGAGTCATTGTTCTTCTGAGAAGCTCCTTGGCGTCAGCTTCCTTTCAGCTGCGGCGTCGCAGGACCTTGTCTGCCTTTTCCTCCGGATTACACCTGGGACCTGCTACATTATGTTACTATGACAAGAGTCACCTTACCTTCTCTTTTCGAAAGTGAGATTGACCTTCCTTCTGTTTCTGAAAGAAATGCCACTTAAAATTTGAGTCTGTAGCAATCACCTTGAGATAGCCTACTCTGAAATTGCCAAAAGAACAGTTTCCATTTAAGAATTTAGCTCCAGTGCTGAGAGCATACAACCCCTACCTTTTTAAGCCTCTCATGTGCTTATATTTCTTAAACAAAATGGCTCTGTATATTCCTTGCTTTCCGTAAAAGGCAAACGCATCAGTTTAATACAATGTATGTTGTTAATTTTCCTAAGCCAATTTACAAGGAGCATTGGTCAAATAGCTACATGCGGGATGCTCACCCGAATATCTAATAATGATAGAGGACTTAACGGTTCACTAATTCCTTAACAACATCCATCATCTATTTTTCCATTTTCTCTTCTCTCTCGGTTTCTACATGACCCATGCATTGAAAGATTTCATTTTCCTATTTCGCCGAATTGTACTGTTTTCCCTTCCTTTCTGAGTGAAAGTAAGAAAATCTATGAGTATAAAGTGTGTCTTCTGCTCTACATGCTGAATATAAAATTTAACAGAATTCAGCCGGGCATGGTGGCTGATGCCTGTAATCCCAGCACTTTGGGAGGCTGAGGTGGGCAGATTACGAGGTCAAGAGATAGAGACCATCCTCGCCAACATGGTGAAACCCCGTCTCTACTAAAAATACAAAAATTAGCTGGGCACAGTGGTGGATGCCTGTAGTTCTAGCTCCTCAGGAGGCTGAGGCAGGAGAATCACTTGAACCCAGGAGGCGGAGGTTGCAGTGAGTCAGGATAGCGCCATTGCATTCCCTTGCATTCCAGCCTGGAGACAGAGTGAGACTCCGTCTCAAAGAAAAAAAAAAATAATAATAAACGGAATTCTCCCTGTAAGTGAATTTGTCAGAAAACAAGAACATTGACTATTTATCCGTGGTTTCGATTCCTGCAGTCTCAGGTACTCACAGTCAACTGAGGCCCGAAGATATTAAATGGAATCAGATCAACACTTCCTAAGTTTTAAATCGCTCACTGTTCTGAGTTGTGCGATGAAATCTCACACCCTCCCACCTGGATGTGGATCCTCCCTTTGTCCAACATCTCCACGCTGTGGACACCGTGTGCCCAGAAGTCACTTAGTAGCCATCTGGGATAGCAGATCTACAGATCACAAGAAGAAGGATGAGCGTAGGACAATTTAGAGAGAGAGGAAGTTCACATTCACATAGCTCGTGTCGCGGTCCTGGCACCATTATACCTGCTCTGCTGTAGCACTGTTGCGAATGTCTTACTTTGCTTAATTTGTAAGTTAAGCTTCATCATAGGCATCATATGTATAGGAAAAAACAGCATATATAAGGTCGGTACTACCCATGATTTCAGCATCCACTGGGAGTCTGGAAACATATCCCCCTTGGATAACAGGGGTGACTGTGACAGTAACAGAACCACCTTAGTTGTTATCTTCATAGGCTCTGCTACCAAACTTGTAAACGTCTTCACTGTACCCAGTAGTGAGACAGAGCTGCAGAGGGTGACTGGTCTCCCTAAGTGAATACCAGGTCGAGCCTAACACGTAAAGAGAGAGGAAAGGTCAATTTCAGACAATGAAAGCTGCTCTTACGAATACAGACATTTCAATAGCCAGGAGACCCTGAGGAATGGCTCTTAATCCAGGTGCCCTGTGTATAGAGATGCCTGCAAGTAGCCAACCAAGATAATAAGAGTCAGCCCCCGGAAGGGATGAGGTCAGAGCAGGAGTTTCAATTTGACCCACATTCCCGTCATGCCTTTCTCTCTTTCTCTCCCATCCTCACTTTCAAATCACAGCCATTCACCCAAGCAGTTCAAGAATGCAGGAACCTACCAGGACATTACAAATCTCCAAAAATTTAACCCTCCCAGGGAGCAATTACAACTCCAAAAAGGCATTATTTGTACACACACACCCCCGCAAAAAAAAAGTCTTGAGTTTGCAGAGAGTGTCCAGAAACATTCTAGAACTTCATGTCTCTATGCGAGGCCTCCTCTTCCATCCCAGAGAATGGAATCCACCTGATGAGAGCACACAGCAGGCCTTCCCATCCACCCCCTGCTCTCTGCCCTTCCATCCCACCCCTTTCTCTCCCCTCCTCTCTGTTCCTGCCATCCCACCCCCTCCTCTCTGTCCCTCCCATCCCATCTCCTCCTCTCTGCCCTCCCATCTCTCCCCCTCCTCTCTGCCCTCCCATGCCGCCCCCTCCTCTCTGTCCCTCCCATCCCATCTCCTCCTCTCTGCCCTCCCATCTCTCCCCCTCCTCTCTGCCCTCCCATCCCGCCCCCTCCTCTCTGTCCCTCCCATCTCGCCCACTCCTCTCTGCCCTCCCATCCCTGCCACTGCTCTCTGTCCCTCCCATCCCGTTCCCCTGCCCTCTGCTCTCCCATTCTGCCTCTTCCTGTTTGCCCTCCCACTTTGCCCCCTCCCCTCTGCCATGCCATCCTGGTCCCTGTCCTCTGTCCCTCCCATCCCACCCCCTCTCTTTCCCTCTCATCCCGCCCCCTGCTCTCTGCCCTCCCATCCCACCCCCTCCTCTCTGCCCTCCCATCCCACCCCCTCCTCTCTGCCCTCCCGTCCCTCCCCCTCCTCTCTGCCCTCCCGTCCCACCCCCTCCTCTCTGCCCTCCCATCCCACCGCCCTGATCTCTGTCTTCCCCCACTCCCTCCTCCCCAAGTCATTGCTGGGAGGAGGGGATTGGCCTCAGGGCTTCCCAAGCAGTTCTTGAGGAAACCACACACTTCATGAGGAAAGGAAATCCTGGAGAGTTTTCATGTAGTTACAGATTTTATTTGGGGGAAAAAAAAAATCCAGAAATAAATACAACTGCCTGGAAAACTAACTATATTTTACATTTTGGAATAATTTAAATGTCATTCCTGGTAAAGGAAGTGATGCAGAAAAGTCAAGAGAGCTCTGAAGGCAGAGAGAGTTGGATAAGCGGGTCCTGATTCATCAGTGACCTTGAGCCGGCCCCTGACACCTCTGAAATTCCATTGCTGCAATAGTAAAATGGGGATAACAATGACACCTACATTGTTATATTTAAAATGAACACATTTTTAATGCACTAATATTTGTAAATATTTGTGAAGCTCATATTAATATTTGTAAAGCTCTCTGCACAAAGTAGGAGCTCAGTGCTGCTATATAAACAACATTAACAAAATGACTTCGCTTACCTTCACAGGAGCCCTTTGCATTAGGGATTATCGCCAATCAGGCAGGAGGTGTCAGAGCATGGCTTGATAAAAATAGGGTATAACCATGCAGGGAGTTTTTTAGGACAATGGGAATGTTACTACTTATAATGCATGTCCAAAAAGTTCCTTGTAAAATATTATCTTGCAAAATGATTTTAGAGTGAAATCGTCTCTTTTTTTGGGCAAAGCTTTGAATTCCACCCAGTGTACCTTCATTATATCCAGCTGCACAAAAGCCCATGTGTTATTTCTTTCCATGCTGTCTCACCGGACCTGTCTGTTCACATTAACCTAGTTACCAGTGGAACAAAAATGCAATTGGCCAAAGGTTACATTTCTTCCTCCTGAGCACAAGAGAGCAAGATCATGCAGAGCAAAAGCTTTCAGTAAATTTCAGCCAAGAAGTTGGGCTTCTTCCCAGGAACTCTTTAACCCTCCCCTCTCCTTTCTCCCAGAAACATGCATGCTACGTTACCCGTGGTGTTTTTCCGCGCCAAACTCGTGGTCTTTGTTTGTTTTATTTTCAAAGATGAATATATTACAGAAAGAAGTGATACTGAATCTTTTTCAGCATGCCCCCCAATTTTAGGAGCTTGAAGACTTTCATGTTTCAAATTGCATTAAACTTTTCAAAGAGCTTTCTTGCCCTACTTCAGCTATAATCCTGAAGAGAGAGGCAAAAGATGCTTTGTAAATCTGCGTTTTACAAATGAGAAAATTAAGGCTCCGGGAGATGATATGACTTACTCAGCGGTTACACAAGTAGGAAAATAAAGACCCCATTGTGTGTTGATTCTAGAATAGTCTGCATTATCTTCGTGTGTCTACACAAGTCAGCACACACCCCATCCTTGGAGAGGATGTTGTTCTGAGGAATCGGAGCCCAGTTCCTGCAACTTGGGTGGCTCTGGCTTCAAGAAGACAGAGTCTGGGTGCAGAGCAGAAACTCAGGGAAATTCCCCAACACCCAGCAGGCAGATGCCAGCCTCCCTCACCCTGCACTGTGGACGTTAGCCTGGGATAATGGCAGAGGAAAAAAGTACACAGAAAACTTTAAGCAAAATAATTCATCGTTTTCCCTGTGATCTATGGCAATGTTGAACCGGAATAGCATACTGGCCAAATATCTTGAGTAAAATAGCAAGTGAATGCAATGCTTACTACTGGAATGGTATGGAGTGGTGGTCTTCAAACTATTTTCCTTATAATATATTCCCCACGTACAAAATTTTGAAAACAATGTACCTCCTCACAAGTGTTTAAGTTCACCTATAAAACTTTTCCTAGGCTTAAGTAATAGCAAAAAGTGAAACTCCTGGAGTATTATAAAAACTGACAGTTTTGTTTTTTTTTTTTAATGGAGTTTCACTCTCGTCACCCAGCCTGAAGTGCAGTGGCATGATCTCAGCTCACTGCAACCTCTGCCTCCCGGGTTCAGGTAATTCTCCTCTATCAGCCTCCTGAGTAGCTGGTATTACAGGCATGTGCCACCATGCCCGGCTGATTTTTGTATTTTTAGCAGAGACGGGGTTTCATCATGTTGGCCAGGCTGGTCTTGAACTCCTGACCTCAGGTGATCCGCTTGCCTCGGCCTCCCAAAGTGCTGGGATTACAGGTGACAGCCACAGTGCCTGGCCTAATAATGACAAATTTTTAATAAAAGAAGAGACGCAGCAATCTTTTAAATGACAGAAATAGAATCTGAACACCAGAGGGTCCACATCACTCATTTTGTAAACACATGAATGGGCTCTTCCTTATCAAAGGGTGATTTATATCGGGCCTCATACTCCCAGTAGTCCATTTCACTTCTCGTATTCTCTAACATACGTTTTTATAATTGAAAATCTTTTATTGGTCATCCAGTATATATCTCTGTAATGAAAATATGTACAAAGCCTTTAATTTTTAATTTCTAGAATGAAAAACGAGGTTCTGAGATTAACATTTTTTCCTACTTATTATTAAAATTATTAGTAGTAAACAATTAATCAAAACAACAAAAATACATTATAAGTTTTGATGAATATTTGTTAAACAAAAAGTAAAATGGCAATGGGAATATCCAAGTTACTGAGGTGCTGTGGATGCATACTACTTACAGCTGGAATAAGGGTTCAAGATGAATTTCTTCCATTTTTCATTTTAATTAATGTAAGCACTAAATAACTTTGTTCATATAAATAAGTAGATTACAATGGAAAAGTCTTCTAGCAAAATCATTCCATTTTTTTAAAAGTCATTTGCTGTTATATGCCAAAATCACATGATAGTCTATCATCAAAAACTCTTTTTATTTTTCAAAATTTTCAGAAACAAACAATTAGAAGCAAAAGTATTTTTTGCCCTTTGCCATGAAATTATTGGCATGCTAATTTACCTTTTCAGTTTTTTAGAAGTATGCCAAAAAGGTTTTATGAGGATCTAACAAATAACTATTAATTGTACCTTTTATTTTGTAAATTTAGAAACCCTTCATTTAATACATTTAGAAAGAGTTGAAAAATTTTTAAATATTGTTATTTTCAATACACCTTTGCCAGTAAAGTATCTCTTGATAAAATACTTTTATCATGTGCTTTAAATATATTCTTACCCAAATGGAAGCTGCTGAGTCATTTAATTTATAGAAAAAGTGAAATGTTTAACAAACTCAGTCTTCGCACCAATAGCTGAAATCAGAGGCTAGGTACAGTGGCTCATGCCTGTAATCCCAGCACTTTGGGAGGCCGAGGTGGGCAGATCACCGGAGGTCAGGAGTTCAAGACCAGCCCGGCCAACATGGTGAAACCCCCTCTCTACTGAAAATACAAAAAAAAAAAAAAATTAGCTGGACATGATGGTGGTGGGCACCTGTAATCCCAGCTACTTGGGAGGCTGAGACAGGAGAATCACTTGAACCCAGGAGACAGAGGTTGCAGTTAGCCAAGATGGCGCCATTAAACTCCAGCCTGGATGACAAGAGTGAGACTTCATCTAAAAAAAAAAAAAAAATCAGAACAAGTGAATATTGTTAATGTCAAAATACGCTAACATGTGTTCCAAGGAATATTGTTGGGGTCACTAAAAAGTAGATATCCATCTTGCAAGATGAGTTATGAAAACCAGTCAGGATCAGAATGACATAGAATATTCATTTAACCATTTCACAAAGTTTAACAAGCTAAAATAAATCTATCTGTTCTTGTACTTGATTTGTAATAAAGGAATATTATGTGTTGCTGAAATTATAGTTATTTATGAAGCAAGGATAGCCTGGAGTCCTTTGGTGGGTACACATGTGTGCATGCACCCCAGTGTTTGGCATCTGTGAATAATTAAGAGTCATGTAATAATGAGAAATAACTTTATTCATGATCAAACATTTCCAAGAAAGTGAAAAGCTTAAATGTAGATATAGCTATAGATAGAAAATGTTATTGCCAGGTGCAGTGGCTCACGCCTATAATCCCAGCACTTTGGGAGGCTGAGGTGGGTGGATTGCCTGAGGTCAGGAGCTCAAGAACAGCCTGGCCAATATGGTGAAACCCCGTCTCTACTAAAAATATAAAAATTAGTGGGGTGTGGTGGCAGGCACCTGTAATCCCAGCTACTCGGGAGGCTGAGCCAGGAGAATTGCTTGAACCTGGGAGGCGGAAGTTGCAGTGAGCCGAGATCACACCATTGCACTCCAGCCTGGGTGACAGAGCAAGACTCCATCTCCAAAAAAAAAGAAAAGGAAAGAAAATATTCTGACTCAGCAACTAGCAAACAATTTTAATTTTTTTGTTAAAAAGAGGTGGAAAATATTAAACACTTTCTAATATAAAAATATGAGTATTGATTGCACTTGGAATAAAAATTTTATGATGTGATTTAATAAAACAGGTTTTAACTACCTTGTAAAATAATGCACACCGCATCTAAAAGGAACCACATAACACATTTATCTGCTGATTTGATCTAGTATTAAATTTAAAAATTTCATAGTTCCTAAAAATATTTATGTTTGAAAGACTAAGCTTCTTCAGTGGCTCAAGATTTCTTTCTTTCCAGTTAATGATACACTCTATAAATAAGTACTGAGATTAGCTAATCATAATTGCTTATATTAAATACATGGGAAAACACAGATTTTAGCATTTCTTTTTTTCTTTTCTTTTTTTTTTTTTTTTGTTTGTTTGTTTGTTTGAGACAGAGTCTCGCTCTGTTGCCCAGGCTGAAGTGCAGTGGCATGATCTCAGCTCACTGCAACCTCCGCCTCCTGGGTTCAAGCAATTCTCCTGCCTCAGCCTCCTGAGTAGCTGGGATTACGGGCGTGCACCACTATGCCTCGCTAAATTTTTTTGTAGTTTTAATAGAGACAGGGTTTCACCATGTTGGCCAGGCTGATCTCGAACTTCTGACCTCAGGTGATCTGCGTGCCTTGGCCTCCCAAAGTGCTGGGATTATAGGCATGAGCCACTGTGCCCGGCCAGCATTCAGTATTTCTTATCCATTCTCTCTGTTTGCTTTCACCACATTCTTCCCAAAGAGCAGTGCATTTACTGACAATCCCAAGAGAGAAGAGGTTAAGTAATTAAACAGAAGTTGGTGAAAATTGCTATCATTCTGCTGTGGTTTCACTGTTCTCTCCAAAACTCATGTTGAACTTTAATTGTCAGTTTAACAGTGTTAAGAGGTGGGACGTTTAGGCAGTGATTAGGTCATAAGGACTCTACCCTCATGAATGAATTAATGTCCTGTGTTTCATAACATATTTCCAAGGATAATCGTACAGTGAACAGTCTTGGAAGGTAGAGATACTACCTCTTTCTGCAGCAAAGGGGAAGTTTGCTTATAACAAAGACAATGTCTCCCTCTGTTGACAATGGCAGGCCTGCTTACAGCCCACTATAAAAGACTCAGATTCCCTAAAGTCAGGGTCCTCACACCTGTAATGCAACGCCTTGTGTGGGTGCCATCTGGTCCATTTCAAACCGCCCTGTGAACACTGGAATTTGAGAAACCAGCACAGGAAAAAAGATATTGCTGTAAGTAATGTGTGGTCCTTTGTCTCTGACACCAGAGCCTCTGGTCTTCTGCTGGCCTCCATAAAACTAAGCAGACTAACTTGTCAACTTGCAAAGAAAGCAAAATCTTAGATCCTTCACAGTTCTTGACAAGAATTAAAATGAAGTCTTTTCCTGCTAGCTACCTAGAGCCATGAATATTTCCAGGTATCCAAGTGGCCATCCTCACTTATCAGTATTCTGAATTACCGAAGAAAAGGCCCATTAGTGACTCTGAAACTCACCCTCCTCCCACACACCCTCGGACTTGAACTTCTGGATTCCTCTTTCTCCATTGATGTATTTGTAGCCCAAACCTGAAAGCAGCAGCCATCTCCGTGGCCTCCCTGGCCCTCCCGCTTCACATCCAGATTCTTCTAGTTCCATCTCAGAATGTCTTCTGAGCTCTGGAACTTGCTTCCATCTCCTTCTTCCAGCAACATCCTAGCCATCGCATGGTCTCAGCTCTGGGGTTAGCACCCTGCCTCACCACATTCGTGTTATTTGTCCCTCCCTCATACCCATGGCTCCCTGGGTTGCCTGTTTTCCCACACATAGAGCAATAGCACTTAGGGCACTGCTTTGTAATAATGACCTGTTTACTTGCCCATGACTGACTATAAGCTTCCTGAGGGCAGGAACTTTCTCTATGTTGTTTACCATTGTATTCCACAACTAGCCAAGCACCTAGCATGTCTCAGCACTTGATCAATACTTGCTGGGTGAAAGTATAAATGAATAAATGAGTAAATGAGCAAGAATATATAAATTATATCTTACATCCTATGAAGTATGATATAGGTGATTGGAGCATTCACTTTGAAGGAAAGGTGAGTATCTCAAGACACAATCAAGGTTAGCAAAGGTGCCATCTGCAGGCATCCTGTCTAAGATAAGTTTAGCTTCAGGAACATCTTACGTGATCTGTTGGACATGAGCAAAACTTTCCCCCTTCTTGAACCAGCTGACCTGAGCAAGTCTGCCAGCCTTCCAGTCTTGGGGCAGGAATGTGTGCCTGGCCATCAGGAAGAAGGTGGGAGAAGTCAGGGACCCCTAGCCATAGCTCAGCACATGAGGGAGGCCTGCTTGAAACACTGGCAGGGTGGCCATGTAGGACTTACACAGTCGTCTGCCTGAAAAAACATGATTTGAAATACATGAATGCTTGCCCACATATGACAAGATGGAGGTTTTCCAAGGTAGAGGTACTCAGACATAAAAATGAAAGAAAAAAATGTGAATGTGCTTTTTTTGGTTGTGAGCTTTGTTATATGGGTGAATTGCTGATTCTTTAGCCAAGCAGTAACAGTTGACAAAGAATTGCCCTTCAGATGTGTGGAAAAACACTCAGAGAACACAGCAAACCTCCAAACAATCAAAGGCAGCCACAATGCCACACACTTAGAGACACAAGAATGTGCCACGGCCTTTATGGCTGCTTCCCCGTGCACGGGCATCTGCGATGCCAGCCGGATTGGAAGATGGACAGAGCAGTCACCTGTCTCTCCATGAGGCCCGTGTGGACCCTGAAGTCCACAGACCCCGGCGGATGGCAGGCTTCTGTCTGCGCTCTCAACCCCAGCAACCCAGCCTGCCTCCCTCCACCCCCTTCTGCCAGTCCCAGCAGGAATCTGACATCTTACACCTTCCTCAATATCAGGTAGCAGTCAATAAAAGGAAAAATGCTGGAGTCTTTTGATAACGGGTTGGGTTCTTTTAAGCCAGTTATTAACGTATTTCATTCAGAATGTGAGTAGAAGAAAGAACTTTCCCTGTATTGCGCTGGAATGGAGGCGCATGGCTTTGAGGAAGGCCCCCGTAGCGCAAGTGCCAGAAGATGCAGGTGGCAGAGCATCACTCATGCATGTGAGCTATGTCCAAATGCCGAGCTCCACGGAGATGCACTCAGACTGCAGCAAGCTTCCTTCTGCGACCACGAAAGTGTCGCCCTCTGTCGGGACCCTCTGAGCCCATCCCCACACCAAAGCTTCTCTCCAGTGGTGGAAACCTCTGTTTTCGGGTATAAAGACAAGAGTGATTTCAGTCTGGAGTCACGCCTGGACATGACTGATTTGCTTGAGGTGCCAGTGCGAATCGCTGAGCCACAGCATATGGAAATCTGCAGACTGCAAGCGAAACATGGCATTCATCGAAAGCCCGATTGTGTACTCTTCCGTGACACTTGATACATGGGATTATTATGAAAGACTTTATTTATTTATTTGAATACTTCCAATCTCAGCGAAGGCCTAAATATAGAACACAGTGGCAGTGAAACCACTTTACCCTCAAGAAATATCTATTTTACATCCATGTCACAAAACATCTTCCGATTGTGTTTCACTTTCACATGTCAGATTTCATGTAATAATTACTCATTACTAGCAACCCAGACAAGATATAGACCTTATGAAATTGCTTCATAAGTTTAGCGGCTTTTCAGCAATTGGAAGGAACTAGAAAATCCTTGGGTCAGTTCTAACTGAGTTCTAATCCCCAACTGTGTCTTTTACAAGCTGGTAAGCCTTGAGTGAGTTATTCAACTTTTGTGTGCCTCAGTTTCCTCCTCTGAAAAATGTGGATGATAATAGTACCCACCAGGTAGGGCTGCTGTGAGAATTAAAAAAGACAATTCGCATAAAGCACTAGTATATATAGGGCCCAATAATATTATGTAATATCCCAGCATTTGGGGAGGCCAAGGCTTGAGTCCAAGAGTTCAAGACCAGCCTGAGCACCATGGCAAAACCCTATCTCATCTAAAAATACAAACAATTAGCTGAGTGTTGTGGTGCACATCAGTAGTCCCAGCTACCAGGGAGGCTGAGGTGGGAGGATTGCTTGAGCCGGAGAGGTTGAGGCTGCAGTGAGCTATGATCATGCCACTGCACTCCCGCATGGGGGACCAGAGTGAAACCCTGTCTCAAAAAAGTAAATAAATAACTGTATTAGTCAGGGTTCTCTAGAGGGACAGAACTAATAGAATATATGGGGAGTTTATTAAGTATTAACTCACATGATCACAAGGTTCCACAATAGGCCGTCTGCAGGCTGAGGAGCAAGGAGAGCCAGTCTGAGTCCCAAAACTGAAGAACTTGAAGTCTGATGTTCAACAGCAGGAAGCATCCAGCATGGGAGAAAGATGTAGGCTGGGAGGCTAGGCCAGTCTAGTCTTTTCACGTTTTTCTGCCTGCTTTATAACCTGGCCACAATGGCAGCTGATTAGATGGTACCCACCCAGAGTAAGGGTGGGTCTGCCTTTCCCAGCCCACTGACTCAAATGTTAAACTCCTTTGACAACACCCTCACAGACACACCCAGGATCAGTACTTTGCATCCTTCAGTCCAATCAAGTTGACACTCAGTATTAACCATCACAATAACATATAATAATATCCCTGAAGTACTTCAGCACGCCCCCTTGGGTATTCAGGGGCAGTGGAACATCTCATTTTCTCTCCTCCTTTTTACAAATCTCCGTTTTTCTCTCTTCCTCTTTTTATTTTTCTTTAAATTTGTCACCCATCCCATTTTTATGCTCCTACAACTCTGTACACAGGCACCCCCTTAACCACTTGGGAGACCATCACTCCCACACCCTTAACCACTTGGGAGACCATCACTCGTCTTTGTTAATTCCCCTGAACATCCAGTGTGGGAACACTCCACTGTCACTCCTGCTCGGTATTGGAACTGAGGCCGGGTGTCGGTCTCTAGAAGGAGGATATGACAGACCACAGCACTTTGCAGGAATCCTGTGGGCCCAAATGAGCTATTTAAAAAATACCATGTCTTCCAAGGAACAGGGACACTGTGTGAATATGGGGGAATTACTGATCTGGCAATGTGTCTCATCTATATTATACAAACTACTGTGTTTTACAAAGCACAAAATTTGAGTATTTGGACAAATTCGTCTCCTCATAATACTTTACCAACATGTTGGCCCAAAAGGTAGTTAGTTGTAATCCTGACTTCCCCCGGAAGGCACCTCTCCAGTGGGTGATGAGGTACCTTTATCATGTCTGATGGGGGAGTAGCCAAGGGGGGCTAGTCCTTGATCTGGTGCATCAGAAATGAAAATCTGTCGATTCTGATCTCAAAAGACAAGGACAACTGAGACATTTGGGACCAGCCTTGGACACTGATTGGACCATGGACTTACACCGTCTCTCCCTGAAGCTCATTCTGTTGCCTCTGAACTAAGTCAGTGGAGACTCTTTCTGAAGGGTTGCTGATAGACAGGACTAACAAGTACTGTAAACTTTCAGATCAGGATTGCAATGGGTGCAGTGATAACCTTTCAGGAGCCACATTTTTGATGTGTTGTAAGGCAACGCTGTGGAGTAGAGAACCACAGTCTGTACAGTCTGTACTCTTTGCCCGCTGCTCTCTAACATGAGTCGGTAGAAAGATGGTGGGCCGTGCGGTTCCACCTGGGATGGAGTTTCAGCTCTTCCAAGACTAGTGGGGTCAAAGTAGTTATATGAACCTCTCAGGATGCAGTTTCCTCCTACGTTAAAGTGAGTGTGTGTGAGAGAGAGAAGGAAACAGAGAAAGACAGAGAGTCATGCCTAACTCAGCACATAGGTGCTCAATAAACATTGGGTTCTCCACACCTATTCACAGAAACAGAAGACACCTGTAGGCATCACTTACTTAATGTGGGCCTATGAGTATTTTCTTAAATGTTTCTGACTTTTTAGAGCACATTTAACTCGGAAGTTCTTCCCACATCTTGGCTGCCATCTCTTTAGAATTAAGATGTAAAGACGCCTCACATTGCTGTCACACACCAAAAGCCCTTCCAGGTACTGCAGAATAAGGAACATGCATTCCTAGATGAGTTAATTCCTTTGATGCTTTGATTGCTCACAGTGGCTTTGCCTACATCCTCTCCAAATTCTCCACTCCTCCTTTTAGTACAGGGTGTGGCCATCGAGCTATAATTACACTCTTAAGGACAGTTAGCGGTGTCCTGTGGTTCCTGCTGTTAAAGTAATCAAACGGAAGCCTGCTAGACCAAGGTGGCCGAATGCCCTGAGTTCCTGTGTCTGCAGTCTGAAACCCAACTCAGTGGTCATGTTCTAGGACAATCTGAAACAGCCAGCTAAGCCCTAACTTGGGACTTTCCACTGGGATGAATTCTTTGCCTTGCTTCTGAGTTCACCCCATAAAAGCCTTCCTCTTTGCCCCTTCTGTGGAGCCATGAACCACTTGTGATCCAGAGCTGGCCCACCCATGATTGCTGTTTGCTCAGATAAATTCTTTTTTTTTTTTTTTGAGACAGAGTCTCCTTCTGTCACCCAGACCAGAGTGCAGTGGTACAATCTCGGCTCACTGCAACCACTGTCTCCTGGGATCAAGCGATTCTCCTGCCATGGCCTCCCAAGTAGCTGGGATTACAGGCACCCGCCATCACGCCTAGCTGAATTTTGTATTTTTAGTAGAGACAGGGTTTTGCCACGTTTGCCAGGCTGGTCTTGAATTGCTGGACTCAAGTGATCCACCCACCTCGGCCTCCGAAAGTGCTGGGATTACAGGCGTGAGCCACCACAGCTAGCCTCAAATCAAGTCTTTAATATTAATGTGCCTCAGTTTTTCTTCAACACTACATGCTGTACTCCAGTCTCAATACCAGCCTTGTGCTTTCTCATTGACCTTTGTTAGCCAGTGCTTTTCTTGTCTATAGACTTTAGAAAATCACCAGAAACCTAATAATAAAGATCATACTCATTCATTTAACTGATCTGTGTTCAGTACTGCCTGTAAACTGGGCACTGTTCTAGTCAATTCATACACAATGATGAGACCTAGGCAGAGTCCCCTCCCTCTTCTAGACAAATGGTGGAGAAAGATGATAGTGGTTGTGATGTAGCCGATGAGAGCAGGAACAAGAGCAGTGGAAGGGACTGGTGGGACAATGAGGCATGGTAAGGCCCTGCTGTAGCTAGAGTGTGCAGAGGAGGCTTTGAGAAAGAGGCAGCTTTAAACAGACCAGCAAATTTTATGAATTCCAGCTTGGGATTGACAAGTCATCTAAATCTGTAAATGTCTTGCTTGTCATTGGCCCCAAATCAAGGAATTTTAAGATGTCCTTTGTCATCCACATTCCAGAGCTTGACAAACCCTGCCTAGGCCCCTGTTCAAATATCTGTTCTTCATGCATGACTACGTGCAGAAGGTTTCCCCCATAAAATTCAGGTGGTTACGATGTGTAACTGCATCACAGTACTCACCTCCGAATTATTTACACGTAAGCTGCAAGTTACACAGCATGTCTCCACTGCTATCCATTTGCATGTGGACACCTCTATGTACATTAGAAAGCAGAGAGAGAGAGCATGACAACCCTTCAGATACTAGTTGAGAAAAATTAACGCGAGTGCCACCCTATTCATTTGGGGGCCGCATCTTCTCAGATGAGGACGTCCACCCACACCCATGCAAGGCTGGCATACATTAAAGATGCTGATATCTCACACCCAATGCAGCTGTCAAGTCTGCTCTAAGCGTGCTGTGGCTCCTGATGTTTCAAGGTCTTCTCATAGTGCGTCCATTTCTCACTTACTACGATACTGACATGTAAATGGATTTATAGGAAATATAAATGCTTTCTAAAAGCCACAAATAAAATGTCTGAATGCATGCCCAGCTTGCCTCATATTTTGGTCCACATGCTGTGAGTGATGTGGCAGTCAATGGCAGCCCTAGAAAAGGGCTGCTGTTGGCGTCTCGGTCATTGGCATCATCCCTGTTTATTTATTGAAGTCTCAAATGCAAGGTCAGGGCACTGGGAAATTACCAGCCTAGAAGAAGAAGTAGCTTTGAAAATATGTCATTTGCCTCTGGGGCATTTTTTCCTTTTTCTTTCTTCCTTCCTTGTTTCCTTGTTTTCTTCCTTCCTTCCTTTTTTCCTCTGTCTTTCAAAATTTCTTCCTTCCTATAATTCTTTCAGCAGAGAAAGGGGGGATAAAAAAGAAACAAGAAAATGAAGCCTAAACAGAGCATCTATGAGAATACAGGCATTAGTCAAAGAAAGAGAGGAGATAGGTGTAAAGTTAATTTTCTTAAGATTTTATTTGTGTTTTCTGGCCAGGCACGGTGGCTCATGCCTGTAATCCCAGCACTTTGGGAGGCCAAGGCAGGTGGATTACTTGAGGTCGGGAGTTCGAGACCAGCCTGACTAATATGGTGAAACCCCGTCTCTACTAAAAATACGAAAATTAGCTGGGTGTGGTGGTGGGAGCCTGTAGTCCCAGCTGCTTGGGAGGCTGAGGCAGGAGAATAGCTTGAACCCAAAAGGCAGAGGTTGCAGCAAGCCGAGATCATGCCACTGCACTCCAGCCTGGGCAACAGAGTGAGACTCCATCTCAAAAAAAAAAAAAAGAAAAAAGATTTTATTTGTGTTTCCTTAGTCGGGTTATTTTGGGTTTGTTACTGTTTTGCTTTCAACTGGAACTAAGTGGAATCCTTGGCTAATAAGTTTTATGTGCATCCTGCCCCAGTTATCTCAAATGATTTCTTGGAGTAAAATCTGAAAAATATTTTCCCTTACTAGATTATGTTTCTATAATGGTAACTCATGAAACAGAAATGCTAGATAGGAATTCAAAGAACTTAAGTTGTTCTTTTCTATCAAAATTCTTTACTTCTGAAATTCACTAAATTCTAACCTTTTTCCATTATCATAGCCACTCTTTTGCCAAAGAACATAACAAGAATTCCTTCAACACCACTGATAGTCAGTCTCTGACTATACTGAATCCAGAATTTCAAGAACATATTTCAAAATCTCAACTTTTTAAAAATGTTTTTTAAACTCTTTATGTGATTTCTTCCGTGTAGACCCTGCACAAAAGTTCTTCTTACGTTAACTTTATACCATCCTTAATTTTTCCCTAAATACCTAATGTAGTCTCTTTAGAATAATACACAACAACCAGGGTTGGAAACAGTTCAAGAGGAAAGTGTCTCTATCTGGACAAACTCTTCCTGTGATCTCAGGAGTCCCCTCCATTCCCCCATTAATGGTCCTGTGGATGTGGGGAAAGGAACGTTAAGTTGTAACTACAGAAGTTACGACATACTCTCTAGTCACCCTCATGCTGGTCCTGCTTAATTTTTAGTGAAGATCGAATGCAATTGCTGCATGGACTCAGGGCATTGGTTTTGACCCAGAAAGTAAACTGCAGGCATAACTGCCAAATACCCACCTCCCTTCTAACCACTTTTCTACAACTTTTGGATGGAAATTCTACGTCTACTCATTAATTGTCTAGAAAGGACTGATTTTTGCCATTCAAAGTCGCCTGAGAATGTTCACGTATATTGGGAATTCAGCACGTTTCGATTAATACTTAAGTACCCCCACTCAAGCTTCAATTCAAAATCGAGATGAGGAATGTCCCAACTCTCCTGGTGTGGGGTACTGGGGGGTAAAGGCTCACCCAGGTGAATTTCACATGATTTTCTTACACCATCACTCAAAGGCATAAGGACCAGGAGGATCCTTCCTTTCTCTACTTAGTTTGTTGCTTCCCCACTTGCTGTCCTTTTGTGCTCCCTGTCTCCAATGGTTCAGGTACAAAATTAGGGGTTAGCAAGGAATAGGAATTTCAGAGAAGTAAACTCTGTGGAGTTGAGGAAAACCACAAATATTGTAGCACATGATTTGGTATGGCAAATGGAAAAAACAAGATCCAGCAGCCCGGCAAATTCTCTATTCAGTTATGTGAGCTTGGACGTGTAACTTCATCTTTGAGCTTTCTTCATTTGTAAAATCAGGGTCTTAATTTTTAAAAAGTAAAGAAAACTGAGGCTGATGTGGGGGGGATCGCTTGAGCCCAGGAGTTTGAAACCAGTCTGGGCAACATAGGGAGACCCTCTCTCTACAAATAATACAAAAATTAGCCAGGCATGGTGGCGCATGCCTGTGGTCCCAGCTACTCAGGAGGCTGAGGTGGGAGGATCACTGAGCCCAGAAAGTGGAGGCTGCAGTGAGATTTTATTGTACCATTGCACTCCTGCCTGGGCAACGAGCAGAATCCTGTCTCAAAAATAAATAAAGAAAGAAAAAAAGAAAATGAAGAAAACTATTCATCATGCCAAAGCCCATGAGCCATGCCTGGCACCAACAGTTGGCATCTCTGTTTTTGTTCACATATGGTCATTTTATCGAGATAAACTGAGGCCACTCCAGCCCTTGCACCTTTGAAAACTGCTTAAGACTAACTGCTGACCTCTCATAATGCATTTTGGAAAAGAATACTTTATTGCGTATTCATTACTCTTAATTTATTTCAAAAATCAGGTTTTTTACTTTATCAAGTTCTTTTTTTTTTTTTTTTTTTTGAGATGTAGTCTCGCTCTGTCACTCTGGCTGGAGTGCAGTGGCGCATGATCTCGGCTCACTGCAACCTCCGCCTCCTGGGATCAAGCGATTCTCCTGTCTCAACCTCCCAAATAGCTGGGACTACAGGTACCTGCCACCACACCCGGCTAATTTTTTGTATTTTTAGTAGAGACAGGTTTTCACCATGTTAGCCAGGATGGTCTCTATCTCCTGACCTTGTGATCTGCCCTCCTCAGCCTCCCAAAGTGCTGAGATTACAGGTGTGAGCCACCACAGCCAGCCTTACCAAGTTCTTGAATAAGTGACTTTCATGTGCCAGGCGCAGTGCTAGGAACTTTCTTAAACACGGCATTTGAATCTCTACAGCAATCCCACAAGTAGGTACCAATTTCCCCCTTTCACAGTGAAATAAATGGAAATTCAGAGATGGTAAGTGAATGACTCAGAGCCACTATCAGTCAGAATTAGTGGAGGTAGAACTGGAACTCGGGCCTGGCTAGAATTATTCAACACAAACAGAATCTAATTATTTCCCTTACAAAAATCAGAGGAGGCTGGGCATGGTGGCTCATGCCTGTAATCCCAGCACTTTGGGAGGCAGAGGCGGGCAGATCACTTGAGGTCAGGAGTTTGAGACCAGCCTGGTCAACATGGTGAAACCCCATGTTTTTAAAAAAAAACAAAAATTAGCCAGGCCCATGCCTGTAGTCCCAGCTACTGAGGAGGCTGAGGCAGGGGAATTGCTTGAACCTGGGAGGTGAAGGTTGCAGTGAGCCAAGATGGCACCACTGCGCTCCAGCCTGGGCAACAGAGCAAGACTCCATTTAAAAAAAAAAAAGGAAAGGCCCTCTGTGTTGTGGTTAGGGCCTCAGGTTCTAGGGTCAAAATCGCCTGGTTCAGTGCTACTTGGTCGCTTTCTACCATTGCGGCCTGGGGACCTCACTGTCGTCTTTAAGCATCCATTTCTTCATTGTAAAATGGTCACCTAAGAGGGGCAACAGGTGAGATCACAGACGGGAAGCATCAAACTCTGTGTCGCACGTTAGCTCGTAAAGGATTCTCACCATTTTCATTACATAGATATGCATTTAGCGAACAATAGCGACCTTACATATTTGTGTGTCACCGTGTGAACTTATAATTCCATGTCCTTCATGTAAACGATGTGTTTCCATCAAACGTATTTTCAGAGACTCGCGTTACTGCCTCACTTCTAATTTTCTATGATATATGATTGTTTCTGTGTAGGCAACACCAGACATTGTTTTCCCATGTAGGCTGGAACACTAGAAAACCGCCCTGTATGTGAAAATGCCAATGCACTTTATAAGCAAAGTCAACCGCAAAATGTTTATAGGGTCAGGCGGTTAGAGCTGAGGTACAAACATGGTTTAGAAGGAATTCTTACAATGGTGCTAAAGTTCTAGAAGCAAATACTATGTGGGAGGCCATAGAAAGAGTGAATTATTGTTCACACTTCAGCTTTGATTTGGAGACACCTGTGAAAGAAAATAATCTTTTTCCCAGTACTTACTGGTTATTTTATTTCCAGAAAACATGCTTGTTATTTTAGCCGAGGTAATTGCCTTGGCTTTCGGGTATGGTTTGTGCTAAATGAACAGTGACACCTACTGGTGGAAGATGATCACGTTTCTTTACTAAAAGAAGCTCCTGTTCTCACTTAGCTGTATATAATCCCAGAAATAATACACAGTGTTTTGATTTCAAAGAGCAAAGAACCAACACTGGAGTTTAAAAGAAAAATCAAACCACGTCGAGGCAGATACATGAATATAGACAAATTCACTTTCTGGAGTGAAGATTGTGCTTTTCTTCTCTAGAAATGCTGGGTTCGCCCGACCACCACCACAAAAATAAGCTTGTCAGAGCTGCTCCAAGTAAAGGCAGTTCAAGTGCCAAGTTTAGATGTTTGGCTTGACACACCTGTTTCTCGTCTCTCCATGGAGTAAACAGATTGGCAGAGGCTGCTTCAAGCACATTTTTTGTCTAACTCGTTACATATTAATACTTCCAAAGTAAATCTCTCCATTCTGTAACTTTGTTATTGAAATATTTTTATTAACATACAGTAATACTTTTCCAGATGGCATTATCAGAAGTTTTAGTGAGAATAAGCAACTGAAAACACAACAGCTGTTCGGCTGGCAGCGTGAGAGCCCTGCGCTGCAACACTGCCAGGTCCCCATGGAGTCAGCCAGGCCTGGGGGCCAGGCCCAGGAAGGAGCGTGGGAGGCCAGCCTGCAGCTCCCAGCATTACTCACGCCCCTGGGTGGGCCACTGAGTCTGCGTCTAGGTTTGGAGTAGAAAGTAGGAGGTCTGTCTACATTCCCCTAGCTCAGCTTTGCCTAGGGCCCTGTCCTTGGGGAATTACTAGACACTGTTGATTTACAAAAGCTGGTATTTTCATCTAATTAGGTTCTCTGGGTCTAGAGGTTAAAACCCAGGGGGACCGGAGGGATGACTGGTTGGCAGCCGAAATCTCCAATGTGTTGTGAAACTTATTTAAGCTGAGTTTCCTTGCCTGTGAAAATGTGTGTGTCGAGTCCGGCTGTGACAATTACAGGAAACAGTAGACCTAACCCCCAGCCCCGTGAGTTTTTTCTTTTTTAAGACACAAATCCCATTCTCAGAGTTATGGGAGAAGGTAATTTTTTTTTTTTTTTTTTTTTTGAGACGGAGTCTGGCTCTGTCATCCAGGCGGGAGTGCAGTGGCCGGATCTCAGCTCACTGCAAGCTCCGCCTCCCGGGTTTACGCCATTCTCCTGCCTCAGCCTCCCGAGTAGCTGGGACTACAGGCGGCCGCCACCTCACCCGGCTAGTTTTTTGTATTTTTTTAGTAGAGACGGGGTTTCACCATGTTAGCCAGGATGGTCTCGATCTCCTGACCTCGTGATTCGCCCGTCTCGGCCTCCCAAAGTGCTGGGATTACAGGCTTGAGCCACCGCGCCCGGCCGGGAGAAGGTACATTTCATACACTTTAATTCAGAGATTAAATCAATAGCGCACGGTCTTGGAGGCCTTAGATGACTTTTTTTTTTTTTTTTTTTTTTTTTTTTTTGAGACGGAGTCTCCCTCTGTCGCCAGGCTGGAGTGTAGTGGCGCCATCTCTGCTCACTGCAACCTCCGCCTCCCGGGTTCAAGTGATTCTGCTGCCTCAGCTTCCCGAGTAGCTGGGACTACAGGCGCGCGCCGCCACGCCCAGCTAATTTTTGTATTTTTAGTAGAGATGAGGGTTTTACCATGTTGACCAGAATGGTCTTGATCTCTTGACTTTGTGATCCGGTCACCTCCACCTCCCAAAGTGCTGGGGTTACAGGCGTGAGCCACCGCGCCAAGCCCATTAGGTGACTTTTACAGGCCATCGAAAACCGGCTGCCATCAGAAACTCTGGACCCACAGGCAAGCTCTCTCCTTGCTCTTGGCCCGGGTCTGGAGCTTGAATGAGGGGTGAGCATGAGCTAGCGTAGCCACACCCACTACTCCTTCCTCGGCCCCATCACCCTCCAGAGTTCTTTCCTCCATCTTCCTTTCTTCTCTTTCTGGTACCTCATCCCAGAGCTTTAGCTGCTTCCCCAGTAGACGCGGCTTTCAGGGCAAATCCTGCATTCCGACCTCTGTCCTGCATGCTCAGCATCTGCTGGACGTCTAGGTGGGGGAGTCTTCAACACGCCAAGGCCCCCGGGCAGGAGGATGGTGACAGTTCGGTGTGACCACACTCCATAGCACAGTTGATACAAGCCTTGCCTTGAAGCACTTTGTCTTATGGTCAGAACCATGAACCATTCTCTCTGGCCCATATTAAAAAGATTAAAAGCTGATAGTTTGCCTTCCCCCACCCCCTGCCCCGCCTAGTTTTTATGAGCAAATATAGGAAACTGTCTCCTGCGAGGCAGCAGGTAGGCATGGATGAGGCTGGTCAGGGATCGCTGGTAAGAACAGGTGTCTGTTGCTATTACTCTCTGTTGGTCTGCCTGGGCTTGAATTTAGATGCCGGGAGCTGCTGGGCCCATCACTAGAATGACTTTGGGTGAGTTGTTTAGCAAATTCATGCCTCATTCACACATTTATTCAACAAATATGAACTGGCATCATCTACGAGCCAGGTCCTGTTCTAGGCACTGGGAGACGTCAGTGCTCAAAAGAAACAAAGCTCCGGCCCCGCAGTGTGTGCGCTCTCCTGGGAGGAAAACAGACTGAGAAAAACAAGCTCAATCCATCATCAAGCTCTCCGGTATCTTAGAGCAGGGGTGGCCACACTTTTCAGTAAAGGGCCAGGCAGTGCATCTGTTAGCTCTGAGGGTCACTGGTCATTCTGTGAAAGTGGCCACCGTCAGTACAAGAACCAAAAGGTGTGGCTGTGTCCCAGTAGAATGTGATTATAAAGTGGTTCACTGAGCTCTGTGTCAGAGCATTTTCATAGGTGTCGTGGAAGCGAAGTGGGAGAGTCCGGTTAAGGGGGACCTGCTGCACCTGAGATGGGAGGATGGGAAGGGCAGGTTGAACTTCAGAGTAAACTTCATCGAGAAGTTGCAATTTGAGCAAAGACAGGACCCAGAGGGAGCCAGCTGGGTGGGCACCTGCAGGATCCCAGGGTGTTCCCAGTGGAGTGATGCTGGATGAAAGCGCACGGCATGTTCTGGCACACCCAGAGAGCAATGCAGTTCCAGGAGACACTGTGGGGAGAGAGGGATGCAGTGGGGAGGCCGGGTGAGGACACCTGGCTCTCATTGCCAGTGAAATGGGCAGTGAAGGGGAGTGAGAGCAGAACTGACAACCCCTGAAGTCCTGCTCTGGCTGCTGTCTGGGATGAAGGTCAGGAGCGGCCAGGCAGACTCCAGGAGAGATTAGACTATTGCAGCAACCAGGGCAGGAGGTGGCTGTGGCTTAGATCCGGGTGGTGGGGGCAGCCGGGGGACATTTTCGGAGGATTGTAAGAGAGGCGTGAGAAAAGACTTACAACACCTCGAAGGCTTTGCATTTCCTCATCTGTGGCTGGAACAATCACTCTGCCATAGGAGTATCTGAGGATCAGCTAAGTTGACTCACGTAAAGGGTTTGGCACAGTGCTTATTACTTAGCTATTGCTCAGTTCATGTAGGTAGTGTCCTTACTGTTTATTATGATGTTATGGAGTTGTTCACATCTAGATTTGACTCTAAGCTAAATCACCTACCAGCCAGAGGATCTTGAAAAGGTTCGTAATCTCGAAGTTTCAATTGCCCACGTATATCAAATGAGTTTAAGACAGAAAGTGAGGAGGCCTATCTGCATGAATGGTTCCTCGAGGACAAGGTAAGATGTTACTGGATCTGAGTGGGTCTCAATTATATGATCACCACTTTCTTGGTGCCCCTCTCCGGCGTTATTCTATTGAGTTAGCTGTGTTCTCCCCACGTCTCTTTGGGAGCAGCCTGCCCTGCACTCAGGCCACAGAGCTCTGGAGTCCTGTTGACTCCACACTCATGGTGAACTTGTGGGTAAGAACCAGGTGACGCTCCGCAGAATGGCAGGCTCCGTCCTTCCCTCTGAGGAGCTGCCAACAGTGTGTAGGTGGAAGAAAGTGAATTCCTCCCATACCTAGCTCCCTTTCAAAAGGCATTCAATTTCCTGTGACTGATGAGAGAGTTTGTATCTGAAATGGAAGCCTCTTAATTTATAACCCACAATAATGGAGTCTGGCAACTACAGACCCTCCCGGTGCTGTCCAGCGGCTGCCCTGCCTATGGAGACCGTCCTCTGGGGGAGGAGCATAAGGTGCCTTTCATGCCTTTTGCGCTTTGGGGCTTCACCAGGAAAAGATGACCTTGCTCAGTTAAAAAAAAAAAAAATCATCTTCACCCAACGTGCAGTCGCTGTGAAGCGTCGAGAAGAACACGTGCCATTGAATGGTGGCACCTGAATTACCTGCCATTTTCTATTTTTCAAAACAGTCTCAGCTAAAGGCTAGAAGTGAATAAATAATTCTACCGCCACTCCTCGAAATAAGATTTTAGCACTCTGTTATTTGCTTCGAACAGGAGATCAGAGAACATTTGAGAGTGGCACTTTGCATTTGGGACATGGCACGGCAGCCGTGGCTGACGGCCAAGGACTGTCTCAGGCAGAAACCCTTGCCTGGGGCCTCGGGTGCGTCTTAACAGAATCTGGGAATAAATACCAGGACCTGACACAGAGCGCCCGAGAACACAGAGACTGGCCGCTGCCTGTGACAAACAACGCTGGACACCCTGCAGTCTTCCGGAGAAGGGTGCACAGCTCTGACATCTGGGGAGAAAATGCTGGAAAGAACCTCTTCTGCAAAACCCTGCGTGGAGATTGAGAGCATAGTGTCGAGTTTCCACCTTGTTGAGAGTTTGTGCTCCAGAGAGCCATTTGCAGCAAAGAAAGAGAGAAGTCTGAATTAAAATGACACCAGTTCCCTGCCCTCACTCACCCTTCCCCACTCAGCCCAGGACACAGTGCTGTCAAGGAGTTTCATGTCCCACCTCTGTGCCTGGCTGCTTCTCTTGGGCACCTCTTCCTTCACGGAGTGTTCACCTCTTTCTCCCAGCTCTGCCTCGCTTCCCTTTCCACAGTCTCCCCTTCAGGAGGCAGGAAAGAGAAAGGAATAGCAGTTGGGTGAGGCCTATGTTGCCTGACTTTCAAGCTGTAAATGCTTCCCTGTCCTCTCGGGAAGTTTCCCTTTTAATTAAAAATTGCATGTTTGAATGAGCTTCCTCAGAGCTGGGGAGCTGGAACATCTCATTTGTCTGGCATTATCCTTTTTCTCAGGAATGGCCATATGGCTTCCTTCTCAGCTGGACTCCTGTGGGAAGCTGTGAAGAGAAGGTGCCCTGGGACCTGCTCAGGTGTCCCTGGGACCCGGGGCAGGCCATGCCTTTGTGAGCTTCATCTCATGCCAACACCCCCAGTTCCCAGGCTTTCCTGGCCCACCCTGCCAGCCCACCACGGCCAGCATGCCCACATGAGCCCGCCAGGTTCGGCCTTCTCCCCCAGTTCTCACTGCAGCATGCCCACTTGGCTTCCATTCCCAGCTGGCCAGATCCCTACATCCTCTCTGATGCATTTGGTTACCCTGTGTTGATGTGCTGGCGACCTGCTACAGCTGTCATTCCCTTTGCTGTGGTATGTGTATATGAATTTTTCTTCTAATGGAAAGAGACTTAGGAAGTGAAGGCAAAGTAGAGGGAGGACAGGGCCCTGGCAGTGGAACAAGGAACAGAAATGTCACGGGGAGTCTTACAGACCCTCCAGACCATGCCCTGGAGGCCAGTGTCTGGGAGACAGTGGGTTTCCACAAATAAATGGGAAGGGGTCCCACAGCCCTAAATGCACAGTCCTCTGCCCCTCAGCCTTCCACATACTTGACCTCCTGGTGTCATTTAGGTGTTCAGAAAAGGTAATATCATTTCCAAAGGAGCTGAATGTGTTTCCAGAATAAAGCTCAATCCCTACGAGATTCTAGTCCAGCCGTCAGGAAGGCAGGCAAGAGCAGACAGAGCCTGTCTCTGATTACTCTTCATTCTCTGGCACAGACCACAGGGATACAAGCATAGCTGCTGCTTAATAAGCTCTTGATGACTGAATGAGGGAGGGAGGAATGAGTGAGTGGAGGAAAGAGTGAGTGAAGGAACGAGTGAGGAAGGAATGAGTGAGGAAGGAATGAGTGGAGGAATGAGTGAGTGGAGGAATGAGTGAGTGGAGGAGTGAGTGAGGAAAGAATTAGTGAGTGGAGGAATGAGTGAATGGAGGAATGAGTGAGGAAGGAATGAGTGAGTGGAGGAATGAGTGAGGAAAGAATTAGTGAGTGGAGGAATGAGTGAGGAAGGAATGAGTGAGTGGAAGGAATGAGTGAGTGGAGGAATGAGTGAGGAAGGAATGAGTGGAGGAATGAGTGAGGAAGGAATGAGTGAGTGGAGGAATGAGTGAGGAAGGAATGAGTGAGTGGAGGAATGAGTGAGTGGAGGAATGAGTGAGTGGAGGAATGAGTGAGGAAGGAATGAATGAGGAAGGAATGAGTGATGGAGGAATGAGTGAGTGGAGGAATGAGTGAGTGAGGAATGAGTGAGGAAGGAATGAGTGAATGGAGAAATGAGTGAGTGGAGGAATGAGTGAGGAAGAATGAGTGAGTGAGGAAGGAATAAGTGGAAGAATGCGTAAGTGGGGGAATGAACAAGGAAGCAATGAGTGAGTGGAGGAATGAGTAAGGAAGGAATGAATGAGTGGAAGAGTGAGTGAGAAAGGAATGACTGAGTCCGCAGACAGACACTGTGTTGGTCTCTTAGGCATCCCTGTCACCATGGCACCCAGACTCTCTGACTGTATTAGTCTGTTTTCACACTGTTAATAAAGACATACCTGAGTCTGGGTAACTTATCAAGGAAAGAGGTTTAACTGACTCACAGTTCCACATGGCTGGGGAGGCCTCACAATCATGGCGGAAGGCCAGTGAGGGAGCAAAGGCATGTCTTACATGGCGGCAGGCAAGAGAGCGTGTGCAGGAGACCTCCCCTTTGTAAAACCATCAGATCTTGTGAGACTTATTCACTACCACAAGGACAGTATGGGGAAAGCCACCCCCATGATTCAATCATCTCCACCTGGCCCCGCTCTTGACATGTGGGGATTACTACAATTCAATGTGAGATTTAGGTGGGGACACAGCCAAGCCGTGTCACTGACCTAGAGCCTCTGGGGTCTCATGAGTAAAAACAGAGGCCTTAAATCCTGCCTCACAGTGAAACGAGAGTTTGCCAGCATCCCGGAGGTCCTGCACTAGTTTGTATCACCGCTGACAATATTAGGTTTTTGATCTGAAAAGTAAAATCTACTACAGGGAAGCAGGATGAGTCAACTGCCTTCCTTCCACCTGAGGAAACCAGTTTCAGGATGAAACTTCCTGTTTACCCAGATTTTGTAAACATTACCAAACCATCGAGTGGCCCTTTCTGTTATTCTTATGGGTAGGTGATGAGTTGCTTTGCTTGGTTTTAAGGAATCCCATCATTCTGAGGATTCAATGTTCTGCCGGTACCTGAGGCTGCTGCCATCAAGCCCCTTGGCGTGCCATTGTCATGAGCACCAATGAGCATTTCCCATGGCGCTTTTTTCCCTCCCTCACCATAACCCCGATTCTCCTCCCTGCTCCTCCCCATCCTCCATTCCATGCTTCCCCAGGTCCATCTGCTTCCTTGTAACCAACGCATGGCCCGCAATGAGCCCCAGAGTGGAGAAAATAGCTCACCCTTCCCCTCTCACTGCTGTGTGTGTCCAGCTCAGACCCAGGCTCCTCAGAGTATCTGCCAGGAGCAGGGCCTTAGTGGGCCATGAGCTTGCTGTGCAGCCTGGCAAGGTCAAACAGTTGGTTGGGAGGTTACAGTTGGTTGGGAGATTCTCAGCTTTACTTAAAGGCCAGTGCCACTGTTCATAGCTCAGGGTTTGTATGTGCCTCCCCCAGGTCAGGAAAGGACTGAAAAAGAGCTGGACCCAGTGGGTATGAGCAGGGCTCAGTGTGGAGTTCACATCAGCCACCACTCCCAGATACACTGGAGGAGGACACAGCAGGCCACCAGCTCTGGGACAAGAGCTACCAGCTGAGACATGCTTATACTCTCACTCATGTTCACTCTCACCCAGATTCCGTGCCACACACCTGCCCCAGGCCCCCCGCCACAACTTATGCAAGCCTTCCCCATCCCCTTCTTCAAAGGCAGCAGGCACTCAAAAAAAGTACCAAATCGCTGACCCAGCAGACGCATGGGCTGCCCAGAGCCTACACCTGTGATCTTTTCCATCCTAGCACAGGTACAGGAAAGGTCACTGTGCCTGGCTTAGCACTTTTATTCATGATACACATGAGACAGAATTTAATCTTCCTGTTTCAAATACTCCCTGAAATATTTTCCAATTCTGCTTCTCAGCTGAAAAGCAAGACAGGGTAAACTTTATGAGAATGGATCTGCTACTCAGATTTATATAGATACATCGCAGTTCTATTGATCTGAGGAACGCTGAGAACCTTGGGAATGAACAGAAGGCAGACTGCCCCTGGGCCTGCGGGTTTCTTCAGGCCGGTGCTAAAGGGGTTGTCATCTAATAGCGACCAGACTCTGAAAGAACACTGGGTTTGCAAGCACGTGACCTCAAACCTGGCTGACTCGGGTCTTAAATTCTTATTCCATGGATTGTTGTTTATTGCAAAACATCACACCTAGGTTGGGCTTGCTTTCATTTTTACAGTGACGGCCTTATGTGATGCCATTGAACATTCTGGCAATCTAAAAATATCCAGCAAGCACACCACTTTCCTCTGAGCTGAGATGTGCTGTCAGTAGGAAAGCTACTTGTCTATGCCCTGAGAAAGGGGCACCCCAGAAAGACTGGGTCCTTCCCCACTTTATGTATTCGTGTCAGCACACTACTTTTTTGTGTGCCATTTGGTAATTTCTTCTTGAAGATCCTACTCAGGGAGCCATATGGCCATTGTAACCTGGCCATTAGAGCACACACAATGCTCTCATCGTCTCAGAGATTTTCTGTCCAAAATGCTTGTAGTATTGAAGAGTATTCTCAACCATAACCATAGTGTTTAAAAATGCGTCCTCCTGGCCAGGCGTGGTGGCTCACGCCTATAATCCCAGCAGTTTGGGAAGCCAAGGCAGGTGGATCACAAGGTCAATATAGCCTGGCCAATATGGTAAAACCCTGTCTCTACTAAAAGTACAAAAATTAGCCGGGCATGGTGGTGGGCGCCTGTAGTCCCAGCTACTCAGGAGGCTGAGGCAGGAGACTCGCTTAAACCCAGGAGGCAGAGATTGCAGTGAGCTGAGTCCTCGCCACTGCACTCTAGCCTGGGCGACAGAGCGAGACTCCGTCTCAAAAAATTAAAAATGTGGCCTCCTTAATACAGCATCTGCAAGTCTTGCTGCATGCTTGTGAATTTCTTGGGGGGATAGCATATAAATGGGCAAAGTCCACCTCATTTTAGATAAGATTTCATTAGCTATTCCTAATGTTTTATTTTAATGAAGTAATGAAAAGAGATGTCATTGTGGATTCTTTTTTAATGTCCATGAATGGTTTCAAGTGACATCGTATGGGGACAAAAAATACACCGCAGACCTTGCCACTTGAGCAGCATTTCCACAGCTGTTTTCTTCCTGCAGATCCTTCTTGCGTTCCACACATGTCCACTCCCGGTGTCGGCATCGCCCACCCCCTGACCAATGGCACAGGCTCATCAGCCCTCAGTATTGTTAAGGGGAAAATGAAAGAGTTTTTATTATTACAAAAGCAATACATACTCGTTTGACAATGTCAGTAAATTGTACCAAAAAAAAGGAAAACCTAGAAAACAAACATAATCTCATGTGGCTGGATGCAGGATTTTTGACTCATTGCTGCAAAGCTTTCTAGATACGTTTTACATGTATACGCGAACCCACATGTGCGCGATTTTAACAGAGACAAGTTTACGCTGATGGGCTTTTTTACCAGTTTTTCACCTTTAATCGTGTGTCAAAAGCATCTTTGCATTTCTCTAATGCTGTGTTTAATGATGACCATTCGTCAGGGTGTGCCATGACTTATGTAAATGTTTATCTTGCGGAATGATGATAATTTTCCCGTGGCTGAATTTTTCCTGTGTTCCTGACTTTTCTCTAAAAAGAAAAATTCCTAGAAGAGGAAGTTAGAGAGTCAAAGTATGTGCATGTTTTTAAGGCTTTTGCCAAGCGCGTCCATGTGAAGAGACCGCTAAACTGGCTTTGTGTGAGCAATAAAACTGTTTATTCCCTTCCGTGCAAGTGGGCTGAGTCCGAAAAGAGAGTCAGTGAAGGGAGATAGGAGAGAGGCAGCTTTGTAGGACTTGGGTAGGCCGTGGGAAGTCACAGTTAAAGGTGGTTATCTATTGTTAGCAGAGGAGGGGGTTCCAAGGTGCATGGTAGGGAGATCATAAGATTCATTGTCCAAAAGAAGAAAGTCACGAGGTCGATTGATCAGCTGGGGCAGGGCCAGAACAAGTCATAATGGTGGAAAGTCATAAGGTTGGTCAATCAGTTAAGGCAGGGGCTGGCTGTTTCACTTCTTTTATGGTTTTCCTTTGGCTGCTTCAGACTTCTTGGCTCCTGCAGGCCATCTGGACATATATGTGCAGGTCACAGGGGCTATAATGGCTGAGCTTTGGCTCAGAGGCCTGACGGCTTTGCATCCAACACTTATCCTCAACTCTAAGAAGCACTTTTTTGTGTATTTTAACATTTCTGAAATCAGGATATTTTAAATTGATGTGGATGTTTACAATGGTAATATAATGGGGCTTTTCTTTCTTTGATCAAGCCACTATTAAATTGAAGGTGCTTTTTACCATTAATGTCATCTTAGAATGAAGGCATTTCAGTCCTGTTAAATTACCTCCCAGCAAACAATTGTGCCAGTGTGCAGAGCCTCCCACCGAGTGCAGCTGCCCGCTTCCCCAGCCCCTCCCTTTTCAGCTTTGCCAAATGAGAAGCAATATTGTTTCTTATTTATCAAGTCAGTGTACTTCTATATTTATGACTCACTCATGATTAATTACCATTAACATATCTCTTAGCAGTTATAATTTTGGTATGACTTTTTGTTTTTCATGTAGATTATGACTCTGTAAAAAATTGTGAAACCATATTTATAAAAATATGAAGACATTTTAATGACAAATATAGCATACTCATTATAGAGGCTTTTATGTAAATATAATTTGGTGATCTTAATTTAAAATAAATCTTAATTAAATTTCTCCGAAGTCCCCTTTTGTTGAAAATATCCAACGAGCCCAAACCTTGGCTGGCCTAAGCTCATGGTGTTTCCAAGTCAGCCAGAAGCTCTGTCCTTACCCATAGCAGCAGTGCCGAGACAGTCCTCTTCAGTTCTAGCTGCATTTCCAAGTCCATCAGTGATGGTGCAATTGTGTTGACATAATTCATTGTCTGAGAAATGCTTACAGATTTGCGAATCCCAGATTGTGGTAACATGATTGAACATGACTTGGCGTGAATCACTGATTGACAGAAACAAGTTGTATGTACATTTGAAATGCTTGCTCATCACTGAACACAAAGAGAGAAGGATCCATTTTGCTTGCAGAGAATGGAAATAACCAGGGCAAAAGGAGTTTTTATTGAAAATCACAGTATTGCCATTAACCCAAAACACATTTCCTTTGGGCTAATACTAAGAAGCCATTTTGTTGTGCTATATAAAGCATTGCATTCAAAATCCTGTTGTTACTGATATGATAAAGCAGAACTTAGGGTACCATTCAAAGAAACAAAATAGGAAGTTCCTATCAAGTTACAGTGGTTGAACCTTTTAAAAAGTTTCTGTATACTGAGCAGACATCTCGCTGTAAAATAAGAACTTGAAAGCAACCACCTTACGTTTTTGGTGGATTTGAGAAAAATAGCTGAAATGTGCCCATAGTGGATCTCCACCCATTTGAGATAACATCAAATTAAACTTCATGACTTTGGAAAAAAATGAGGAAAGTGGACGCTAACTGGGAAGATTTTACTGCAAACCAACACTTAGCTCAAATCAAGTGTATATATATATATATGAAATCAAGTGTGTATGTGTGTATATATATATATATGAAAAAAACACAAAGCCAGGAGATTGTGAGGGTCATTTCCATCCAGAGACCAATCCCCAGCTTCCCTTATCAGGTTTGTTCCTAGTGCTCTAAGGAGGTGGGTTTACTTCTAATGTTGAGCCAGTGTCAGATGTATGTTTATGTTAGATCCTTGAAATTAACTTGACATTCCTCTTCAGCAAGGAAAAGCGTCATTTTCCAAATTAATGGGAGGAAAAGTCTACTTTAAAGGAAAAATCTATTTGGACGGCCAAATTGGTAGGAACTGGTGTAGACTTGGCAGTTAACCCTTCTGCTGATCCCCTGTTGCCACTTCTCAAATTGCCCAGTGGGTACAAGACTTGGAACATGAGCCTGCCTGGCTGTGAGCACTCATAGACCCTCAGTTTCCCTTCCCTTTCTCCTGGAAACTGGCCCAAAATGCTGATTATGGTGGACTCACAGTTATTTATTTATTTATTTATTTATTTATTTATTTATTTATTTATCTTTATTTTATTTTATTTTGTTTTTGAGACAGGGTCTTGCTTTGTCACCCAGGCTGGAGTGGAGTGCAATGGCACGATCTTGGCTCACTGCAACCTCCACCTCTTGGGTTCAAGCAATTCTCCTGCCTCAGCCCCCCGAGTAGCTGGGATTACAGACCTGCGCCACCAGGCCTGGCTAATTTTTGCATTTTTAGTAGAGATGGGGTTTCACCACACTGGCCAGGCTAGTCTCAAACTCCTGACCACATGTGATCCACCTGCCTCAGGCTCCCAAAGTGCTGAGATTACAGGCATGAGCCACCATGCCCGGTCGGACCCACTTTTAAACAGCAATCTTGAAAAAGAGGGGCATGAACACAGGATGACAAATGACAACTAATGACTTTTCCCCCAAATCCCATTGTAAATCTTGTCACTGTGTGACCAAACCTATTTCACCCATTGCCATGTGTTCTTGGCCCATAATAAAGTGAAGGCCTGTGAGATATTTGGGGAGATAAATCAGCATTCAGTTTGAAGAGTCGGAGCTGGAGGAGAAGGTGGGAAGCAATGTTATCATTTAGTCAATCGTCCTGCCTTCAATGAAAATATAAAACATTAAACCTATATCAGACCATCCCGTAAGAGAAGAATTAGGTCCCCTTTTTATGACTTTAAAGGAACATATACTTTTCTGCTGGAACTCCACGCCACTGCAGTATTTACAGCTTTGCATTCTGTTTCTTAGAAGTATGTTGCTACTGACTTGAAAGAGGATGTCAGGTTCTCTGTAGCAATAAAGGGGCAGGTGTGGCCATCTGTGCCATTTCAGTGACTTATCTGAATAAGCAGTTCAATCCTTAGAAACAGAGCCTTCCCATGGAAAATATTTCATTTTGACTTGTGTCATTGTGCAGGGAGTGATATACACCATGATAAATTTTCCTGCAGAAAACTCTTTCTGAACACAGAACCATAGAAATGAATTATTGCAGATAATGTAAACTCAGAGACACCCCGACACATTTTTGTTCTCTTAAGTTTGAATCTTAACTAGATTTTGCAGATGCCATTGGGGTCATTGAGATAAGAAACTACGTCCAGTGGCTCATGGACACTGATGATATTAGCTCAATTTATAGAATTGTCTTGTTTGCATCTTGATGAATCTTGTTTACCCTTCAAGACATGAAGTGTCACTGGGGCTGTGGAATTTGGACAGACTGTCCAGGGAAAGCAAGTCATTTCCTCTTCTGTGACTGCTCTAACCTCTGTCATCCCACCTATGCGTTGCCACACAATTTTCTATATGGGTGCCTGTGTTCTTCTTTCTCTTCTTCTTAGAATAAACCTTTATTAAGCTCCTAGTCAGAGCCAAGTACTTGGATAGCAGTTCTCAGAATACATGGGTGAGACAATTGGGAACTTGAGTCTAGTGGGGGTGATGGATAAGGAAATAACCAGTGCAGGGTGGAAGGATTTAGGGTCAGGTCAGTACAGAGTGGTGAGAGCACATAGGAGAAACCAAAGGCCTGGAATCAGGGAGGTTTGCCCAAAGAGATTTCCTAATGGGGAATCAGAGTACCCCTTAGAATGTTTTCTGTTGCTATAATGGAATACCACAGACTGGGTAATTTATAAAGATAAGTTTATTTGGCTCTTGGTTCCGGAGGCTGGGAAGTCCAAGAGCATGCTGCTGGCATCTGGCCAGGCTCATCCCACAGCAGATAGGCAGAAGGGCAAGGGCACATGTGAGAGAGAGAGAAGGTTTCTCACAAAGCCCCTCCCCACAGTTACCCACTCCCACCTCACAGCATTACTGCATTCATGAGAGTGGAGCCCTAATAACCTAATAACCTCTGAAAGACCTCACATCAATAAAATCTCAGCATGAGTTCCAGAGAGGCCAAGCATTCAAACCATAGAAATCCCTATTCCAAGTCATCTAGGCAAAGGAGGGCTGGGAGAAGAGAGACTGAGGAGCACAGGATGCGAGCGTGGCTCTCCAGAGAGCGATTCTCACAGAGACTGGGCAGAGTCATTATGTGCTCCTGCCCTGAGGCCCTGCACTGCCAGAGAGAAGCATCCTCTCAACAAATGCTTGTGAGATAAAGGAATTATCTGATTCAGAACAATAACTGACCCCATGAGTGGTTTTCCGCTTCTCCATAGGACAACAGTAAAGGGCCCTTTGTGAGCTATTAGCCTTTTGAAAATTTGGTTCTCATCACAGAGATGGGATTTCAAAGAATAAGGAGTTAGATCATTGTTATTATTCAAAAAATATTGCTTTTTTGTGCTTTTCTTAGTGCTTGGCATGATCTACGTAGTTAGGCAACTTTTAAAAATATAGAATATTAGGTCCTGATATTACTAAGAGAGCCAGAAGAAAAAGGGGCCGTATTCCACCCTACAGATTATCAGCTCTCTGAGGGCCCTACAGTTCTAACAGTCTGTGTCACTAAATCGAGAAGGAGGAAGGGCGCCCAGCACTGAGAACAGTTGATACTTCACTCTCCATTGTTATTCAGCTTTGCAGGAGCTCAGGAAATGCCACCCCAAAATGTGGTGCTTTAGTGTGCTGACTCCTTAACAGAGGACACTTGGGGAACAGCAAAATCAGGGAAGGCCTTTCTCTGAACTTGCTTCTCCGTGAATACAATTGATGGATCTCAATTGTCGTGAATCCCCTCCCAGGGAATTGTATCAGCCAGGGAAGATTGGTACATGGACACCATGCCTGGAGAGACTACTGCCTGTTCTGCTCAGGGCTGCTCGGGAGACAAATTTTATTACCTGAGAGATTGTTTATCTACATAACAAGACAACCTTTATTCGCCTTGCAATTCTTCTCCTCACCCTCCTCTAACCGCCTCCCACACAAGAATCCCCAAGCTCCGGTTCTTTTCTGTGTGGAGGATATAGCTCTGTAGGCTTCCATCATCTAACCCTTCTTGGAGTCTCATATTTTGTGGGACTCTCATGTGTACAGAATTGAATATGCTCTTTCTCCTGTTAATCTGTTTATATGCCATTTTAATCAATAGCCCAGCCAAAGAACCTTGGAGGGTAGCGGGTAGCCATCTTTTGTTCCCCTACAGCTTCCAGCATGTCTCTCATGTTATGGGACCAAAAAGCTATTTATTAGTAGAGAGGCAGCAATGTCTGTGGCATTTCCTTGACTCACCTGAGATCCGCCCATTATCTCAGCCGCCCTGGGACACCATCGAGATACTTGCTCTTTAGCTGTCATTTAATTAGTTTGCTTTCTATGTCCTTAGCAAAGCAATAAAATTGAGAGAGAGAGAGAGGAAAAAAAAAAAAACTTAGGCAGGGGAAGAGTCTTATAAGTCTGGGTTTTATTTTATAATTTCGTAAGACACTGCAAGGTGTGCGTGTTGCTGGGAGATAACATTTTTCAGGTCACTGAAGGCATTTGGCTTCACCTCCTGCTCACGACCCCCCGAGGCATGAGTTATCTTTGGCCAACAGGCATCCAGAGGAGCCTTTAGAGCCCGGCCTGCCGCTGAGACTGTCAGGGCCATGATGACAATCAGCTCTCTAAGTGGTTCTGGCTCTCACCATTGTCTGCTAGTCAGGGCAGAGATGCATATCAGGAGGATAATGTGGGAAATGCTTCCACCATTATTACCCAGCCCCGAGCTGGGAACCTTCTTTAAGAGGCCTTAAGAACATAAGTAGAAGCATTAACAGCTTCGGTCCAGCGAGATTGGTATGTGAATAAACTTCTGGATCTCTCATCTTCTCTCTTTCCCTTTGAGCCAGAACATTCATGAATAATCATTTCTGGCAGAGATTCTGGGGCAGAAACACCTGAGCTCCAGTCCAGCCCCTGGAAATCCAAATGCAGCTGTCTGAGAATCTCGTGGAGAGACACGTGCCTAGAAAGTGTTTTGAGATATTTGGGGGATTTATTTCAGCTTCTGTCGTTAGTGTGTGCTTAACTTCAAGGGTAAAATCCAAATCAGCACTCTAAATTTTTTTTTTCTTTTAGTTTTTTTTTCTTTTTTTTTTTTTAGTTTTTTTTTTCTTTTTTTTTTTTTTTTAGTTTTTTTTTTTGTGGGCGGGTACAGAATCTCGCTCTTGTCGCCCAAGATGGAGTGCAGTGGCGCTATCTCGGCTCACTGCAACCTCTGCCTCCTGGGTTCAAGCCATTCTCCTGCCTCAGCCTCCTGAGTAGCCTGGATTACAGGCGCTCACCACCACGCCCAGCTAATGTTTTTGTATTTTTAGTGGAGACGGGTTTCACTATGTTGGCCAGGATGGTCTTAAACTCCTAACCTCAGGTGATCTGCCCACCTTGGCCCCCCAAAGTTCTGAAATTACAGATGTGAGCCACTGTGCCCAGCCAACTCTAACTTTTAAAATTAATTCTTTGGTGCTAAAGTATGACTGGCCTTTGGTAGGGTGGATCTTCTCCTCAATTCCCCAGGACATGACTAAACTATCACAAATGAAAGTCCTGTTGCTAAAACCGTGCCAGATCAAGCCTTCCAGCCTGATACTTTACATACAAAAGCAGGTGTCTTTGACCCAACCTTCTTTGTTGGCTAAATTAAGAGACTGCAATAACACCAGGCCAAAACTTATGTGAATGGTGGATTTCTATGACTACATGTTTATTAAGCTCATTCTATAATGAAGGATGGTGCTGCAGTCTTCAGAAACAGATGTTTGTTTGCCGCGTACTCTGATCAACAGTCTTCCCCTAGAATAATGGTCTGGACACTATCCGTCCCTGGTCTAAGATTTGACAAAGTGTGCAAACAAGTAAATCAGACAAGCAGAGACATGGTGAAAGTTAGCGATAACCCGGGACAGTTCTTATTTTCTGGTTTTCTTTAACAAATGACTCAGAGCGTGTGGCAGAAAAATTGATGTGCTCTCTCTGCAGGACAGTTACGCCTCATATTTTCTTTAATTTGACTGATTTTCTGTCCCCTGCAGCTCTTTTCTTCAACACAGTATGAAGTGAAACTCATATGGGTCGTCCAAAGGCTGAAAATAAACAGAGCATCCTTTATTAGAAAAAAAAAAAAAAAAAACCCTGAATTTCTTTGTCTTCGAATATGTTTAATTTTTGGCCGGGTGTGGTGGCTCATGCCTGTAATCCCAGCACTTTGGGAGGCTGAGGGGAGTGGATTACCTGAGGTCAGGGGTTGGAGACCAGCCTGGCCAATATGGTGAAAGCAAAACTCTGTCTCTACTAAAAATACAAAAATTAGCTGGGCGTGGTGGCATGTGCCTGTAATTCAAGCTACTTGGGAGGCTGAGGCAGGAGAATTGCTTGAACCCAGGAGGTACAGGTTACAGTGAGCTGAGATTGTGCCATTGCACTCCAGCCTGGGCGACAAGAGCAAAATTCCATCTCAAAAAAAAGATTAGGTTTAATTTTCTAATCTTCCCCATGTCCCTACCTCACCTCATCCAACTTTCTTCTAAAATATTGGAGGTGTTCTGTCACTTTTGTTCTGTGGCCCCTTAACTGAATTCTGCATGGTGCAAGGAGTCCTCAGACTGCAGGGTCCTTGGAGACCTGCACAGTCCAGCATGGTGGCCGCCAGCCCCGGGAGGCTCCTGTCCAACACGGTGCCCACGTGAGGCTCCTGAGCCCATAGAATAGGGCTAGTACCAACTGAGATGCATTGAAAGTGCAAAAGCAGACCTGATTCCAAAAGCTTAGTAAAAATGAATGTAAAATAACTCATTACCAATTTTCATATCGATTGCATGTTGAAATGATACAATTTTGAATATATTTAGTCAAGTAAAATACTGAAATTAATTTTACCTGTTTCTTTTTCCTTTTTTCATATAGCTACTAGACCATTAAAAATTCTTGCTGTTTCAACTGGACAGCACTGTTCTAGGCTGTATCCTTTCACGGTGGTTTCAAAATCAAAAAGACAAAAGTGTTGCAGAATTACACTAGCAGAGTGAATTACACTGGAGTGCTAGCATCATCCCTCACACTTGGGTTGGTACTCTCTGGGGGCTATCATTTCCAGCAAACTCCATTGGTCCCAGTTCACCTTCCTCTTCTTCCTGCTGAAACAGGAGAGTTCCCTGACCCACCCCCATCGCAGGACATGCGACAGGTGTCTGGCTTATCTGTTCAGCCACCACCACCGCTCAAACTCCTCATGGGAGGGGGAGCATGCAGATGGGCAGGTGCAGGAGCTAGGATGAGTGTTTCTGGGCTCTGGCCTCATAGTAGCGTCTAGGGGTGGTTGCCTGCGACTCCCAAAGCCCAAGTGGCTGTATGTTATAGTGCGCTCTTTTAACTTTGCTGTCTACAGATAGCTTAAGTGTTAAACAGCGCAGTGGACTCTCTGTGTTTTTGCAAGGGCAGAGGGCCAGTGTGACAGCTTTCCATATTCCGAATTCTTGTCTGGTGTCTGGAAAAATCAGGTCACACATGGACTTGAAGGATGGTGAATTCAGGGTTTTACTGAGTGGTGGATGTGGCTCTCAGTGTGATGGATGGGGAGCTGGAAAGGGGATGGAGTGGAAAGATGATCTTCCTCTGGAGTTTGGCCATCCAGCAGCCAATCTCCTCTCTGTCTGCAGCAGAACTCCTCTCAACATTCAGGTATTCCTTCTCTTCTCTCCTTCTCTGCTGCTCTTCTGCTCGTGGAGCCTGGGGTTTGGAGTTTATATGGGGACAGGATATGGGGGGCATGGCAGGCCAAAAGGCAACATTTGGGTGTGAAAACAGGAATGCCTGTTCCCATTTAGGGCCATGAGTTTCCAGGCTTGAGGGTGGGGCCTTTGCTGGGGAACTGCCCTCTTCTACCCAATATGTCCCTGTCTCCTGTCTGTAACCTCCTCATTCCTATCTCCTCACTGCAACCTGCACCTCCCAGGTTCAACACTCTGCTCCCATGGAACCTCGCATCCACCATATAACCAGGACACAGCTGACCATGAACTCTGTGAGGCCACGGAGAATGGCCAGTGCCTTACCATTCACATACAGCACATGCTTTATGAGTACTTGTGGAATGGAGGGAGGGTTGGGTAGAGCGAGGGAGAGGTGAATTGTGACTCCTCTGAAACTGGAAATTGCGTACGTTCTACATCTTTGCAGGTCCCAGCAATGCATGGTGTACACTCAGGAACTTTTGGTTGAATGAATGAGCTAGAACAGGGTCTCTAAATGGTGCATACAAGTCACTCGGGGATCCTGGTAAAATGAAAGATTCTGGTCTAGTATTCTTTTTTTTTTTTTTTTTTTTTTTTTTTTGAGACGGAGTCTCGCTCTGTCGCCCAGGCTGGAGTGCAGTGGTGCAATCTCGGCTCACTGCAAGCTCCGCCTCCCGGGTTCACGCCATTCTCCTGCCTCAGCCTCCCGAGTAGCTGGGACTACAGGCGCCCGCCCCTGCGCCCGGCTAATTTTTTCTATTTTTAGTAGAGACGGGGTTTCACCATGGTCTCGATCTCCTGACCTTGTGATCCGCCCACCTCGGCCTCCCAAAGTGCTGGGATTACAGGCGTGAGCCACCACGCCCGGCCTCTGGTCTAGTATTTCTTGAGTGGGGCCTGAGATTCGGGTTTTCTGACATGCTCCTGGGTGATGCTGATGCTGCTGGTCTGGGAACCACATTCTAGGGAACTAACTAGAGCCAGTGCTGTGATGTGAATTTAGTTATGAACATGGGTGGGCGCTCCTTCAATTCATGTCTCATGGATGCTCCAACTGACAGTAACTGTTTCAACCTCCTCTCTATCTGTGACTCTCCTCTCTCACTAGACTCCAGAAGATTCTGAGCTGCTATGGTGCTCTGTTAGGAAGACCAAGGGCACGGGCGTCATCTTCTTGAGAAAACTTTCTCATCAATGTGACTCTCCCAGGATTTTGCTGCAAAACTTAGTCCTCCTCCACTGAAAGCCATAAACCTTTGAGTGTGTCTCCCTGGCCTTGACTTTCTCTGGAACTTCACTCCCATCCTGCCCCCTCTCTTGCTAGAATCTCCATTCTCTCTCTTTTCATCATCTTTTGCTGTTTTCAGACTGATTGAGAGCTCTCTGTTGTGAAGCCTTCTCCACCCCATCATGCCTGTGACCTTAGCTTCGGAATCTAGCTAACCATTGAACCATTGGACCAAGATTGTGGCCTCCAAGGTCGCTAAAGTACTTTCCCTGGCAGAAAGTCTTAGTTATTCCTCTTGTACTCGGGACTGACCTCTCCATTCTCAGTGCTGGGTTCCCTCAACACTGCGCTATCCTCTTCTGCTTCTCAGAAGTTGAGGCTTTTCCAGCTACTACTGCTTGTTCATTCTGCAAAGGTTTGATGATTCCCATTACTCTGTTAGGTCCTTGCAACTTCATGGTAATCACATGGAAGTAGAATTGACTTGAATTTGAGGTGACTGCAACCTATCCAAATGGAAATATGCAATAGGCAAAGTGTATCTTAAAAGAGGAGTTGGGAAGGGTGGAATAGATTCTGAGTTGTTAGAAGAGAGGCGATCGATTAAGCTTGATGTTAGAACTGCTCCCTGAAGGCGCAAATGTGAAGGACAGAAAAACAAATGCCATCTCCACGTGCTCTTGCCCACCGACCTCAACCCACCTGGATCTCTTCTGTGGGACCCTTGAGTCTTACACAAGAATATTCAATTCAACCCATGAGTGTACATTGTATCATGGAGTACACAATTGTCCTCCAGCTCTTTTGTTCTTTATAAATATCCACCTTAGCTGTAAGCTACTTGACTCCAGCACCTGGCTTGCCACAAAGAGACACTGATCACCTACTATGTTCTAGCATCTGGATCTTGGGAAGACAAAGATGAATAAGATACAAATCCTATCCATTTAGAAGAGTGGATAGGTGGAGACCGTTTCATATAGAAGATGAAACTGTTTAATAGAGGTACGTGTAAGAAAGAGTGCCTTGATCATTTTGGCTGAGGCTGCAGGGGAAAGGGGCCAGCACAGGTATACCTGCAGGGCACCTATGAGACTGCTCAACATAAAATAAAGGGTTACTATATCATTTTGACTGACTGATTGATTGATTGATTGATCATTGAGGAGCTGCAAAACCTCCAAAGACAAAAGTCTGTAAGATGTGCTGGCAGGGTGTCCCCAAACATAGTCGGGCCCCTTTCAAAAGCTGGCCTTGCCCCAAGTTGCCCAGGGCGGGCCCAGGTGTTCAGGGGAAGCATTTTGCCTCCCCTGCTGTGCTAGAGAGCATAAGGATGCCCACAGGCACATGGGACAAATTGGGCTCAAATTGCCATATGGCTTGGATTTCACATTTTTACTGGCGAAGTGTAATCATTTTTACAGAGTCTAGTGCCTCGCTGCAGATTGTAAATGATAAGGTCACGAGGATTAGAGACCAGTTAAAAATTATAGAAGACATATGCTGTGCATTTTACTAATGAATGGCCATATTCAAACATGTTCACTAATTAATGGCAATATTTGAATGGACCTACTAATGAATGGCAATATTTGAAAGTGGCATTGAATTTGATACTCTGTGACCAGTGCTCCAGTTCTAGGAGGAGCCAACTGCTCCATAAGGTCTGAGACATGCCCATTTTAAAGCAAAATTGGGCAGGCCTTGCAGGATGGTAAAAGGAATTCTCAGTTAGATATAGAAATTCACCCACCAAGAAGTTTGTTTAGATGAACAGGATGGTGTGAACAATATCATTGAACACGAGTTCCAGCTTGCAACCAGGTCCTACCTTAACCTTTGGGAACAAGGTAAACCATGACACAAATGCAAGAGCCGGGGACCTTGGAAGATAAGGATTGTCTGTCCCCATAGGAATTGTTTTCGGAAATGGTTACAGTAAAGAGAGAGTAAGAAAGGAAGTGGGGGATTAGGGACCGAGAGTCACTACCGTACAGCACTCCCACCCCAGCTTCCTCTGTCCTCTGGTGACTGCTGCAGTCAGGGCACCTGGCAAGTGACACTGAGAGCCAGGTCTGCAAAGCTGAGGCTCAGGACACAGCCACAAGTGAGGGAAGCTGTCGTTCCCCCATCTGCTGTTTCTTTCTCTCTAACCTGGATCTCCAATTTGTGGACTGTCTCTGTTTAAAGCCACTGAGCTTAGATTCATTTCAAGTCCTTTCCTGGCAGGCAGGCCAGATTCCCGCCCATGAGAATGAGATGACCAGCTCCATGTGTGTTGAGCTGAGGAAGGTCAGAGTGGGCCTGACCACGGGCCACTCCTGACCCAGCTTTAGCTGTGTAGACAAGACTTAAACGTGGCTCGGAGTAATTGCTTTGGCTAGGAACACACCTCTGTGACGACACAACATGTATAAAGAAGGTCTTAGCAAAAGTGCTGGGATGTATTTGATATTCTTTTAATGCAGCTTGACAAAGGCAGTCGTTGAGACCACGGTGTGTTGGGGAAGCAGCTTCCACACACCTTGTTGCTAAGCCTGTGACTGACAAGGCTCGCAAAAGCAATCAAATTGGAAAGTCCAAATGCCCTTGGACCCAGCCATTTCATGTCTAGAAATTTCTGCTACAGATTTCCTTTCACATGTGTGAAATGACCTGAAGAGCAGGACACTCCCTGCAGCTTTGTTTGTGATGGCAAAATATTGGAAGGACCTAAACGCTTATCGGAGGGGCTGGTGAAATGAACGAAGGCACATCTATCCACTGGAATGTTGTGTGGCTGTTCAGGAAGAATGGAGCAGCTCTCTGTGTATTAATAGAGAGCCATCTGTAAGATGCATTAAATGAAAAACTAACGAACAGGGTACAGCACATTATACAATGTTTTATAGGCTATTTTTGTTTAAAAATAGCATAAACTGATGATTGAGTGCATGATATATTTCTGGAACAACAGCTATGCAAACAGGTGACAGTGATTATCTCTGGGAAGCTACGTAGCTGACCAAGGAGGAAAGGAGACATTTTTCACTACATACCTTTTGAATTTGTGCTACCTGCACGTATTTTGCGTTCAAAAAATACCTACTTTTTAAAAACCCATGGCTCTGCAAATTATATGTCAGTAACTCTCTTAAAGAAAATAATAAATGGCCAATAAACATTTGTAAGTTTACTTTCCCTGTAAGTTACAGTAAAAAATCAAAACTATTTTGGAATAGGAAGTAAACGTAAATGTCCTTGTCCATCATTATAGACTGGATAGTTCATTCCCAGCAGAATCACCACCAGGAACACCACCTTATCATGTATCTTTTAATGTGAGGTGCTGAGCTCAGCCTGTTGAAAGGAAGCTGAGTGGGTCTTTTCTCCTCGTGGCATGAACTCATCCTCTCTGAGGGGCCCTAGCTCTGAGACAAGTAGTAATAAAATTTCCTGCTAGACAGTACTCACAGCGAGTGGGTCAGTGCAGACCGCACGACTGAAAGATGGGATGGTTACGTGCACGCCCTTGATGAGATAGATGATGGTGCAAGAAAAGGGGATTTTCGGGGATGTTTTAAGAGCTTGTATGAATGGAAATTAAACCAAAGAAAGTAAGGGCCTGTTCAAAAAGCAAACCTAAAACAAAAATAAGCCTAGGGCTGCAGGGTGTTAGAGGTCATAGTATTTTGTGGGAAACTAATTGGCATTGTTTAATACCCTTGGGTCTTAGTACAGAAAGACAAAGGAATGTGGCTACTCTACAGAGCCGTATCCAGCCTTCTGAAAATTCCTTCTTTTTGGCCCTTTGGAGACCACACATAGAACATTGTCTACATCTGTTTGCATTTGGAGCTTAGCACAGTTTAAGATTGCCTCACACCACGAGAGTCTGTGATTTTAAGATGTTGTGTACTTGAAAGGAAATAACCTTACTTTCTTCTTTTCAAAATTGTGTTTTAATGCATTATAATCTAACACCATCTCCGTTCTGTGGCACTGTCTTGTCAGAACGAGTTTTGCATATATCAGCGGCTGGTCACTGGTAGGGAGATTTCTTCTTTTGATATATTCCTTTTAACACACGGAGGCTGGACTTACATATCTCTGCTGCCATCTTCTGGAAAGCTACACACCAAAAAGAAAAATATTTCATCTATTCCCAAAGAAGTACAAATGTGTGCTTCATCCCTTTGATGTTTCCCTTGACTCTAGTAAGGGGTCCTAAGATGGTATTTGATTCTCTCCTATTCTTTTAACACAGAATTTCAGAGCTGTGGACGAAAAATAAATGGCACATAATAGAATGCTTTTATAATAGATGCAGCCATGATAGAAAACAGGCACAAAGAAATCTTGGCTTTCAGAGAGAGATCATTCAACTTTAAGGATCCAAACCTTATTTTAAGGGTCATTGCTTGTAGGTACCTACTGACTCTCAACCTGATTGATCAGCAGCCACTGGAATATTCCAATTGCATTAGAAGCTGTTCATTTGCTTCCTTTTCGTGCTTCCAAAGAGAAAGTACATGTACAGCCCCTTTTGAATGTGTTCATTATGGAAATATGGGAAATCAAACTCAAACATCAATCAAATGACTACTGCACTGACATGATATTGAATGAGTGACATGATGGGCCATTCACATAGCTCTCTGGTAGTACGGAGTACGGAGTGTCTAAGGGGGCTGGCAGTAACTTACCTCAGCATGTATTCCAGCAAAGAGAGGCCTCATCCCTTTCTAGACAGCAGTCTTATGAGTAGTTTACAAGCATGGCATTTCTGGGGAGGTGTCAGTTTCACCTGAGATTCACATAATAGTCATTATTAACAGTATACTGGGAACTGCTTTAATCAACAAGGCACTTACTACCCTCTTATTTTTCTACAGACCCTTACCACTTGTTAAACATCATAGCCTCATGGAGAAAACTATTTGTTGTGTTGTTGTGTTTACTGTGTACCAGAAACTGTGTTAAATATTCATTACCTTATTATTTCTTCTTTGTAGATGCAAAGAAGCTCAAGCAAAGAGATGTTAGGATCACACAGATAATAAATGATCCAGGAGGCCTCAGACTCTGGGTCTCCCTACTTCAAAGGGTTCGCTTCTAAACACTAATCTATATCTGGTATTTAAACATATAAAGACCTAGTACATGATTTCACAGATTCCAGTGTGCTATTCTTTTATATGTTGCCTAGGGCCAAGATTTTACTCATCCTAAAAGTAAATACTCAACACATGTTAGTTGCAAGGCAAAAATATTACTTCCATGTTAAGAATCGTTTAGCTACTATGCAATAGAAAAAAACTGATTTATTGAATTTAGCCTTTATTAAATAGTTTTTTTAAAATTCTATACCTCCTTTTAGGCATTTAGGATAAGCTGATGACTAGAGTCATCGGTGGCACCAAGCTTTTAAGCTTGAAAACATACCAAGGAGAATGTATTAGGTAACCACATTCATTGTCAAATAAAAGGAAACCACCACACTATTGGAAGTGGTGAACTTTCTCCTGGTGTTGAATTCTGAGGAGAATTTGCCATATGGCTGCCTGGAATTTAAAATATATATATATATACACACACATATATATTTAGAGAGAGAGGTTTGAACTATAATTTTGCAAATAACAGGGAAAGTTTAAATAGTTTTCATTACATCAGTTCTTTTGCAAAAGATTGGGAATAAAGTGACCTTGTTAAATTTTTTCTTTTTTCTTTTTTTTTTTTTTTGGGAGACAGAGTCTTGCCCTGTTGCCCAGGCTGGAGTGCAATGGTGCAATCTTGGCTCACTGCAACCTCTGCCTCCTGGGTTCAAATGATTCTCCTGCCTCAGCCTCCCAAGTAGCTGGGATTACAGGTGCCTGCCACCATGCCCAGCCAATTTTTGTATTGGTAGCTCACACCTGTAATCCCAGCACTTTGGGAGGCCAAGGCATGTGGATCGCGAGGTCAGGAGTTCGAGACCAGCTTGGCCAAGATGGTGAAACCCCACCTCTATTAAAATAAATTTTTTCTATAGGAGCTTTATCTGCCAGAGCTTCACCAGAGAGACCAGACCAGCAGGATGCTTATATCAAATATATATACACATACACACATATATGCATATGTATGTGTAGATCCCTACATGTATACATGCAGGCACACATTGTATCTATATGTGTATATATACACATATATATGGAGAGATTTACAGGAAGGAAATGGCTTACATGGTTTCAGGGCTGGGTAGGCACCTCCTAAATCCACAGGGCGGCCATCAGGAAGGGCAGGCTGGAACTCTTGGCACAGCCTGATGCTGCTGTCCACAGGTGAAATCTCTTCTTCCTCAGGGAAGCCTCAGTGGTGCTCTTAGGCCTTTCCACAGATTGAATCAGGTCCCTTCAGATTATCTAGGATAATCTCTCTTACTTAAAATCAATTGATTATAGATCCTAATCACATCTACAAGATACCTTCACAGGAACACCTAGCTTAGTGTCTGCTTGAGTAACTGAGGACCATAGCCTAGCCAAGTTGATACATAAAACTCTCGTCACAGGAACTGTAATACAGTCCATGTATTTGATTGCCTTCTAATCAAACCTATAAAGGAATAGACTTTAGAGAGCCAATGAAATAAGTATGTGGGCCAGGCGCGGTGGCTCACGCCTGTAATCCCAGCACTTTGGGAGGCCGAGGCAGGCGGATCACGAGGTCAGGAGATGAGACCATCCTGGCTAACACAGTGAAACCCCATCTCTACTAAAAATACAAAAAACTTAGCCGGGCGTGGTGGCGGACACCTGTAGTCCCAGCTACTGGGGAGGCTGAGGCAGGAGAATGGCGTGAACCCGGGAGACGGAGCTTGCAGTGAGCCAAGATCGCACCACTGCACTCCAGCCTGGGCGACAGAGTGAGACTCCGTCTCAAAAACAAAAGAAAGAAAGAAAGAAAGAAAGAAGTATGTATTACTTTTATAATTGTTTAAAGACATTTAAAATTTCTCAAAAAAAAAAAAAAACTATATAGAAATGGGTGACATTTGTTAGATCCACCACAAGAGAAGATAATCCTGAAAATGTATACGGTACAAGCAATACTCCGTGTTTGCTGGTATACTAACTTCCATTCGGTTAATGTTTACTCATAAGGTTTGGAGAGGTATTATACAGCTTAAGGGAGCCTCAGCAAATGTGAGACCATTTTTAAGTAAGAGCAAATCCCCAGGTAAATTTCAGCCTTCTACACGGTTGGTTAAAGGTGGATCCAGGCGCCCCAGATATGAGACATGCAGGTCAGCAGAATGGATGTGAAAATGTTGGAGCTAGGTCTGCTTTCTTCCCCGGCAAGCTTTTTCTCTGGAAACAGCTATGCCACGGGAAATGTTTGCAAACTGGTCCGAACACTGTCTCAAGAAGGAGTTTTGTATCTGCCTAACCCAGAGTTCCCCAGAATTCTGTTCACCATGCCCTTAGCAGCTCAGTACATTTTTCACGGCATTTCTAGGCCAAAAGAAATGCCTAACAGTTGTGGCTATGAAAGATTTTGTACCACAGAGCATAATACGAATTAATGTCATAACAACTTAATACTTACCTGAAATGATAAGCCACATAAATGGAAGGAAAAAAATAGCTTTATTTTATTCTTAAAAATAATCACATCTTGGCCAGGTGCGGTGGCTCATGTCTGTAATCCCAGCACTTTGGAAGGCCGAGGCAGACGGATCACCTGAGGTCAGGAGTTTGAGACCAACCTGACCAACACGGTGAAATCCCATCTTTACTAAAAATACAAAAATTAGCCGGGTGTGGTGGCAGGCGCCTATAGTCCCAGCTACTTGGGAGGCTGAGACAGGAGAATTGCTTGAACCCGGGAGGCAAGAGGTTGCAAGGAGCCGAGATGGTGCCACTGCACTCCAGCCTGGGCAACAGTGCAAGACTCTGTTCCAATCAATCAATCAATCAATCAATCAATCACATATTTGTTCCAAATGGATGTTTACATGGCACTTACTATCCTGGTAACTTCCAAAAACCCAGCTTTGCAAAGATACAATGTCACCAAAAGGAAAGTGGCACAATCTACATTAACACTGGGAACTACCTTGAGTTAATAAATCACATAGTATTCATCAGCCACACTGTGTTTTACTTCAAATTCTAGAATATCCCAGAGCACCCCTGTGAGTTTGTTATGGTACCACAGGGCACGTTGGTGTGTAGCCTGAGAACTGAAGGTTGAGAGTCTTGAGTTCTGGATAATGTAATTGAAAACCCAAACATTTTCAAGATCAAATCAGACCTTCTAGACGTTTCCCCATTGCACATGAGACAGATTCATGTTACTTAATTGGGAAGGACCACTGCATGATAGATCTAAATTTAAATTATACTTTGAATAGCAGCAAATTAGCCAGTGCGTTCCTGTGAAGTCATCACCGGAATATTCCTGCAGCATTTGCTTGCCTTTTGCCATGCTAAAATGGGGAGGCTTTCATTTGATACGCTCTTCCCTTTCTGTTATTTCTCAATAGTCCATTCTTTGTAGTACTGGTGTGAAAGGGAATTTAATGTCTTTGTGTCAGGAAAGGCCTATTTACTCTGACAAACTGATCAACCTCCAGGGTGTTCCTCTACCATGAAACTGATTTTATATCTCATCCACAAGCTAATAAGATGTGAAGCGTTTTCCCTTTCACACCAACGGATCAGATTTGCTTCTCTAGAAAGCAGTGGGCTGAGACCCCATTGCCAGCTCCCTGATTGGGCATTCCGTCCACATTTTTCCAAAAAAGCATGTAAGAGCAGAGGAATGAGTGTGAGGCAGACCCAAGTATTAACAGATAAATGTTTTCAAAAATAGAAGAAAATCCTAGAACCCAACTCACTATTCAGTGAATTCGCTTTTAGTTCAGAGAAAATAAGATGTCAGAAGCTGAAACCAGGTAATGTTGGTGATTTGCGTGAGGACATTCTGACATACACACGCTTTCCCACCAACCTTTAAATAAAGTTTACATTTCACTAAATTTGAGTTCAGTCTCTCTGCTATGAGAAGAAATAAGAATATAATATGCTAAAAGTGATGACTTGAAGATCAATTGTAGCATATCTCTGAAGAGATTATTTCCCTGTAAAATTATCGCAGTTCTTCTCCATGTGGGCATCTCATGGGCTGTTGAGCTTCCTTACCATATGGCAGCTGGGCTTCAAGAGCAAGTGTCCCAACAGGAAATGGAAGCTTCTGGTTTCTTGAGGCCTGGGCCTAGAAAGTGGTACACCATCATTTCTACCATATTCTAGTAGTCAAGTACTCAACACATCTGGCTGTCAGCAGAAGAGACATAAAGCCCACCTCTCAAGGGAAAGAGGATACTGTCAGTTTGCCTCTATGCTCCAAGACCACCACTATCATCCACACACCATACTTGTGGATGGCACCCTCTTCTCTGCTGAAATGCCTTCTCTGAATACAGTTTCTGCTGTGGGAGATGTTGCCCACAACTTATTAAGCAATTTGCATTGAAAGAAACCAGTTTTCTGGTGAGGAAACTCCTTCCTCCGAAATGGAGTAGGAGCAAAATAGTCCCTGACTGGCCTCATCTCCTTAAAGTTTAGAACACATTGTATGCTGTGTTTGCAGTCACTCAGCATGTGCTATCTCCCTGCCTCTCCCAAGGGTCATATAAGATAGCTATCACTGTTATCCTGGCATTTCCGAGGGGAAAACCAAGGCACAGAAACCATTCCCAAGGTGTTTCAGGTGGCAGGGGATGGGAGGATGACTCCAGTCCGGTGTGTTCCACTGCTGACCCACAACTCAACCGTGACAGCAACTTCAGAGCATGGCTGGTGGCGATGAGAATGGGATGTGCTTTCTGGAGGGGTCCATGGATCCCAGACAGACAGCCCTGAATGAGCCTGGCTGGCATTCACTCTTCCAGCTTTCTTCTTTGTAAAATGGCAGGTAGAGGGCATTGGTCCCTTGGGCATCTTCAGTCCCATGGTGAATGCTGCTTATCATCTCTCAGTCCGTATGTCTCTGTCCTAGTCTCCTCTTCCTGTAAGGACACTAGTCAGATTGAATAAGACCTCCCCTAACAACCTCATCTTCCCTTTACCACTTTAAAGGCGCTATCTCCAAATATAGTTACTTTCTGAGGTCCTGCTTCCACCTATCAATTATAGGTGGAACCGACCATTTACAAATTTCTACAATAGGCTTTCAATACAAAAGTAAGTCCACTGACATGGGCATATAAATCTTCTGTGAATGCAAACAAATATTGAATGTGAATGTCTTGAATGAAGTTTTTTTCCTTACATTCTAATACCAGTTAAACTTTGCTGTGGGTATCTATTTGCATTATTGTGTGTATTAGTCTGTTCTTACACTGCTATAAGGACATACCCGAGACTGGATAATTTATAAAGGAAAGAGGTTCAGTTGACTCACAGTTCCGCAGGGCTGAGTAGGCCTCAGGAAACTCATAATCCTGGTGGAAGGGGAAGCAAACACATCCTTCTTCACATGGTGGCAGGAAGAAGAAGGAGAGCCGAGCGAAGGGGGAACCCCATTGTAAAACCATCAGGTCTCGTGAGAACTCACTATCACGAGAACAGCATGAGGGAAACCATCCCCATGATTCAATTACCTCCCACCAGGTCTTTCCTATGACACACAGGGATTATGGGAACTACAGTTCAAGATGAGATTTGGGTGGGGATGCAGTAAACCATATCACTGTGTCTTCCACTAGAGTGGAAACACCTTGAGGGAAGGAAATGTGACCCGTCATCTCTGTAGCCCTGCTATGGTGCTTGGAACACTCTTGAGTAAAGAGTGAACAATCTCATCAAAATATAACTTGATTTCTCCTTGCAAAAGAAAGTAATTTGATACAGAAACTATCGCACAAGCCAAAGGAATGAATACAATGAGTTTGGAAAAGGAAAAATGTGTTATTGCCAAATGCAACCTAATGTCCCTAATTAATGGATATGTGTTCTTTTGCAGTTTGCCTTCTGCCGGGAGTGTAAAGAAGCGTACCATGAAGGGGAGTGCAGTGCCCTATTTGAAGCCTCAGGAACAACTACTCAGGTACAGAATGCCCTACTCATTCCTCCAAGCAGGGCTCCGGACACGGTGGGGGACTGGAGCTGTTTCCTGGAGATCATGGAGAGTTCCATTCTGAAAAAGCAAGAAGCAGACTGGTAGCTGACAGCCATGGGAATAGGGCCCTGGCTTCTCCCAGAATGACTCCCCTCCTTGGGGCACACTGTAGACTTCCTAATGGCCATTTGGGGCGCATCCAAAATAGCTTTTCCCTGGGCAGATATGGAACAGGGATAAGGCATGTGAACGTTTTCAAGGAAGTCTTTAGAGGGGAAATAAAACAACTTAACAGTCTCTAAATCAGAGAAATCAATGCTAACTCTACTTCAATTTCTTTAATGCCCTAGTTTAGAATCTCTGGTGAAAATACCTCTACGAGTGGCGTGTACAGAAAGATTATATTATGTAAGGATATCATTGTCTTTTAGCAGCATCATGCCCTATGCTCACTGGTGTTTCAGTCCTCATTAAGTAAAGAATGTGTTGACTGAGCCTCACTCTCTAAGGTGCTATCTCAGTCTTAGGAAAATGCAAATACATTTTATTTTATTTATTAATTAGGATCAACAAAACCTTCAGGGAAAAAGAGTAAAAACGTCATCACAGTAGATGAATTTGCTCATTATTTTTCTCTCAATGTAGATGTCAACAAGGGTTTAAACCCCATAACTTTGCACATAAATCCTTTAGTCATTTTACTGATAGGAACCTAGTAAACAGACATAGAAATCCCAGAACATTTTGATTTTACAGTACAGAATGTTAAAGATCTGAATGCTCTAAAATCAGAGGATAAGTGTATCCCTATATGGAATTCTGCAGATGAGTTTATCCAATATTAGCGTAACTAAATAAATAGAACTGGTGAATTTGGGTCTTCTTATCTGCTCCTAAATTGCCAGCCATGAGCATATGAGTGGATTTAGGACTGAGTTGCCATTTCCATAGCCCAGGCAGCAAATGCTCCTTCTGTTGATTTTATTTTGGCTCAGGGACATACAAATGCGAGCTTACCAGGTACTGACAGCAGAAGCAATAATGGCCCGGAGACCCCTACCTTAGGACTGCTGTAGTGGAGGCAGGGACACCTGAGGCTCTGGGAAACGGAGTCAGTCTAGCAATTTACATCCATATGCTCTGAGACTGCAAACATGGCAGAGGCTTCCACGAAGATACACTCTGGCATCTACAGTATTTATTTGGAAACAGTAGCTGTTAGGGAAAGAAGAGTATTGCTTAACCTAAAGCCATCTAGGCGCCTGATCCTCCCTCTAATCTCATTCATTCTTCAGTCAAGAGGAACCATCCAGCCTTGGTGTTAAAGATTGAGGTAGCCCAAATTAAATGTTTTTAAATTACTAAAACCTTAATATTGGATTCAGAAAAATAGGAAAAAGAAAGTTAGAGATGACCTAAACCATAGATGTCCAAATATCAAGGGAACTGTGTCTGCAAACAATGTCAATTAGCAGACATTAAATTGAGCATTTGGGTGGGTCAAGCAGCTGCTGGACTCTCTAGAAAAATGCATTGAAAAGTATATTTCCCAGCAGGGCGCGGTGGCTTATGCCTGTAATCCCAGCACTTTGGGAGGCTGAGGTGGGTGGATCATGAGGTCAAGAGATCAAGATAAGCTTGGCCAACATGGTGAAACCCCCGTCTCTACTAAAAATACAAAAATTAGCTGGGTGTGGTGGCACACACCTGTAATCCCAGTTACTCAGGAGGCTGAGGCAGGAGAATCGCTTGAACCCGGGAGGTGGAGCTTGCAGTGAGCCGAGATTGCACCACTGCACTCCAGCCTGATGACAGAGGGAGACTCTGTCTCAAAAAAAAAAAAAAAAAAAAGAAAAGAAAAGTGTATTTCCCTTCAGAGGCTCATAGGGGAGCCATGGGGGGAGATTTGCTGGAAAATGAATATCGTAATTATGATAATATGCTAAACCAAAGCTTAGCAACTCTATAGCTTTACATAAAACACGTCTAGGCTTCCCTGGAGAAGTCACAGAAGATGGGTCAGAGTTTGTCAGGACAGCAGGACGGTGTGGTAAAGGACATTCCAGCAGAGGGTGCCACATGGGCAAAGTTGCGGGGGCCAGAACCTCTTCAACCAGACTGTGTCCTCTGCGCCCCTGCGTCTCCAGGCCCAAGATGACATCTGCTGCACAGACGTTTAATAGATGGTTTGTTGAGTGATGGTAGCATCTATAAAGAAAGAGACATTATTTCATTTTTTTTGAACCAGGGTCTCACTGTGTTGCCCAGGCTGGAGTGCAGCGGTGCGATCTTGGCTCACTGCAGACTCCTTATCCTTGGCTCAGGCAACCCTCCCACCTCAGCCTCCCGACTAGCTGGAACTGCAGGCACACACCACCACACCAGGCTACTCTTTGTATTTTTCATAGAGACAGGGTTTCAGCATGTTGCCCAGGCTGGTCTTGAACTCCTGACCTCAAGCAAGCCTCCCAAAGTGCTGAGATGACAGGCGTGAGCCACTGCGCCCCATGAGACATTATTTCATTCATTCAACAAATACGCATTAAACACCCATAATATGTTAGGCATGGTTCTAGGCCCTCAGAACAAGAAGCAAGACAACATCCCCGCTCCCATGAAGTTTCTGTGGCTTCAATAGATGCCGCAGAGGTTGCCCGAGCAACTGATATGATAGGAATTCTGAGGAGGTATAGTCAATCCACGTCAGGGTCATCCCAGAAAGAACTCAGAGCGAAGCAGCCCTGCAGTTAGAGCCCCCAGGATATGAGGCCCTTCCTGCTTCTAGTCCCTAATCACAGGGACAGCCTCCAATTCCTCTTATTTGAAAACAAAGCAAACCAACCAGCCAAACTAAAAAGATATCTGCTAGTGAACAGTTGCCAGAGAACAGAAAGCAACTAATTGGAGTCTTCACTGCCATGTTTTCCTACATCTCTGATTTGATCAGGGTCCCTCGGGAGAGAGAAGCCAACCCAGATGGACACAGGAAGGGACATTAATGGAAGGGATGACCATAGAGGCGAGCTGGGGCCACAGGAACCATTCACAGGGCCTTGGGCCTCGGAGCGAGCATCAGTGGGGAGCCATGGACACCCCAGGCCTGCAGAGGCAGGGGGAGGAAGGGTTCTGTGAACCCCATGAGCTGCAGCCGTGGAAAAGGGGCCTTGTGACAGGAGGTATCATCAAGGGGCATCCAGCATTGCCCGGAAATAGCCCCACAGCAGGAAGGGAGCGAGCACGGACATCCTGCCTCCTGCCTCCTGCCTCCTGCCTCCTGCCATCCGATCTCTTGCTAATGTCTCCCACGGGCCATACACAAGGCCGGAAGCCAGACACAGGGGATCTTAGGGGAACAGCCCATGGGAGTCAGCCTTCCAGATGAAAAGCAGAGAAGGGGAAGAATACAGAATCACCAGCACCTTCTCTATGAGCGAATTTACCAATCTTCCCAAGTTTCCTTATTTCAACCATAGCTGCTCTCGGATGTGGGAAGGCACGAACCAAACAAGCTATTTCTTCAAATTTCATGACCCAATTCGATTTGATAACAGAATGAAGGGTTTTTATTTTCATAGAGCTGGCTTATTTTCTGTTCCCTACATTTCTCTCAAGCAGCATGGTCTCCAGGAGGATGACCTCTGCAGTTTCATTGACCTGAAATCTTTGAAAGGAGGACACTCTGCACATCTCATAATAAAAACCCACTTGCAGCCTCCCTTGGAACGGAAGGCTTTAGAGGTGTTCTCATGTCTGAATTTTGCTGATACTAACTAAATACCCTCATCAGCGCTCTTCACGCTTTCTTTCAATTCCATTCAGTTGCAGGGTTCTTTGCTTTGAGGCATTTGTGACTCGTTTCTCCTGTTCTTCCGTTTAGCGTTGATTGGTTTCTGTTCTTGCACATTACATTCTCCAGCCAGGCGAGCCCATTTCTCTTGGGTCCCAATGAGCTTTTCCTATCAGTTAGACTATTGGACCTAAAACTTAATGCATTTTTTGATTAACGCAATAATTTTTTTTAAGCAAACTCAACAATTGGATTTAAATTGGTTTTAAAATATTGAACAAGCTTTAAGTTGAAACTGCTGGGAGTTTGGGAAAGCAGTGACAGAAGATCAATCCGTCACAGACTAATGAGAATCTAATCCCATTTGCTTTCCCTTGTTTTTCCCCGCTTGTTCTCCTCTCCATGTTCCAGTTCCTTCCGCGTATTCCCTCTGGGGACTTGCTAATAACTACACACTTGCTCTTGCAAACCACATAAATTGATTCATTCTCCCAGTGGTTCTAAGTAGTTGATGTTCCTCTCCCTATTCAACAGGAGGGCAGACTGAGACTTCCAGATTTTTAGAGGTGCTACCTAAAGCCACAGGGGAGATCTATTTCAGTGGCTATACTTGATCTAAGTAGTTGGGGAACAGCAACTGCTGTCTTTAATATATCTACAGTGTCTGAGGGGAATGTGCCCATGCCTGCCTACCAACCATGCCTCCTGCTCAACCTTCTAGGCCCAGATCATGTTACCTCCTCCTGGAAGCCATCTGCCCTCCCCGCTACGTCCTATAAGCTTTCAGACAACTGTACATTCTGATACATTCGTCACATTGAAATATCGTTTCCCTGTCTCTTCACAAAAAGTCTAGGCTTTGTTAGTGCAGGGTTTGTGCCTATTGCATCCTGTATCCTTCAGTGCCTGGCACAGAGTAGGTGCTCATTAAGTGTTTATTGAATGAATGACAAATCCCTCCTTCATCCACACACGTCCCTCCCTACCATGAAGCTGGGTAAGTACTGGAGAAGAATGGACAGTAGCTTCAGGGCTGGATTATGTCTCAGCAATATTTTGAATCACGAGAGAAAATTAGATTTTCACAGTAAACCTCAGTTCCTTCCATCTGCCTCCTAAATTAGAAAAACAAACCCAGCATTTGCTTGGGACAAATATAATAAGGTGCACTTGTGTGGTGCTTGTTTACAAAGCACTTTCAAATACACCGTCTTATTCTGAGCCTTATCTCAAGTTTTTGTGATAGATTTTTGTCCATAGGCAAGGGAGAGGGAGGGAGAGTGGCCACCCAGGGGCATAGAGTTGACAAGCCCCAGACCATTCTTTTACCCAGGTCTTTGGGAACTGCACCAGCCAGCACTGATGACCATTCCAGTCCCAGTGAAGCAGAAATGTGCTTCCATTGTTCTTACTGGTCACTCTGCCTTTTGAAAGAGGGGGATAAGCGGGCTGTTGTTGGCTTGTCAAACACAATACCAGGGATGGCCAACTCAGATGTCAACAGCAACACATCCCTTAAATGAATGAGGCAGACCTGCAGCCTACTTCATGGACCTGTCAATATTTTGATAAGGATGCAAAGATACATTTCATTTTCTTCTGCTTTTCCTATTAAAACAAACAGAACAACAACAAAAACATCGACACAAAAGCCTGCAAGCATAATGACAGAGCCCCGTGACGGGGTTGGGGGCGGGGGTCTGTGGCAAACTGAGTGGGCATGGCTTGTTGTGGGGGGGTTGGGGGAACACCTGTTGCACAGCTCCCCAGTTCAGGTCCATGTTTACCCAGCGGAAATGTGAGCCCAATGGTACTAGGCCTTCCAGTGTGATTTTGTGATGTCAGTATAAAATCCATGTGTTTTTGTTAAGTGTCTTTATTTTTAAATGTTGAGAATTAACATTTTTTTAAAAATCTTAAACACATCTATAAGTGGAATTTTGGCTGCAACGTTGTGTTACACTTCCTACATTATGTGCCTTTGAACCTCATTTCGACTGTGAATTTCTTACAATTAGTGGAAAGAAGGAAGAAGAAGGATGCTCAGTACACATTTATAAAGCACCTTTTATTACCATGCATAGTACTAGGCATTTTGGATACAATATTAAAGATAGACTTGGTGGGAGGCTGAGGCAGAAGAATCGCTTGAAGCTGGGAGGCGGAGGTTACAGTGAGCCAAGATCGCACCACTGCACTCCAGCCTGGGCGACAGTGCAAGAAACCGTCTTAAAAAAAAAAAAAAAAAAAAAAAAAGGATAGACTTGGACTTGGCCTCTGTTCTCATAGGGTTTGTAATCTAGTGAGGTAGAAACACAGTTTGGCAAATAATTAAAATGTTGTATGCTACGAGGCACAAGAGAGAAAGTTCAGGATGCTCTGGAAGCATAAAAGTGGGACCTGACCAGTTCTCCATGGGGCTGGAGGAATTGTTCATTGGAAGAAGTGAAATTTGAGACCTACAGGGATGAGCTCTTCAGGCAAGGAAGGAACTCACCGGTGTCCTAAGCAAAGGGACAAGGTGTGCAAAGTTCTGGAGACGAACGCGAATGACATTTTCAGGGAGGCAGAAGACACTCCCTTCATTGTACCATAAAGTGATGGTGGCTGTGGCCACAGACTAGGCTGGAGATGGAGCCAGGAAATGCAGGGCCTTATCAGTCACAGGCAGGAGCTTGGAATTTAGGGCAGTGAGAAGGCATTTGGAGATTATTTGTAAGGTTGACATCATCAGATGGGTGCTTTCGAAAGATCTCTGGCTGTCATATGAAAAACACTTAGAGAATTGTAATAGTTCGTGTTTTCCTGGAAGAAAAACCCTGAGATGCTTGAGATTTGAGTGCAGAGTGTGTACTGGAGGGTGCCATGGGGAGTCGCACGAAGCAGACTGAAGGAAGGCTGAACTGTTATGTGGCTGCCACAGCAGGTCCTAGAAGGAGCCCCGGAGCTGGATGAGTCTTCTGAGTTGTTCTGCATGGACACACAGTGGTCAGGCCTTACATCCCCATGCACAGGCCAGGTTTTCGATGTGGGCTTCCCCCAGAAGGAAAAATGGCCTTGGATGAAGCAGGCTTCTTCAGCTGGGGGCACTTCCCGAGTGGAGACTTGGCAGAGAGCTGTCTGCTGCGGACACACCCAGCAGCAGGCATATCAGTCCTGGAGGAGGGGTCTGGCCAGCCTCACAGCATCTGCTGCAGTCTGCCCCTTGCACTGCCTGGAGACATTTGCTTGTGGAATGAGAGAGACTGGAGAAATGTACAAATGGAAGGTTAGCAGGGTAAACTATATATAGCTCATGCTGCCACAGCTGGTCTTGAAGTTGCAGCTGACTCCCACTGACTTCCTTCTCTCCTACTCATTCTAGATTCCCCTCGCCCTCAGAGAAGACCTCTAGGTGGCTTACCTGGTAGGGTGACACAGACATCATCCCTGATGGGTCCAGGCTCCTCGGTGCCATTCTAAAGCCATGACTACTGAATGATTTGCCATTAACATTGGGCAAGGGAGGACCAAGAGATGCCACAGTGACCCACCTGGGTGCCAAATGCATTCTTCTCATTTAAATATCCCATCCTATCACTGCAGCCCTGCCTGCTCCTGAGAGTCAGTTATCCCTTCCAGGATGGCAACTCCGTTTCTAGCCCACTAATCACTTAGCAAATGCAACATGAAGCAACCAGAACCCTTGCTGTGTTCTCCGGCAGAAGTACTCTATGCTGGAAGCCAGGGCCCCTGTATATGTAAGGCCAGGTTGCACAGATGGAGAGCACAAACTCCAAGTGGGCCACTGGGAGCGAGAAGTGGAGCCATTCGTCCTTCCACCCCTTGATTCCGGAACCACTGCGTTCTACCTGCTGGAGACACACCCTGCACCGTGGTAGTTGTTGATTCAGAGTGTAAACCTCACCTTAGTGGACAGCGCCCACATCACAGTGCAGCTCCAGCAGCACTGTGCAAGCCTGGTCCATCCGTCTCATCAGGTCAACAGCTTCTGGGCAGTAGGATGTGTAACAGGACCAGTGTTCCCATGGGCGTGTGCCCACTGGGACACAATGCAGTGTCACGCAGGGTGCTGGTAGCCTGCAGATGCTAAAGCTGGCTAAGGTTCTGTTGCCAAGAAAGGCAAACCCACACCCAGAATAGGAGTCACTTCCTGTCAAGATGGAGTGTCTTCATCTTACCCGGTGTCAGTGTGATCCACGTGACACCCACTGGCCAGTTAGTCGGTCTCCTCGAGGACTGGAGGACACACAGGCTCTTGGTTGCCGGCAGGTTGAATGTTGGCAGTGTGGCAGACAGGGGGATGCCCGAGCTGGGGGACCTGGCAGGGCTTCACCTCACCACCACGCTTGCTCCACACAGGAGTGCCCTAGCCCAGGACTGCTGTGGCCAGTGGCGGAGGCTGGCAGTGGTCCACTGACTGGATCGCTCCATCTGCTTGTTGAAGTGCTGTCCCGGGAGCTCTGCCGTGCTGTGCAAACATCCTGACGTGTCCTGCCCCTCCCACGGGTCTGTCCATGTGCCTGGTCTGCAGAGCTCCTTGTCTCAGCTGTCCTCAGTCTTCCAGATTTTATCCGTCCCTGCCCTTAAGGAGGCTGCCAAGACGTTTACCACTGCTTAAGTGCTTGTATCTATTCCTAACTCGGGACTCTTTCCTTTCTACACACAGTCCACTGTCAGTTGCTGCCTCATCTGTTTGGGCTGCTGTCACTCAATACCGTAGACTGGCTGGCTTATAAACAATACACTTTTATTCCTTGCAGTTCTGGAGGCTTGGAAGTCAAAGATGAACTCACTAGCAGATGTGGGGTCTCATGACGGAGCACTTGTTGGTTTGTAGATGACATCTTCTAGCCATGCCCTCACATGGTGGAAGGGGCAAGGCGGCTCTCTGGGGCCTCACAGGATGAGAGGTGACTGGTTAATGCCCTCTCTTTATAAGGGCACTAATCCCATCCTGAGGGCTCTTACTTGTGACCCAATCACCTGCAAAGGCCTCACCTCCTAATCCCACCACCTCGGCGATTAGGTTTCAACATAGGAATCCAGTGAGACAGAAACACTCGAACCATAGCCGTTGCGATGCCCAAGGCTCTGCCTATTGACAGGGTCTCCCCTCGCCATTCTCTTTCAACCGTAAAGAGGGTTACAGGATAGCGATGGTGCATTTTTGGCTTGCAGCCATATGTTAAGCTAACTCAATTGTGAACCAAGCTTGGATCCCTTGCTGTGTCATAGGGAATCCCCCCAGCCCTGCCATCACCACCGTGGGGCCATAATTGTGAGCCCAAGGAGAGGCAGTCACACCACAGTGTGGATGGCACGGGGGTCTGAGGCCCTGCTTGTGCAGCTCGCTCATGCACCATGGGCCTGCTTGGGCCTGGTTCTGGTCCTGGGTGCCGCACTTCTGTCTTATGACGGATTGCTGCACAGATACTCCAACTCCACAGGGCTCAGTAGCATGCCAGCGGCTCTTTTTCAAATGGTCCATTGTTCTCAACTGCTGAACCCCCAAAATCTTTACTGGGATGCTCTTACTGGCCCATGTGACCTCTTTTCCCTCCACAGACACCTGGAATCCACAGGGCCTGCCTGTGTGCACAGCCACAGAGACAGGGCGCTTGCGTGCCCCCTGGCCCTGCCCTTTGCTCCTCGGGGCCCCACTCAGCTTCCAGCACTCTCTCCCAACAGCGACAGGCTCCTCTCTGGCCACTGGCCGGAGGGATTCCAGCTCTAACTCCATTTTAGAGTTTGCTTCCTAGGACTGTCTGGGCACCAAGTGTCACAGGTTATAGGTTCCCAGGAAAACAGGCTCTGAGACTTGCAGGCAGGGGATGTCTCAGGGATGACTCAACAGCACCTTCAGGAAGAGAAGGAAGCAGGGTTGGGCAGAGGCGGAATCCACCTGCAGTGCGGTTGCCACAGAAGACTGAGGGGAGCCAGAGGTAGGAGGCTGGAGGTGGGCCCTTCACATCCACCCTCCACCACTGGGCGTGAGCTGTCCCACCACCGTGATGTGATGGTGTGACCTCATTCCCAAGGTGGTGGGGCTGGGAGCACAGCAGAGCACCCCCAAAAAGGGCCAAACCAGAGACCCATCAGGTGCCAGGAGTCCGGCCAGGGAATACAGAGGAGGGGACGGGCTTGAGGTAGGATCCGCAGAACTTGGCAGTGGATTAGAAGACAGGATGAGAGGTGACGGGTTAATGTTGATGCATGAATGTCTAGCTTGGAACGATGGTGGTGCCATTGGCTGGAAGAGGAGACAGAAACAAAAGCAGGATGTTCAGGGAGATACACGTTCCTTGTGGACATCTGAGCAGAGGGGTTCAGTGGGGAAAGGAGTGGATGCCTAGACCACCTCACAGGGGAATCTAGGCTGGAGCCAGTGATCAAGATGCGAGATTGACAATCTCCAACGAACTGCCCCTTACCCATGCTCCCCACCCCCACCCCACCTCTTCAGAGTTACAGTCCAGGAGAGGCTAGGAGGTGCACCTCCCTCCGTGGAGGACACTGAAGCAGCAGTGGCTCCGGGGAGCCGCGATCTTTTGATGTATTTTGCCCCAGCATCTCACCGCGGAGCTGTCTCTCAGTCATCGACTGCCTTCACACACAAGTGCAGTCCCAGTATTGGGAGATGGGTGTAATTTATTATTCCCGGAGATCTAGATCCCCGGTTATTTGGGAGCGTATCTTCTGAACTGCTTGTTGGTTTAAGTAAAGCAGGTTTGATGCCACTTCTCTTGAATCCGTGGCCCTGGACCCGCCGCCTAAGTGGATGTGCAGATGGTCTGGAATGGCTGTGACAGATCTCCATTAAAGCCAGCGCGTCCTTCGGGCTCGGCCTTGCACTGTGAAAAGCTGTCAGTGCCAGGACAGCACCAGACTCTCTGCAGTGCGTTTCCAAGGCACTCAGCTTGTGTGCGAAGGTTTGCTCTGGGGCAGCAGAAATGGCCCTTGGCAGGTCGTCAAAGGCCCAGTTTGATTTCCTCCTCTTCCAGGCAAGTTGCTCAAAGGCTCACAGCCTTTTCGTTGCCTGCCACTCGGGGCCAGTAAGATCTACCAAACTATAAATAATGAAATGAGTGTGTGTTTAGCCGTTCGTCAGTTGCAAAGTACTACAAAATGGTGAAACTTGGGGGTTTGGGTTTTTAAGGCTGAATGCTAAAAATGTCAGGCACTGTGGAGAGAGGAAAGGAAAGGAGAGGTAAGATTGGTTGGGATTAAAAGACAAGTGAAGGCATGCTTGCGTGTGCACACACACACTGGCACCGCATGCCTGCCCTTGGAGGCCGATCATGACCATGCAGACCTGGGGCTGGGGCTCTCCAAGCACACTCCTGTACTGCAGAAACCCTTCTTCTCTTCTGGACTGTCACTCCAGCATGGCAGGGCACTCCCTGGAGTGTCAGCTTCTGGCCAGGGGCGACCTCCCTCTGCAGGGTTCTCTCCACCCCCAGGAGTTCTTGAGGGACACAGCCTGCAGGTCCCCTGAGCTCTATCAGTGTGGAGGTTACGGCCTGCAGGTCCCCTGAGCTCTCTCACATGTAGGGGTCACGACCTGCAGGTCCCCTGTGCTCTCTCACCCGTGGGGGTCATGGCCTGCCGGTTCCCTGTGCTCTCTCACCTGCGGAGGTCACAGCCTGTGGGTTCCCTGAGTCTTCCATGTGCCCGGCCACAGGGCAGGCTCCCCCAGATGCCTGCCTGGCCTGACACATGGGATCCTCCCCTGAAAATGATGCTGTCCCAAAGGCTTTTGGATTCCAGAGGGGTTTTAGGATCCCAGCAGAGTTGGTAAAAAAAGGTCTGAATGTAAATTCCGAGCCTGATTTTGCAAGTCTATACCCTGTGTACTAGACTCCATAAACAAGCGGCTAGAACAAGTTCGCAATGTGGAAAATATTTTTATAGAAACCTATTATCACAGCTACATACCACACACACACACCACACATCCATCACACATGCCACGCACATAAACACACACATCACACATACATACCACACCTATACAATGCACACATCACACATATACACACACACATAACATGCACACCATGCATTACACACACCACAGACATGCACCACGCACCATTACAATACCACACAGCTATCATACACACATCACACACACCACAAACCCATCACACACACCACACAGCCATCACACACACCACACAGCCATCATACACACATCACACATACCACACACCCATCACACACACATCACACACACTACACACCCATCACACACACCACACAGTCATCACACACCCATCACACCACACACCTATCACACACACCACACACATGCACCACACACACATAAACATAACACACACCACATCCACATATACCACATATACACCTACCACACACTGTACACACACAAACATGCACACCATATGTTACACACACCACACACGTGCACCACATACACCACACACATACATACACACCACACACACTACACATACAGCATACACATATACACAACACACATACACACAGAACACACACAACACGCAGATACATAACACTGCACACACTCTCCACTCACACACACACTGCACACCCCACGGGCATTTGGATCTCCTCAAAAGAAAGCGCCCCTGGCAATTCTCTGCACCCCACTCAGTATCTGGAGGGAAGCAGCTGCAGTGCGCCTCTGATGCACCAGATGGCGCTAAACCCTTAAGGAAAATGCTGGATTTGGCCAGAAACAAAAATAAAATGACCTGGGGGAAAAGGGAGTGAACGCCACTTTGAAAGGCACCCCAGCCACGCCTGCATAGTGGCCCAGCCCACAACAGGCAGGAGGCAATCGAAGGACTGTGTCCCCCAGGAGCAGCATTTCTGAGAGGTGTGCAGATTTGAAAAGCTAACAGCTGGATCCTGGTCTCCATAAATCCTTCATTAAAAATGGGGCTGGCAGGGTGGACAAAAAAGTGTAGCACATTTAACTCATCACCCCTGCAAAGCACAGAGGTGTAGCACATTTAACTCATCACCCCTGCAAAGCACAGAGGGGTAGCACATTTAACTCATCACCCCTGCAAAGCACAGAGGGGTAGCACATTTAACTCAGCACCCCTGCAAAGCACAGAGGGGTAGCACATTTAACTCATCACCCCTGCAAAGCACAGAGGGGTAGCACATTTAACTCATCACCCCTGCAAAGCACAGAGGGGTAGCACATTTAACTCAGCACCCCTGCAAAGCACAGCGGTGTAGCACATTTAACTCACCACCCCTGCAAAGCAGAGGTGTAGCACATTTAACTCAGCACCCCTGCAAAGCAGAGGTGTAGCACATTTAACTCATCACCCCTGCAAAGCACAGAGAGGTGTAGCACATTTAACTCAGCACCCCTGCAAAGCACAGAGAGGTGTAGCACATTTAACTCAGCACCCCTGCAAAGCACAGCGGTGTAGCACATTTAACTCACCACCCCTGCAAAGCACAGAGGCGTAGTTCATTTAAACTCAGCACCCCTGTAAGCACAGAGGTATAGCACATTTAGGCCCAGCACTGTTGTTCTCCAGGGTTGCATTTACCTTCTTTCAGCAAGAACCAGGTGTTCCCACCCTTGTCTGAGGAATCCAAGACAAGCAGAGGGGACTTGAAGTCAAGCAGATCTAGTCTTTAACATGAGTTTCAGCCTAGCTGTGATGGCTAATTTTCTGTGTCAATGTAGCTGGGCCGCATAGCCCAGTCGTTGGATCCAGCACTAGTTGAGGTGTTGCTGTGAAGGTATTTTTGTAGGCGTAGTTAACATCTATACTCTGTTAACTTTGAGGTCAAGGACCGGCAGTTTAACAGATTCCTAGGTGATGCTGATGTGGCTAGCCTGCAGAGCTTTGGAGAACCACTGCTCGCGGAAGGTCTACATACACTGTGGTCAACAAAGACAGAGAGATCCTTTTTTCTTTTTTTTTTTTTTTTTTTTGAGACAGGGTCTCACTCTGTTGCCCAGGCTGGAGTGCAGCGGCAAGATCATAGGTCACTGAAGCCTGGAAATCCTGGGCTCCTGAGTAGCTGGGACTACAGGCATATGCTTCTGTTCTCTGCTAATCTTTAAAAAATATTTTTTTGTAGCGATGGGGTCTCGCTTTGTTGACCAGGCTGGTCTCGAATTCTTAGCTTCAAGTAATCCTCCCACCTTGGCCTCCCAAAGTGTGTGGCTGCCGGTGTGAGCCACTGCACTCGGTAGCGTAGAATTTTTCTCTTCTCTGGGAAACCGAGGTCTCTGCTCATCAGGCCTTCCATGGACTGGGTGAGGCCCACCCACATTATAGAGGGTCATCTCTATAGCTCCACAAGGCAGGGATTGTTGGCCTGCTATTTGTTTGTCATCTCTCTTGTTTACTGGGATGTATCCCCAGGGTCCAGGACAGTGCCTGGCACATCTTAGACACCCAACAAATGTTTCTTGAATGAAAATATTTCTGCATTCACTCTAGCAAAAATAATAGTCTACTTTGTGCCAGAATAACTATACTTTGCACAAAAGACAGGCTCTGTTGTCGGCTTTGATTCCCCCTTGCATCCTATTAGTGATGATTCCACATTCAGAATCCCATCTATGTGGATAATTGTGGTCACTGCTGACCTAAGCCAACCATGAGCTAGAGAATGTCATTATCAAAAATACAAATTAGCATATTTTCTAGCTCAAGTGTATATTTTTCCCATATGTCAACTTGTAACAATCGTTGAACACAAAGCACTTTTAAAATAAGCAGTAAAGGGTACCTATTAATAATTCTGCTACTTACCATTTATGCTGTTCCATTTCCCCCATTCATCCCAAAATAGGTTGATAGATATTACTTACTTCACTTCCCCTTTAGGAAGCAGTTAAGGCCCCACAGGGCAAGACTCTGTAAGATCTCGTCTGTGGCGCTTGGCACACATTCTACTCCTAGCAGAAATCACCACTGTTAGAATCATCGTCAAAAATGCCCTTCTGGGCCAGGCACGGTGGCTCACGCCTGTAATCCCAGCACTTTGGGAGGCCGAGGCAGGCAGATCACCTAAGGTCAGGAATTCGAGATCAGCCTGGCTAATGTGATGAAATCCCATCTCTACTAAAAATACAAAAATTAGCCACGTGGGGTGGTGCATGCCTGTAATCCCTACTACTCAGGAGGCTGAGGCATGAGAATCACTTGAACCCAGGAGGCAGAGGTTGTAGTGAGCCGATATTGTGTCACTGCACTCCAGCCTAGGTGACAGAGTAAAACCCCGTCTCAAAAATAAATAAATAAATAAAAACAAAGGCCCTTCTGAATTGCATTCTAAAGCATGGCTTGGGGAGTTTAGAGCTTAGTGGAGTAGCCTTGCATTGCTTAGAGTGTAGCCTTGTATTTCCCAGAACCCTTGGCTAGATACCCCATTAAATCCCAACACTCTGATGATTTCTTTAAAAAAAAAAAAAAAAAATAGGCAGGCACAGTGGCTCACACCTGTAAGCCAAGCACTTTGGGAGGCGGAGGCAGGTAGATCACCTGAGGTCAGGAGTTCAAAACTAGCCTGGCCAACATGGTGAAACCCCGTCTCTTTTCTCAGCGTCCCAAGTAACCGGGTGTGGTAGCAGGCACCGTAATCCCAGCTACTTGAGAGGCCGAGGCAGGAGAATCATTTGAACCTGGGAGGCGGGGGTTGCAGTGAGCAGAGATTGCGCCATTGCACTCCAGCCTGGGCAACAGGAGCAAAACAACGTCTCAAAAAAAATTAACAAAATATATTTAAATATATACATATGTACATATTCTCCAAAAAGAGGTAGTCATAAGACAATGTGAGAACACAAAACATGTTTTGGTGACACCCATTGCAAAGCAGTAACGTTAATTAGCTCAAGGCCCCTGGAAAATGATGCCATTTTCTTACTCACCAGCAGGAGGCGGGCTGCTCACACGCAGCAGTGCTCAACCGGCCCACCTGCTTGACTGTGAGCCAGGAAGGCTGCTGTCTGCAGAGGTGGAAGGTTTCAGTGTCTGTGAGAAGACAGGCGAGCACTGATGAGAAGGCTGACGTTTAAAAGCTGCCATTCACCTGAAAGCATTCATAGCTGAATTAAGCCAACTCTGTTTTCGTGATTAATGGCAATCTGCTCTTTTTTGGAAAATAGGCTTAAATTGATTTTTAGGATTAGAATATACTTGTCTAATTATTGGCTACACAGGTGTCACAAGTTTTTCTTAAAGCAGGAAAGATAACACATATGCAGTTCCTCAAGTTATTCTAGCTTCAATATATATCAGTGTGTCTCCTGGGCACTAATTCGGCTTTATTTTTGAGATGGAGTCTTGCTCTGTTGCCCAGGCTGGAGTACAGTGGCGAGATCTCAGCTCACTGCAAGCTCCACCTCCTGGGTTCATGTCATTCTCCTATCTCAACCTCCCCAGTAGCCGGGACAACAGGCGCCTGCCACCATGCCTGGCTAACTTTGTGTGTGTGTGTGTGTGTGTGTTTAGTAGAGATGGGGTTTCTTGATCTGCTCAAGAGACAGGCGGATGATGAGGTCAGGAGATGGAGACCATCCTGGCTAACACGGTGAAACCCCGTCTCTACTAAAAAATACAAAAAACTAGCCGGGCGAGGTGGCGGGCGCCTGCAGTTACTACATTCCATGATGTGGGCAGAGCCCTTGGAGTTCCTGCCCTTCTCAGCGTCACAGCTATTCCTGTGCTTCCTTTTTGTTTTTTATTTTTTTATTTTTGAGACGGAGTCTTGCTCTGTCGCCCAGGCTGGAGTGCAGTGGCGCGATCTCAGCTCACTGCAAGCTCCGCCTCCCGGGTTTACGCCATTCTCCTGCCTCAGCCTCCCAAGTAGCTGGGACAGAGCCCCTGCCACACAGTGCCCTTCCTTATGTAACAGAAGTGTCCTTAGTTTTCTTCTTCAAAGCCTTCCCCTCCTGGGCACCGGGATGCCGGACCCGCTGGCCACCCCTCCCTCTAACACCCTGCAGCTGTCACAGCACCATGCCTACACAGTTCTGTGTTAGCCCGTGCCGAGGTCTGAGTCATCAAATTAATGGGAAAATCAGCCCAAGTAGTGTTGGAGGAACAGAATGCCATGTCGTTCATTGGGAAAGGAATGCTGAAATTTGACTTCTAAGTTAGATAACAACTGCTTCATGCCCTGTGGAGGAATAAAACCATAACTTTTGAGCACATATTGTCTACCAGAAAAAAAAAAAAAAAAAAAAAAAAGACACACCTCATCAGTTTTCTACACCTTAACCCCTAACTCTGCAATCAAGGCCATGATCTACCTGGGCCCCTGTCAGTCCCAGGAGGTCAGAATGAACCCCACCCCGACTGTGAAAGAAAGTTACCCACTTTCAAAAAAGTTAGCCGGCTGTCCTGCTGGCTAAAAAACACTCCCGTAGCCTGGTACTGTTAAAACTTCAGACACGTTAAATTTAGCAGAGTTTAATTGAGCAAGAAAAAAACAAAAAAGCGATTCGTAAATTGGATAGCCTCCACAATTACAGCAGATTCAGAGACTCCAAGAGTGTCTCGTGGTCAGAACAAATTTATAGACGAAAAGCGAAGTGACGTACAGAAATCAGAAGTGAGGTACAGAAATAGCCGGGTTGGTTACAGGTTGGCGTTGGCCTTATGTGAACACAGTTCGAACACTCAGCAGTGTATGAGTGGCTGAAGCATGGCTGCTGGGATTGGCCAAGACCCAGCTATTGTTACAGATGCATACTCTAAAGTTAGGCTGTCAATCCTGTCTACCTATTAAGTTAGACACACTCCTAAGTTGGGTTTTCAGTCTTGCTAAGTTCGACCACAAGGACTCAAATACAGAAGTATAGAGTCCTTCTTAGGTCATACTTAGTTTGCTTTCACAGTACTAAAAACCATTTTGCGCTATCAGCATTTTGGTTCTTCCCTAGGGTTTGGGGTATTTTCTCTTCCCCGGGCTTTCTCTTCTGTCTCTGACCTTCAGTGTGGGCATCTCCATGTGGGGGTCCTTGACTCCTTGGCTCACATGAGCTCCGGTGTCCTGTGGGGTGGACATGAGGGTGCCTCTCCACCCACACTGCTGCCCATGGCTTGCAGGAACCCAAGCTCAGCCCAGCAAGCCTCAACCTCAGGCTGTAGATCTGGGGAGGTCTCTCTTCCTGGCTGCAAACTGCTGGCTTCTCACAGGATCTCCTCATAGTGGAAGACGCAAGAGAGCTCTCTGGGGTCCCTTTAATAAGGGCATGAATCCCTTCATAAGGGCTCCACCCTCATGACCTAATCACCTCCCAAAGGCCCCACCTCCCAATAGCATCACCTTGGTGGGTAGGATTTCAACATGTTGATCCCGGGAAGAAGTAACGTTGGCCCCAGTGCAGAGTCTGTGAAGGAAATGATAATGGTACATATCCTTGCAGGTGAAAACAGAAAGTGCTGCTCTCAGTTGTCTCTCTTCCAGTCTAGGGATCAAACCCTCCTAGCTACCTCCCTCTCCGCTGGGTGAACTGGCCCATCCAGTAGCTCAGTGCACACTAGTGTGGAAATGTTTACATGGGGAGTCTTTTGTAATCACTCCTAGGTATTAAGCTTGCAGTGCCCTGATTTGAAGGACGTTTGCTGCTGGAGGTGTTAGATCCAGAGCCCTTTTGGGAAATCCTAGTTGCTTTCTGGTGGGCCTACAAGTTACACTCTGCTTTGTGTGCTCTGGGGATCAGAAGTCAGAGAAAATTGGTATTTTGGGAAGCAATTATTTCTCTTCCTTTGCCATCATTTTAATCTTTCTTCCTGGAAAGAATTAAGCATATTAATATAAATTTGCAAGTTTCCAGTTCTTAATTCCCCTCCAGTAATGTGCTATTGACAGGCAGGAGGTTTCTGGAAGTTGAGCTCTGAATCTTTCTCTTGGGCTGACTGTAACATCCTTTGTTAGAATAAACATTGTATTCACCCAGTTGAAAATGCTCTTAACTTGGCAACATGTAACAAAGGCTTTAGGTGTACACACACCTGAGCCAGAAACTTCAGCCCCTGAATGCTCCTCCTGCAGACAAGGCCTCCCAGATAAGTGCTAAGACTCTAGAGTTTAGCAAGCCCTGCCCAGTGATAATCTGTCCACATAGGTTGTGAGTGCTGGGATATTTACAGTCATTTCTGCCATTTTGTTTTATACTTTCTATTACTTTCTACATTTCAATAGTTTTACTTCTTGCCTTTCTTTTGACTAACTCTTTTGTTTGCCTTTCCACTGTATTTTTCCTTGTTTAGAAGTAAATCGCTTTCTCTTTTATTTTATTGATTACCCTAGAATGTACACATATATTAATGTAAAAAACTCTAATGACCCTCTGCCTGAATCATGCCAGCACATTAGAATCATCCAGTTCTCACACTTCCGTACTATTCTTTTTTTTTTTTTTTTTTTTTTTTGAGACAAAGTCTCACTCCATTAGCCAGGCCGAAGTGTACTGGCACCATCTCGGCTCACTGCAATCTCCACCTTCCAGGTTCAAGCGATTCTCTGGCCTCAGTCTCTCGAGTAGCATGTGCACCACGCCCAGCTAATTTTTGTATTTTTAGTAGAGACGGGTTTTGTTATGTTGGCCAGGCTGATCTAGAACTCCTGACCTCAGGTGATCCACCCACCTTGGCCTCCCAAAGTGCTGGGATTACAGGCGTGAGCCACCACACCCAGCCTACTTGCATTTTTTCTTTTTTAAAACCAGCAAATTAAGCATCATTTACAGTTTTATATAATGAGTATTTCCTGTGACTTACCAAACATTACCCATTTTCTCTTCTCACAGTTTCTTCTTGCAACTCCTGGCTCCTTCTGGACTTTTCCTAATTCCATGTTTCTTTTTTTTTCTTTTTCTTTTTTTTTTTTTTTTGAGACAGAGTCTCGTTCTGTCACCTAGGCTGGAGTGCAGTGGCACGATCTTGGCTCACTGCAACCTCCGCCTCCCGAGTTCAAGCAATTCTCCTGCCTCAGCCTCCTGAGTAGCTGGGACTACAGGCGCCCACCACCATGCCCAGCTAATTTTTGTATTTTTAGTAGAGATGGCGTTTCACCATGTTGCTCAGGATGGTCTCAAACTCCTGACCTCGTGATCTGCCTGCCTCAGCCTCCCAAATCCATGTTTCTTTAGTGAACTTCTGTTGATGGGAAATGCTGTTTTTTATGACTGTGTTTTTATTTATGCTCATTCTTAAAAATTAATTTTGCTTGGATAGAATTCTAAGTGGGCTGGTATTTTCTGTCAGTGCTTTGAAGATACCATCACTGTCTGCCAGCACCCATGCATTGAGAAATCAGCTGGGGAAATAATTGTAACTTCTTTGTAGATAATTTTTTTTTTTTTTTTTTTGCCATTCTCTCCAAACACTGTTTCTCTCTCATGCTCTTTGTTATTTCCTTCTAGAACTCTAATTAGAAAAACATTGGACCTTCTCACCTTATCCCCCCATCTCTTAATCTCCTTTTCATATTTTTTACTTCTTGGCATTTTATGTAATTTCTTCAGCTCCATCTTTCAGTTCACAAATTCTCTCTTCATTTGTATCTAATTTGCTATGTAACTCATCAACTGAGTTTCTAATTTTAATTATTAGTGTTTCCTGTCCAGAAAAATGGACAAAACAAAGAAATTTGTTTCTTTTTCACATCTTCCTAGTTAATTGTGACAGTCTCTTATTCCATTATCATGACCTTTATTTATTTAAACATAACAAACATATTTCGTTTATACTCAGTTGGGTTTTTTTGAGACAAAGTCCCACTCCATCACTGGGGCTGGAATGCAGTGACAAAATCTCAGCGCACTGCAACCTCTGCCTCTCAGGTTCTTCTCTGGCCTCAGCCTCCCAAGTAGCTGGGACTACAGGTGCACGCCACCACGCTTGGCTAATTGTTGTGTTTTTAGCAGATACAAGGTTTCACCATGTTGGCCAGGCTGGTCTCGAACCCCCAGCCTCAAGTGATCCACCCGCCTCAGCCTCCCAAACTGCTGGGATTACAGGTGTGAGCCACTACACCTGGCCAGTACTCTGTCTCTGACCATTCCAATATCTACAACCTTTGCTGGTTAGATTCTGCAGTTTCTGTAATTCTGTGACTTTCACTCATGTAGCTAGTTTTCTCCTGTATTAGGTGACTTTTTAACTTTTTTATTGTGATCCCAGATTTCTTAGAATTTTATTTGTGTAATTTCTTTGAGGTTTGGCTTTTTTACATGCTGTGCACCACAAAAGATATTTTTGCTTCCGCTTGGTTCCAGGGTATACTGCCAATCTGGTAATATTTCAAATTAATTTTTGGCTTGAGGTTTTTTAAAGCTAATCAGATAGGATGAATTCTTTTCACCAACCCTCGTGTCCAAGGCCTGATGATTAGGAATGTTCAGAGAAATGTTTTCCAAACCTGCTGCATCACAGAACCCAGCCTGAGTGGTCTCAGCATGTATCTATCAATTCTCTCTTCTGGGCAGGCTTTCACCCTGGCTTCCTCCACTAAGAACGTCACCCTCAGGAGTCCAGGTCCTCTGTGTGTAGTAAAACTGGATTCTACCTCCCACCCTGCTTCAGCCAGAGGCTTTGTCTCCTGCCTGTGCCCTTAGGGCCTGGGATGACCTGGATGATGGGGACCCGGGACTAAGAAGATAGCCCCACAGCAAATGCCAGGCTCCTTCCTCCCAAACCAGGAGGATTTACTGTCTTTAAGGATTTCCTTTACCTTCCCACCCTATCAGCCACATGTTTATAAAAGATTTTTTTCCATATTTGATCCAGCATTTTTAGGTGTGTGGACCTGGGAGAAATTGCCCTTTGCATGCAGAATGCCATGTTTTGCTAAAAAATGGCATTTTGAAATTATTTTCTAATAAGTAAAATTGTATTTTTCTCCAATTTGTATGACTTGCCAACTTGCCACTAGCAAGCAGTTGTAAACCACTGCTACAGAGCTACAGACTCCTAGACCTGAAAAAGAATAGCAAGGAACATGAGGCAGGGGTGGCACTGGGGTGCACGTCGGTGGGGGGGATGGGTGTTTGCTACGTGTCACTGACATTTAGGACCACACGTGACTCTGGTGACTGGAAGATGCGTTGTGAAGACACATACCTAGTTACCAAGTTGTGAAATGGCCCTCACTAAACACAGCGCCCTCACTGGGCCTCTGCTGTGAGTGGATCTTAGCAAAGGAAACACTCATTCACCTACCGTTGCCTTCTAGCAGCTGACTCCGTGTTATTCTAACAAAGTATTCACAAATCACGTGACACCCTGGCAGTTATCAAAGCATGTTTCCTTCGTGCCCATGATGGCTCATTAACAGAAATGAAATTGGCTTCACCCAGTGACCAGCCCTAGGCAAAGCTTGTCTGTGGTGCCCCCACCACTGTCAGGGATGCACCCACATGCCCTTCCCATTTCACAGGGTCCTATTCTGGATGGCTGAAAGTTTAGTGCCTTCCTGGGCTGTGTCATTCATTCATTCCCTTGACTAAAATGCACTAAGCACCTGCTGTGTACCAGATGCTATGCCAGAAATGAGATGTGAGGATTTCTGAAGCGTGATCTTGTTCCTGGAAGAATTCACTTTCCACGGAAATAACAGAAACATGAGCACTAATTCCTAAAGACACTATTAAATGCGGCACAGTTATTCTCACCATGATACTTCATCCACAAAGATTCAAAAACTCTAACATTTCAAAAAGGTTTGGAATTCGAAAGTGAAATGACAACGTTTGGATTCATGTTTTTGGTGATGCTTCATCTTATCTGGGGATAATCCCCAAATGACTGGTCCTTAAGGTCACAGATGCCAACCACAACCAGCCCAGGACCTCTTGCTTCCACTCCCACCAGAAAACCTCCTTATACATGATGGTGCAGGCACCACCCAGCTCTCGGTGACATGAAAAAGGTCAGCAAACGTATTTAAAAGCTTGCCACACTGGACCTCCATACCCCCAATGCACAAGGCATTTCATCGAAGAGATGAGGACTGTGAGAGAGCGTAGGGAATGTTTCCAGAGTCGCCCCTCTGGGTGGAGCTGGGATTTGAACCAGACAGCCGGCTCCAGAGCCACAATCTTCACTCACAGCTCCCACTGCCCTCTCTGGCACATCGACTTCATTTCCTGTTTTTGCTCCTGTCTCTTCTGTGACAACATTTGGAGTTCCCCATTTGCCAGGTGCAAGGAAGGATAACAAGATGTAGAGCAAAGTTTAAAAGCAAAGAATCCGGAGTCACACAGATGCTCCCTCTTACCAGCTTTGGGCCATGTTTTCACCTGTCTAATCCTCGATGTGAAATAAAAACTAGACACTCACTTCACATCTGACGAAGTGTCTAATGAGAAGTGTATTTGAGCACTGATCACCTTGCCTGCATATTAAGCACCTGATAGGTGTTATTTATTACAATTATGCAAAACAACAGAATAGAGGAGCTCACACTACACAACCGAACAATCTCTTCCCCGCTCCAACGCATACGCCACATGCCAGGGACAGCATCCCCATCTGCCCAGTAGCTGTCTAGCATTTGTCAAGTGCATTGATATTTAGGCTTCTTGCCCGAAGGCACTCCTGTCTTCAAGAATTTCCTGTACCAGCGTACAGGGAACCTAAACCCTGATTCCAGTAACAGAAAGCTGAGATTAAATGCCTTTCCTCTTTGCTTACCCAGGCCTACAGAGTTGATGAAAGAGCCGCAGAGCAGGCTCGTTGGGAAGAAGCCTCCAAAGAAACCATCAAGAAAACCACGAAGCCCTGTCCCCGCTGCCATGTACCAGTGGAAAAAAATGGTGAGTCGGTGCTGAGCAGAGAATGAGGATGTCGTGGGCTCTTGGGGAGAATCATGCCAGTCAGGGATCCCAGGATTAAATGAGATGCTGTCTGAAGGTGCCTGGTGTGTTGGGTAACCCCTTGAGAAATGTTACCCATTATCATTATTATTATTGTTTTTGCTACACAGAAATATTTAATGAGTGAGTAGTTCCATGGCTATGTGAGGCACACAGTTAGCATTTATGTGGTTGGAAAGGGAATAAATATAGAAACTAGAACCAAGATATGGAAGGTGGTTGAGGATAAGTGGCAGTCAGGAGGCAGCTGTGGTTTCTCCATCCTCCCTGGTGAACCTTCCCCAGCACTGAGGCTGCACCATCTGACCCTGTTGTCTGCCAGCCGTCAGTCTGTAGCCTTCCCCAGCTTTGCAACATTATTCAAAATTAAACTCTCGTCTATATTTAAAGATCCCTGTGGCCTGCCCCTGATGACTCAGTATCAATGGGGGACTTCCTGCTGTCTATCCTGGACATGCCACTCAGGGCAAAGCCATCACAACCAGTGGTCAGAGAGCCTGTTCTCAATGCGATGCACTTGTATGTGTGCAAAAGGCAGAGTCAGCAGCGCTGTCACAGATGAGCGATGACATGAAGCCAGCTGCAGCCTCTCCCAGCTTCTCCTCAATGAGCATCAGCAATGCCCTGGCTGGCAGGTTGCCCAGAGCTGACTTGCGGGAGGGAAGCCCGGCCATCCTAGGATGGGCACTCAAGCCTCTCTCTTTTCAGTTGTGCCCTTCGGGAAGTCTTCATTAATGCAAACAAGAGTGTGCTTGAACACATCCCAGAGCCGCAGGTGCTGGCTTAGCTCAGTCCAAATCCTTAGTGCTGGATCAGTGGCTTCCTGCAGAGAAAATAAAGAATTTACCCAGCATGTCCTTATTATTCCGTTGCATGCAGCAATGCTCCTAGAAAATGCAGGGATTGGCATGCACCTATAAAGAGCAGAAGGCATCGATGGGATAGAAGGAAAGAGCTTCTCTAGTTTCCACCGCCACTCACTGGTTAGCAGGTTGCACTGGGAAATGGGAGGGAAAGAACACGGAAGGGCCCTTCCCAGGAGAAGACGTATGATGGTTTGGGATCACAGGCCTGGTATTTCACTGACAAGGGTGTAACGCACAGAGATTAGACAGTCTTGATCTGTCGCCCAGGCTGGGGTGCAATGGCGCGATCTCGGCTCATTGCAACCTCCACCTCCCGAATTCAAGAGATTCTCCTGCCTCAGCTTCCCAAGTAGCTGGGACTACAGGTATATGCCAACACGCCCAGCTAATTTTTGGATTTTTTAGTAGAGATGGGGTTTCACTCTATGTCGGCCAAGTTGGTCTCGAACTCCTGATCTCAGGTGATCTACCCGCCTTGGCCTCCCAAAGTGTGAGCCACCGTGCACGGCCTTAATTTTTTGTTTGTTTTGTTTTTTAATAATGATTCTCAAGGTTGGTGAGGACATCATAAGTTAGCGTAACTTTTCTGGAAACCACTTTGGCAATACATATATAAAGACTTTATATTATTTGACCCAATAATTCTACCTCTGAAAATCTATCCTAAAGAAATAACCTGAAATATATAATATACAAACACCCCCCCCACCCCCACACACATTTTAGGAAAAAAGGTGCCAACTGCAGCATTATTTATAGTATAGTAAACTCAAAATCATCTAAATGTCTAATGGCTTCAGTATGAGAAAGATTGGTTTATTTTTTGATAAATCCATGGTAAAGCATCACACAGCCCCACATTGCAGTCTTGCAGGAGTTAGGACTCTGCCATGGACTGTGGCTGTGTGAGCACCAGTTTCCTCACTCATAAGATGGATTTCAATGGGACTTCCTCACAGGATGGGCAGGAGGAGCACACGGATACGTGTGCTGGTTCGTGTGGATGAAGAAGTTATGAAGGCATGGCGGAAAGGTTTACATCCATCCTAAGTGAGAAATCAGAATTTCAAAGCAAGTGGTACATGATGTCAGTTTGGAAATAAGTGTATATATGGGAAGAAATAGAATCAGAAGAAAAAGACTGGAAGCAAGATGTTACCATGTCATAGTGAGTAGCTCTAGGCATGATAGGATCAAAGAGGACTTTATTTCTTTGTGTGCTTTTCTGTAATAAACATGTGTGTTGTATAACCTTAGAGAAACAATTGGTAAAAATCAGCCAGGTCTCTGTCTTCAGTGGGGCTCCTTAAACACCCACCCATGCTCCCTCTTCTGGCAGGCTTCACAGGCACGGCAGGTGGAGAATTTACCCAGTGGGTCTAGAGTCCATACCTTAGTGGCCTCCTCGTTAGCCCAGGCTCTGGTGGTGGCAGTTTGCAAGATAAGACGTGGTCAGTGAGGCTGGGTGTGGTGGCTCACACCGGTAATCCCAGCACTTTGGGAGGCCAAGGCAGGTGGATCACCTGAGGTCAGGAGTTCGAGACCAACCTGGCCAACATGGGGAAACCCTGTCTCCACTAAAAATAGAGAAGTTAGCTGGGCATGGTGGTGCATGCCTGTAGTCCCAACTACTTGGGAAACTGAGGCAGGAGAATTACTTGAACCTGGGAGGCAGAATGTGCAGTGAGCTGAGATCACGCCATTGCACCCCAGCCTGAGCGACGGAGCGAGACTCTGTCTCCAAAAAAAAAAAAAAAAAAAAAGGAAGTGGTCAGCGAGCCTGGACCTGTTGCTTTCTGTTTCTCTCCTGCGTGGTTGTTTGGTTCAGCACTTACTATCAGCTTGTGGGGACACCTGAGACACTTCGCCTTTGTGACACATAACACAGTCTTGTGGCCTTAAATACTATCCCTGTACTGATGGCTCCCAAATCTACACCCCACCCTCATCTCATCCCCGGGTCCAACTCAAATAGCCAGCTGCTTCCTTAATGTCTCCACTGATTGTTCAATGGACAGCTCAAATTTTACAAAGCAGAGTGCTAGCTGCTCCTAGAAAACCTTTTCCTCTAGAGTGCACCCCACCTCAGTCAACAGCACCGCCCAGTTCCTCAAGCCACTAAGCTAAAGCTCATCCTTCATTCTACCCATTTCCTTACGCCCCAGTCACCACGGCCTTCCCCGTGCTCTGATCCAGCATCTGCCCAGCTCTGACTCCACATCCCCAGCCAGTGCCGTGCTTGCCCACCTCCTCTTCCAAGTACCGCCTCCCAAAGGGGCTCTTGCCTCCACTCTCGCATATTTACGATCCATCCTCTACATAGACGCGTAGACTTCTCAAAGGCAAGGTGAGTCCTGCCCTTCTCCCCGGGGGTCCCCACTGACATTGTAACCACACGGGTCCCACTCCCACTCCCTCAGTCCTCCCCAGGACACTTCTGTGTCGTCATTGCCCATGGGTGGCTCCTTCCTGTCTTTCAGATCTCAGCCCAGCTGACCTCTTCTCAGTGAGACCGCCCCTTACCACCCTGCCAAAGACCCCTGCCCTCCTGTGGGGGGCGCTGTCAGCACCATCCGACCTCTGGAGGGGGAAGCACTGCCATTTCCTCTGCGGGGGGCCTGCCTGCGGATGGCCTTGAGCTCTCTGGGCAATCACCTCTGCCAAGAGAGTTAGTTCTGGCTCCCTCCCCTTCCCCAGAGAGCTCCTGTCCCATGACTGCTGCTTGGAGGTGGTCATAATACCCAACCCACTAACCAAATTCAGGACCACCCTGAGAGCTGCCCCAGCCCTGGAGCTCCTGGGCATCAGCTGAGGCCTCTCAGGCTGTGCCTGAGCTGGGCTTCTCCTCTGCCCAGCCTGCCTTCCTCCCTTTCCATCTCAGCATCTGCTTCCCCCTTTAACCAACGAGTCCCACCCACCAGTTTAATAATAATTTCATAGCACCACCTCCTTCCCAGATCATTGCTTAATTTGTTCATTTACATGTTTGCTGTCTGTCGCCGTTTAGAACATAAGCCGATGAGATCAGGGACCTTGACTGTCTAGGCTCCAATCGCAGAAGAGTGCCTGGACAATAAATATTTGCCGAATTAAAACTTAGCTTGTAAGCCGGGTGCAGTGACTCACACCTGTAATCCCAGCATTTTGGGAAGCCAAGGCTGGCAGATCACTTGAGTTCAAGAGTTCAAGACCAGCCTGGCTAACATTGTGAAACTCTGTCTCTAGTAAAAATACAAAAAAAAAAAAAAATAGCTCGGTGTGGTGGCAGGCACCTGTGATCCCAGCTACTCGGGAGGCTGAGACACAAGAATCGATTGAACCCAGGAGGTGGAGGTTGCAGTGAGCCAAGATTGCACCACTGCACTTCAGCCTGGGTGACAGAGTGAGACTCCGTCTCAAAAAAAAAATAAATAAAACACAAACAAACAAAAACTTAGCTTTTAAACAGTTTAGAGATAGACACATAAACAGATCTCTTTAATAAAATAATATAGGGAAGAAAGCTATCAGGGCACACAGACCCAGAGGAGGCTTCCCGGAAGAGATGATACCAGTGAAGAATTGAAGAATGGGCAGATATGAGCAAGGCAAGGAGGAGCAAGAGGAGGCGTCCTACGCCCCAGGACTGCATGAGCAAAGACACCGGTGTGCAGGACCCAGTGTGTGGAGGCAGCCCCTGCTGCTGGTGTTCCAGGTACCACCCACACGAGCCTCAGCTGAAGCAGTGGGTAGGATGCAGAATGTAGGTCCCCGAACTGCAGGTTTGGGGCTTGGACTTGATCCTGTGAGGCAGGGAGATATTCTATGGTGAGAAGCAGGAAAATTATTCATCAGATCTGCTCTGGACTCAGAACACGCCGGCGCCTCCAAAGATGGAGTTGTAGGAGTCATATGGTTCGTGACTGTAAGAAAGTTTCTCCCCGTCGGGCTATTTCTTGGAAATATTGCGATGTACTATAAATGAAAGCACTAATTTTTTACCTCCAAATTTTTAACTTACAAATGGAAAAGCTGAGACTTGAAGCTTATTAGCGATGGCCTAAACTGTTTAAAAGTGCATCACTATAACTGAAACAAGACATAGACTCTATGACCAAGGATGTTACCTGGTTCTCACCAAGGTTTATGGCCTGTTACATACTCAGTTGTGTTTCAGGAATGCCCTTCATCCCTCAGAGAAGCTGAATGATAATGCAAGGAATTTCCATTTTAAGCACAGGCTAAACCCTGGTACTTTCTCCTATAATCCCCTCCAGTCTCCAGAAATGTCTTCACTTCCATCTCAAGCAGATGAGATTCTGGCTCCATTCCCTGACTGAGCGTGTGGTGCTCCTTAAATTTGCCTTCAGGTTGTTCAGGGACTTCCACGCTCTCATTAAATCTAATGGAAGAATTGCTGGCCAGAGCCACAATGTCGAGTGCCTGGCATAGGCTGAGCTTTTCATGGTTTGAGTGTCCATCTGCAGACAGAACTCACTACAAAGGAAGCCACATTCCCTTCATGTCTATATCCACAAATCTGCATGAAGTTTCAGTGGCTTCCTGTATGCATTTACTTTGAAGCTGGCAAAGCTTTTAGAATTGTGGTCCTCCATGCTCCTTCATGGCCTGGGGTCTAGCTCTATGGCCTTGTGTATATTAAGCACTCGGGAGGAAAGAAAGTGAATCACGTGAATATCCTCTCTTCCCATTTCCATTCTTACTGTACCAGGCCATTGTAATTCTAGCTTCTGTAACAAGATATTATTTACAATGCGAGTATCCCAGATTCATTAAATGCTTGGTATTAATTTTTGGCATTCCGTCTCAGTGTAGAACAAACAACATGCTTCTTCTATTCTCTCATTCAATAACAACAGTCAGCACAGAAGATTTCTGTGACGGAATGTGCGGGGGTTTTTCCCCATGCAGCAAGCAAGCAATCAGTTCTGCAGTGCACCCCGGGGGAGTGTCCTGCTCTTCAACCCTGGCGCTGTCTACCAGGAAATAGTGTCTGATCCCTCAGGCTGGGGGCTCAGTCCCACAGGACTGCCAGACACCGGTCGCAAGTCTGGGCTTCCGGAACTTCTGATCGACCGACTTCAAATTGGGATTCCCATGACTCCTTCTTTGGGTTCTGCTATTTGCTACAGTGGCTCACAGAACCCAGGGAAACACATTTACCAGTTTATCATAAAGGACATTACAAAAGATACAGATAAAGAGATGCAGAGGGCGAGGTATGGGGGAAGGGTGGCGGAGCTTCCAAGCCTTCCCTGGGTGCCCTGCCCAGAAACCTCCATGTGTTCAACAAACCCTGTCCTCTGGGGCCCTCTGTGGAGACTTCCTGGAATAGGCATGATGGAAGCATGGACAGACGTGTTGAAATGCGATGGGACAGAAAGGCTTTGATCTCAGGGTAATAGATGGAGTGGGGAAACCCTGCAAGGCCTGCTGGTCTAGATTCTTCTTGGCCTCTCTGTGCAGCATTCCTTCCTCCAGGGGATGGACAGGACTCTTTCTGAAATCCGGGTCTTATAACCCACAGTCAGAACAGCAGCGGAAGGTTCCAGTCCTGCCCTGGGCTGGTAAAAGGAGGTCAAGGAAAGGTCAGAGGGAGAGATTCTCTTTTCTGAGGCCTGTTTCTGAGGCCTGAATTGTCCCAACATTATAACAAAAGACCGTAACAAGAGCTATGGGAGTTGTGAGTTAGGGACTGTGTATGAAAAACACATCTATCAGCCAGGCATGGTGGCTCATGCCTGTAATCCCAGCACTTTGGGAGGCCAAGGTGGGCAGATCACGAGGTCAGGAGTTTGAGACCAGCCTGGTCAACATGGTGAAACCCCGTCTCTACTAAAAATATAAAAAGTAGCCAGGCGTGGTGGCAGGTGCCTGTAATTCCAACTACTCGGGAGGCTGAGGAAGGAGAATCGCTTGAACCCGGGAGGCGGAGATGGCAGTGAGCCCAGATTGTGTCCCGTACTCCAGCCTGGGCGACAGAGCAAGACTCCGTCTCAAAAAAATATAAATAAATAAATACACACACACACACTCTCTCTTCATATATATTTATGTTTATATATGCTTATTTATATTAAATATCACAATAGGAAACTTTCTTACCCTTTCATTTAGAATTGCTTTAACAGTTCATTAAGTTTTAATGTATTGCTCAATAATTTTGATTGAATATATTTTACGATACATGATATAATAATGATATATTTATGATATGATAAAATATTATATTTTAGAGAAACAAGTGGTTTTATAATGTCACACCATGTAACATATTATTTACATCATAAATATACAACCATTCAATATGTGCTAAAAATGGCACAAACCTAAGTGGAAAGTATGAAGGTAAAAGTGTTGTAAGTTTTCTCCTTTATTTTCCACACATCTGTAATTTATGATCTTTAAAGCAAGCCAGAAAGAATTAGGAAAACAGGGGATTTTACATGTAGGCAAGTTATCTTAAAATAAATGCCTATTCTTATATATTCATAAATATTTTAAATTAGTGTAAGTTCTCGTGCCAGGTTTCTAATAATAAAAGTGAGATAGCACCAAAGCAATTACTTGGAAAATTTGGCAGGAAAAAAATCAATTAAGATAATTGGTAAGAGTGAGTAATGGAGCACCTTCAACACTAGGGAGGATTCAAGTCAAGAAACTGCATTTGCTGGGGTTATCCAGGAAATTTGGACAGAAGCAGTTCTCTGTACATCCTCATACAATCACTTCCTCCTCCCTTCAGTTCCCCGATGGCGACTGAAGCAGGGGTGTCTGCGCTCCAAAAACTCATGGAATCTATGTTTGACAACTGAGGAAGGTGAATAATTCCAAAATAAGTCCCAAGATAAGGGACTTTTCCTCTCATGCTGAAAAGAACCCGTTCTGTGAAAGAAGGGACATTGGAATCACACAGACCTTGGTGAAATCATTGTCTTCACCATTTAAAAGTGCTTCACCTTGGGGAAATTCTATAGCAGAATGATGCTCTGATCTCAAAGGGCTTTGGTAAGCGAACGAGATAAGATACGTAGAATACCTAGCATTGTTGGTAACTTCCTTTCTATCCCTCTCATCTTAATTAAAATTTTGGATAGCATTAAGGAACATATTCCCTATTAAAAATAATATGCTGGCTGGGTGCAGTGGCTCACGCCTGTAATCCCAGCACTTTGGGAGGCAGAGGTGGGAGGATCACCTGAGGTCAGGAGTTCGAGACCAGCCTGGCCAACATGGTGAAACCCTGTTTCTACTAAAAATACAAAAATTAGCTGGGCGTGGTGGTGGGCACCTGTAATCCTAGCTACTCAGGAGGCTGAGACCAGAGAATCACTTGAACCTGGGAGGTGGAGGTTGCAGTGAGCCGAGATCACACTACTGCACTCCAGTCTAGAGGACAAGACTGCAAAACTCTGTCTCAAAAAAAAAAAAAAAGAAAGAAATAATAATAATTATAATATGCTATCCCAGTTCCTGTTTTATGAATTTGGCCAAACCAAGTAAGTAGCACTATAGAAAGAGCAAAAATAAGTCAAAATACATTTAAATTATTATACATTATATTGTTATATCAAATTTTATTAATTAATATATTTAAATATAAATATATTATTTTTAATATATTCACATATAAATATATTGATATTTTAAATATAAATATATTAATATTTAAATATATTTAAATATAAATATATTAATGTTTAAATATAATTAAATATAAATATATTGGTGTTTTAAATATATTAATATTTAAATATATTTAAATGAGGAATTGACCCCTATCTGTGAAACTTGAAGCATTCGTCTCTAAATCACCTTTCAGGAGAATAAAGTCAGATTTACAAATAAAATGTGTTACCGACAAAAGTGACATGCTTCAATTTCATTCATTTCTTAATGAATATCATCACTTTAGAGCTGCTCTATTGTACTTTCTAATTTTTTTCCCTCAGTTCAGTTTCTCTCTGCCCTTGTATTGCTTGTTATTATTCACTTAGAAAGTGATGTCTAGGCTAGCGTGTTGGTTTGGGAATGTGTGTTTTCCAGGTATTTGCTGCGAACCCACCACACCTTTGTTTTCTCCCCACAACAGGAGGCTGCATGCACATGAAGTGTCCGCAGCCCCAGTGCAGGCTCGAGTGGTGCTGGAACTGTGGCTGCGAGTGGAACCGCGTCTGCATGGGGGACCACTGGTTTGACGTGTAGCCAGGGCAGCCAGGCACCCCATCGCCCCATCCTGGGGGAGCATACACAGTGTCCTACCTTCATTTGCTAATTCTCTTTTCAGACACACACACACACACACACACATACACACACACACACTTCAAGTTTTTTTCAAAGTCCAACTACAGCCAAATTACAGCAGAACCTCCTAGATCCCTTTCACTATGTCCATGAAACACAGCAGAGCAAAATTACAGAAGAAGCTCCTGAATCCCTTTCAGTTTGTCCACACAAAACAGCAGAGCCGTCTGTGACACCAGCAAGAGGTGCTCTCAGCCTCAGGATGACACAAATCCCGGAGCACAGATTCAAGTGCAATCCATGTATCTCGTATGGGTCATTCTCACCTGAATTCAAGTCAGGCAGAATGAGTAGCTGGAGAGAGAGTTCTCGCGTTTAATATCCTGCGTTTTACCTTCAGTAAACACCGTGAAGATGGCATTGACAAGGTGTTTCTCTGTAAAATGAACTGCAGTGGGTTCTCAACTAGATTCATGGCTTTAACAGTAATGTTCTTATTTAAATTTTCAGAAAGCATCTATTCCCAAAGAACCACAGGCAATAGCCAAAAAAATGTGTTTATCCTTAAGAATTCTATCTCTATAAATTGCATTAATGAAATGCCAACTATGCATAAATCAACTTGTCAACTAAGTGAGAAATTATGAAAGTTAATTTGAATGTTGAATGTTTGAATTACAGGGAAGAAATCAAGTTAATGTACTTTCCTTCAATTTCATGATTTGCAACTTCAGAAAGAAATCGTTTTTCTGAAAGTATTACCAAAAAATCTATAGTTTGATTTTGAGTATTCATTTTGCAGCTTGGAGATTTTGCTAATACATTTGACTCCTCTGTAAATTTCATGGATAATGTGCCTATAAAGGAGACATGTTTAGAAATGATTTCAAAATGATATTCAATCTGAACAAAAGTGAACATTATTAAACCAGAATCTTTAAAGTGGAGCCTTTCCAGAACTACTGAAATGAAGGCGTGCCGGACTCTCTCCATTAGAAGGGTTTATGACCCTTTGGCACACCCTCTCTGTCCAATCTGCAAGTCCCAGGGAGCTCTGCACACCCAGGGGTTCCCCAGGAGAGACCTTCTCTTAGGACAGTAAACTCACTAGAATATTCCTTATGTTGACATGGACTGGATTTCAGTTCGATCAAACTTTCAGCTTTTTTTTCAGCCATTCACAGCACAATCAAAAGATTAACAACACGACATGCGGTAAACCTCATGTTCTTACGCACACTACGCAGAAGAGAGAGCACAACCACTATCTTTTGTTCTACTTGTATTGTCTGACTTCTCAGGAAGATCGTGAACATAACTGAGGGCATGAGTATCACTAGCGCATGGAGGCCTTTTTGGATTTAGAGACTCTGTAAATTCTGAAATCGGCAACAGGGCCTCTGTTTTTAGAGGTAGCACCTGAAATCCTTGCTGGAGGAAAGAGAGGGGATGAACTCAAATTTTCCACATTCCGGGACACCTGTCCCGCTTTTCCTAACTGCCTGAGATAATCCATTTCTTCCAGCCACCCGGGACAGTCCTGTCCTCTCAGACGCCCTGCACTGAGGACAGACTGGGCTCTGCGGCAGCCACATCAGCATCCACAGCTTCATGTGGCTACACTGTCTGAAGATCTGCCGACTCCAGCATGGCCCCATGGTGACAACAGACCTGCGACAGGAAGCCCAAAGCTCACATCGAAATGGTAGAGAGATCAAAGTCTCTATCGTAAGGGAAAAAAAGAGAGGTCGCAGGCTTGAGCCCCGGCAGCCAGTGGCTTGTGTCCACACGGAGTCCAGACCCTGATCAGGCCCTGACTTAGTGTCGCTGGCAATCCCACTAAATTGCAGTTCCTTACACTGGCCCGATGCAACAAATCAGGTGGCTCCCTTCTGTCACAGGGACCACACAGTGTTTCCCATCATCCATAGCTTTCTTCCTGATGATGTTTGCATGATTGCGCCTTCCCAGCCTGCATGCTGCATTGGGCTTGCAGTGCCTGAACAAGGTTTGCTCCCAAGAGCTCAGGCACCCTAGGAACCCCTGTTAGACTATTAGACTGTCCAGCTTGGTCTCCTTCCCTTTCTTGGTGGTGGTCTTTTCCCTTTCCAGAATAGAACAGTGATTCTTAAAATAAGTTCGAGCAGGCTGGGCACGGTGGCTCATGCCTGTAATCCCAGCACTTTGGGAGGCTGAGGTGGGTGGATCACGAGGTCAGGAGTTCAAGACCAGCCTGGCCAAGACAGCGAAACCCCATCTCTACTAAAAATACAAAGTTAGCTGGGCGTGGTGGCAGGCGCCTGTAATCCCAGCTTCTCGGGAGGCTGAGGCAGGAGAATCACTTGAACCCGGGGGGCAGAGGTTGCAGTGAGCCGAGATCACGCCACTGAACTCCAGCCTGGGCAACAGAGTGAGACTCTGTCTCAAAAAAAGCAAAATCAGCATCCACTACACATGAAAACGAATCACAGTATTATTTGCACAGGAAGGGTGTAACAAAATATGAATGTATCAAAAAATAGAAATAAAGTCTTTGCAGAAAAAATCTATTTTCTCTGACATGTGTTGAGATTATCTGACAACTCTAAGATTGTACTTAAATTGTCAATAAAAGCATCAAAAGAGCTTCTGAGTCCTGTCTTTGAAGATACATTTTCAATCGATGTGAAGGGTGAGGGAGGGAATCACAGGCTGTGTTACTCCATGGACCTCACTTTTGGCCTGGAGGAATTGCCTGGTGATGAAATGGCCATTTTCATATCGACTCCAAGCTCCAGATTAACCCTGGCTGTTTCTCTTTGTTAAATAAGAGCAGTTTGTTAAGGCTATCAAAATTTGAAAGGGTTCCAAAAAGCAAACCCTCATTCAAAACAATCTAAAAGTTACTTTCTTGCCTTACTAGCCAACTTTTCTAATAAGTGTTTGAAAGAGAAGTTTGCATTGGAAAAGACTATGTATAAGGATTTTTTCTCTCATGTCATTCTAGAAAATTTCAGTGACTTTGCATTGCTGTCAATGTGGGTGTGTTGACGCTGCATTTTCAAAGAACTGCTTTAGTGGCCACGCATTGTTTATTTCACAATGAGCCCATGATGGAGGCATCTGGAATGGAACATTCCGAGATAGGGCCTGTACATACATTAGGCAAAGAGGCACGCACTGAGGTCCCCTGGGTGCCAGTAGCCACAGGAAACACTCCGAGGAAATGCAAAGGTCATGGGAATGGTGGCCCAGGTGATGACAGAGCAAGAGGCAGCCGAGAAAGTGGGTGAGCTCCAGGCGCCAGGGTGGGAACCCCACCTCCAAAACTCACCTGTCTAAGAACTTTGGGGGCAATAATAGCATGCACTACATTAAGTTGTTGTGACGATTAATAAATTTACCTAAAGCACTTAGAACAGTGCGTAGGATAAAGGAAGCACTGAATAATTGTTCGCTATTATTAAAAAATGAACCAGTCATTGGAAACTACAGAATAAAATGACAGAAAACACAAAACTAATGCAAAGTGATGACAAGTGCCAGGAATATCTATCTGAGTACACAGTTGTAGATTTAGGGATTCATGCTGGAGGTGGGTGACTCATGTTGCATATACATGTATTGCATTATCTTCTAGACAGTCCCAGAAGTGTCTTATAAAGGTAAGTTGCTATGCTAGCACCAATTTCCATAACAGGCTGGCCGCCTATAACATGCCTGTAGTCCCAGCACTTTGGGAGGCCAAGGCAGGCGCATCGCCTGAGGTCAGGAGTTTGAGACCAGCCTGACCACCATGGTGAAACCCCATCTCTACTAAAAATTCAAAAATTAACCAGGTGTGGTGGTGCCCACCTGTAACCTCAGCTACTCAGGAGGCTGAGGCAGGTGGGAGAATCGCTTGAATCCCGGAGATGGAGGTTGCAGTGAGCCGAGATCATGCCACTGCACTCCAGCCTTGGCAACAAAGTGAGACTGTCTCAACAACAACAACAACAACAAATTCCATTACAAAGGTAAGTCTAGCACAGACTGGAAACCATTGCTTTCAGATCAGGGTAATCTTATCTCAGAGTCCCGGAGATACCTGGTCAAAGGAATCTGCCCTGGAGCTCCTCCCCCAGCTCTCCGGTGCCTCAGGTCATCTCAACTGAAAGCTGGGTGTTCCTGAAAAGTCCCACTGCATGTGCAGAATGAAACTCTAGTGTGTTTCTGTGTGTAGTTTGTTTCATCGACAATTCTTGGATTTTTAATTCCAAACTCAAAGAGTGGCTTTTTTGAGAGATGCTGTTTAGTATCAAATCACCACTCAGTATTTCTCCCTGTAAGGTTGTCTTGATATTGTTTTTTTTTTTGTTTTTGTTTTTTTGAGACGGTGTCTTTGTCACTCGGGCTGGAGCACAGTGGCGCGATCTCTGCTCACTGCAACCTCCACCTCCTGGGTTCAAGCGATTCTCCTGTCTCAGCCTCCCAAGTAGCTGGGACTACAGGCGTGCACCACCACGCCCAGCTAATTTTTGTATTTTTAGTAGAGATGGAGTTTCACAATGTTGGCCAAGATGGTCTCGATTTCTTGACCTCGTGATCCACCCGCCTCAGCCTCCCAAAGTGCTGGGATTACAAGCGTGAGCCACCGCACCCAGCCTATATTTTTTTTCATTACAAAATTATTATTACATGGTTACATGTCCATTACAGAAAATAAAAAAGGCAAAAAAGAAAACATAAAAACTACCATCTAGAAACAATTTTGCATCTTATTTCCACTTAAAAATATATGATGAGCATCTTTCTATGTCAGCAGATTTCTAAAGTGACATTTTTTCAGGAATTCATTATGACCTACTGTATGCTAATTAATTTAATAAATGTTTCTTTTACGTTTCCATAGGTAATTTAAAAGTCCAGGCCATGCACAGTGGCTCATGCCTATAATCCCAACACTTTAAGAGGCTGAAGTGAGTGGATCACTTGAGATCAGGAGTTTGAGACCAGCCTGGGCAACATGGTAAAACCCCATCTTTACAAAAAATACAAAAATTAGCTGGGCGTGGTGGTGGGTGCCTATAATCCCAGCTACTCGGGATGCTGAGGCAGGAGAATTGCTTGAACCCAGGAAGTGGAGGTTGCAGTGAGCCAAGATTGTACCACTGGACTCCAGTCTGGGCAACAGAGCAAGACTCCATTTCAAAAAAATAATAATAAAATCAAGATAGTTACAGGCAAAGGGGAGTGGGTTGGTCACCCTGCCTGTGAGTAGCAGGTCGCAAGAAGCAACATGCACTCGCAGGCCCCCTTGTAGGCTCAGCACCCTTTGGCTCAGGTTGCTTACTTAACAAGCTCCTACTCATCTCTGAAATTTACCCCCATCCTCCCTCAAGCCAAACTAATTAAGAGGCTGACACTTCCCACACGGATGCCTCCCAAAGAAGCTTATCCCACTAAAAACAGGATCAACTGAAGCCTGGCAAGGCTTACCTGCCACGTGGTATTTGAGAATCTCTCAATTTTGAAACAGCTCTCTTTTAGCATCTGGCTTTATCTTCAGGACCATTTTTCACAAAGGCATTTAGATGTCATGATTTCACTGGAGTTCCGGGTACCTATCACTGAGTCTCCATTTTCTCCAGCTGATTTTCCAGGAATGAGCTCCCCGTGGGTCTCTAGGCTTGGCATGCTCTTCCCACACATCGGTCAGCTTCCTCCCTTCCTGAAGGCCTCTCAGGTCAACCCATCACATCCATAGTGCTCACCTGTATCTAGACATATTATGCAGTTTACTTATGTATTAGGTTTTTGCTGGTCTCCCCAGCTAGAGTGCTAACTAACTCCATGAGGGCAGTTCCTTGCTGTATTTGTTGATTTCATGGATGAGTAGAGGCCAATCATCAATAATCATCAGTTAAGGGGTTCACTCCATCCCCCTTCATTGCCCACCCACCTTGGATCTGTGCAAAACAATTTGAAACTGTGGGATTTTAGAACCACACATGCCAAGTGCCACCAAAGAAACTATCAGTTAGAAAAACTGCCATCGTTCCTTTTAATTTGGGTGTAACTGAAAAGTCATTATCATTTGTTTTTCTTTTCTTGCCTTTCCTGCTTATTTATTGTTCTAGGTGAAGTTTTTTTAGTTACCAAGTTTTTTCATTCATTTTATCTTGGTAGCCCAAACAATGTTAGTTAAAATGGGTCTCCTAGTTGGTTTAGCAAATACTAGCTACCTCTTCTCTGAAGAATGCGATGCAGCACCTCCCACCAGTTTTTTTTTTTTTTTTTTTTTGTCTCTGAAAGTAGTTGACAAATAACCCCTAGGGTAGCATAATTTCAACAATAACAGAAACATAAATGCAAAAACACTTTTCAGTTTCGAGTGTTTGCAGGAACTCTAAGCACCAGGAATAAGGCACAAGATGGGAATCAGAGACCCCACGATAGAATCCAGAGACACACACAGTGATCACATCCTTGTAAGTAAGTAACTCTGAACATAGCTCATTTCTACGGTGGGTCACCAAACACCAAGAAGCAGTTGGAAGCATGCCTGGCAGTTGATAACTGGTAGTGGCCTATCAACAGCATCGTCCAATCATGTCAGAGGACGCTGGCCTCTCATTCAACCCCTTAGGAGAGTCATGATTGCTTATCAGGTTCATGTGAAAGAGTGAATGACAAGGTGACAGCAACAAGGTCCTATGGTTCCCAGACCTGCTTCATAGGTACCGCAAAACTTTTATTTGAATTGGCTCACGCATGCGTGTTTATTCCTGTCCCTGATGGTGACACTGATAGGGAAAAAAGTATTACAGAAATGGCAGTTGCAAAGTTGGCCATGCCATGGTCATGCAAGGGAACCATGCTGGTCTGAAAATTCTTTCATAATAACGTTATGAAATCAGAGAATCCCAGAACTCAAGTGTGTTCATGAAGACTGGAAACCATAGTCCATTCCAGGGGCCAGCAGATGCTCCTGTACAAACCGGATAGTAGATAATTTAGGCTTTGCAGGCCATAAGTCTCTACTTACGTGATAAACAGATGTGACCAAGGAGTAAGAGAGGAATCTGGGATACATCTTAAGTTCTTCCTGGATGGCTGTGGGCCTGGAGTCCTGTGAGCCAAGCTGCAGAGCACAGGAGCAGAGCCAGAGCCAAGTTTGCGTGTGAGACTCGGGGATGGTGGGAAAAAGGTGGCTCTAGTTGCACCTGCTGGAATCTGACAGTCTGTGAGACCTCCAATGGTCAGGTTCAGTAAACACTTGAATCTTAGGAGAGAAGTCCTAGAAATACTTTTTACGTAGCTCTTTGTGTTACCAATGAATCATTTTTAATAAATAGACTCTTCAAAATAATAATTTTAGATGATAGCTTAAAATTGTAAAGAAATGACTCAAGAGAATTTGTGATGTCAACCTACTTGTACAAGATTAGAAGTACATCTCTAATTGCTTATTTTAGAATAAATATTTTCCTTCCAAATTAATAATCTGATCAGAGATGAACACATAATTTCAGTGATAAGAACAGAAGCCACGGCTAAAGGACAGATGGTAAACATGGATTCCCAGGGAATCAATCCAAAGAAATAAGTAACACAAACAAACCAACCCTGGAGAAATTACATTTACAGTACATAAGGGAAAAAAAAAATTAGGAGGCTGGGGAAGAGAGGTTGGAAGAGGCAGAAGAGTGCTTCTCACCTGGTTTTATAGAGCAGAGTTGATCCAGATTGTCTACAATTTAAACCTGTGGCTAAAAGAATATAGTCTTGACCCCTTCCTGGTTATTGTAATTACGTAACATTAGAGGCAATTTTAGGGGACTAATCTGAAGAAATACTTACACCATTTTAGCAGTCCAGTCCATTTCATTTGTTTTATTTTTCTTCTAATTTCCTAAGAAACAGAATTATATATACATATATATATAAATACATATATATATATATTTTTTTTTTTTTTTTCTTTTGAGACGAAGTCTCTCTCTGTCGCCCAGGCTGGAGTGCAGTGGCGTGATCTTGGCTCGCTGCAACCTCTGCCTCCCGGGTTCAAGTGATTCTCCTGCCTCAGCCTCCTGGGATTACAGGCACCTGCCACCACACCCAGCTAATTTTTGTCTTTTTAGTAGAGACAGGGTTTCACCATGTTGGCCAGGCTGGTCTCAAACTCCTGACTTCATGATCCACCCGCCTCTGCCTCCCAAAGTGCTGGGAATACAGGTGTGAGCCACTGTACCTGGCCAAAAATTATTATTTAACATGAAAAAAAGAGCACATGTAGTATGATCTCCTTTTTACAAAATAAAATCATTGTTTTTTGGGTTTCTAGCCACCATCCATCTATCCTTCCATCTGTATGCTTGGCAAACATTGATGACTGGAATGATGCTTACCAAAGGTGATACATGCTTACAAAGGTGGCTTTTTGGATGGTAGTGAAATTCGGGATGACTTTACTTTTCTTCTTTATGCTTTTCTATATCACTTGAATATTTTTATAACAAGGATGCATTATTTTCAAAGACAAAAATGAAAGTCATTACTTAAAAGAGAGAAGGCCAATAGAAATCTATCGACCAGCCTCCTTTGCGAATATGTGGTAGGAAGTTTTTACTGGGGTTCACGTGGGGAATATGACTACACTACAGTCTCCACTTGCGTAGTCCTCAAAGGTAGAGAAGTTAACTCAAAGGTAGAGAAGTCCTCAAAGGTAGAGAAGTCCAGGGTGCCCCAGGTGTTCTGTTAGAGTTGAAGGTGCTTCTGTTGACTTAAATATCTTCAAATGGGTCTGAGTAGTGAGTGAACTATCACCAGGCCCTCACACACCAGGTGGTGGCATGGATGGTTACTGTGCAGATCTGATGGTGTACCTGAGGATATCTCAGGGCCTTTTTGATCAAACAATTCTATAAAGACTCTCAGGACACAAAACCTTTTCAACTGCTGAATTTCCTTTCCTATGCCTTGCTATATCTCTATATTAATACTTGTTATTTGTACTAAATTTTGCTTGTACCACATGTACATAAGCTAAATTATTTGCAAATGGCCCAAAGAATTGAATCCCTACACATGTATTATAACTTACACGTGGACATTTCAAATGAAGAATGGTAAAACCTGTTTCAACAAAATGTATGAACCTTGAAAACATTCTGCAAAGAGAAAGAAGCCAGACACAAAGGACCACGTACTTAATGTGTGATTCCATTTATATGAATGGTACAGAATAGACAGAAAGTAGATTAGTGGTTGCCTACAGCTGGGCAGAGGAGGGAATGGGAGTGACTGCTAATGGCCACGGTTTCCTTTAGGGGTGATAGCAATCTGTGAATATATTAAAAACTATTGAATTATACACTTCAATGGGTAAATTGTATATGTTGGATCCTATCTGAATTGAGCTGTCACCAAAAATGAATGAACGGAAGATAGAGAAGTAAACAACAAATATGACCTTAATTTTCTCTTTTTTTGAGACAGGATCTCACTCTGTTGCCCAGGCTGGAGTGCAGTGGCACAAAGTGGCACAATCACAGCTCACTGTAGCCTTGACCTCCCAGACTCAAGCTGTCCTCCAGCCTCCTAAGTAGCTGGGACTACAGGTGTGTGCCACCATGCTTGGCTAATTTTTTTTTTTTTTTTTTTTTTTTTTGTAGAGACAGGGTCTCACTTTGTTGCCCTGGCTGGTCTGGAACTCCTGGGCTCAGGTGATCCTCCTACCTCAGCCTCCCAAAGTGTTGGATTTACAGGCATGAGACACCATGCTCAGTGAACCCTAATTTTGGGGGGTACTTGATGGTAGGAGAGATAAAAGGTGGTGGCGAGGTGTTTGTTTTAAGCCTGTAGCACATTTATGACTACAGAGCAGTAGCCAGAAGTTGAAAGTACAGAGGAGCAAATAAATGCTCTAGAAGACATAGGATTGGCTCAAGGAGGACTAGCCTCAGGCAAGAAGAAAGCCAGTAGGACGCTCAAGTGCCTGTTCCCTGCTCTGCTCACTGTTGTCCCTGCCATGAAAACCAGTTGTTTTTTGAATGAAACCAATCCTGCTGCCGCAGCCAGAGCAGATGAGAGCAGAGACAGTGCCTGATGCCACAACTGCCCACCAGTGATGCTCCAGGTGGAGGGGCTGCTGCTGGAAAAGGATGACCTTGGGAGAAATTCTGTGGAATCCAGAGGACACATGTGCCTTGGAGCAGAGCTGCAGCTGCACCCTGACAGGAATACTGTGTCCATCCTCTCCCCTCCACTCTCTCACCTTCCTCCACACCCGCAACAAGGCTTTGGGGACCCTAGTTTTAGTTCAGTTCCACAGAATATCAGTGGTGGGTCATGAACATGGAAAAGATGCTCACGTGAGGAAAGATAATCAGCAAATCAATCAATTGCATCTTATAGACATTTCCAGTCTCATACCAGTGTAGTCTTTTGCCTTCATTACATATGGAGAAGTAATTTAAGTGAGCCTGGCTTCCTCTTAGAAATCAAAGCTATTTTCAGTATTCAAATAATTATCTTTAAAATAGTTTCCTAACAGTGAATTCTAATAACGTATGTTCAAAAGAAATAGAAATCTTGAATCTCCTCATACTCTTTCCTGGAATCAGTTGGTATTCCGGGTAAAAACAGCACCCACATGGTTGAAGCCTGAACCCCGTAGGCACTGAGTAAATGCACCTTAACTTTTACTCTGTTAGAGAAGAGAACACATGATCGAGCTATGTTTTCCAATGTTCTAGAGTTTGGGTGCTGAGCTCTTCACTTCAGACAGACACGGTCACCATAGGGCCTGCACACATATCTTCACAAATGAATGAGTGGATGCAGGTAAATGGCAAAGGCCTTTCCCGACCAAAGGAAAAACACTTGATTTAGCACTTTAAGATCAATGAAACAAATTTCTCAAACCACTTTTAATGAGTGGGAAAAGAATTTATTGAGTTAATAAATTATTTCCAGTTCAACAACGTGCTTAAACGTCCTAGGTGAAAGAGTGTTTGGACTAGACAGTAGTGGCAGATGTGTCTGGAAAAAGAAAAGATCAGCAGAGAAGGAAGAAACTGGAGGGCATGGAGGCTGTGGGCCTGACACTCAGCACTGCGGAAGTGCGGCAAGAGGACGGCAGGTAGCGAGGGATGCAGCAGGGAAGAGAGCAGACACCTGTACCAGCAACCAGGCCTCATGTCCAAGCATTCCCATTTCATCCTCACAACAATCGGATACATAGCATTTTTATTATTCCCATTTTATAGGTGAGTAGAAATGATTCCACCAAGTTAAGCAATTGACACCCAGGCCATCTTATGTGGAAAGCATTTGGGGAAAAAAAAAAATGGCAGACCTAGGTAACCAAATAGACGTGATGATGAAGACGGCCCAAGTCATGAGGATAGACATCACTGAATAAAACTAGACAGGTGGGGAGGTGGAGGCAGCATTTTGTCCTTTATGAATAAGAGCCAAACTCCTCCACATGTTTCAAGGCTCTGTAAGATCCACCGCAGTTCCCTTTCCAGGCACTTCTGTGAATTCTCCTCACTTGTTCCAGGCTCTGGCCTTTAAGAAAGCACAGTTTAATTTTTAGTAATTTCAAATCACGATAAATGAGGGGCAGGGAGGAAAGGAAAGAAGGGATAAAAGTGAAAACATTATTTTGCAGACTTGTAGCCAGGAAAAATTTTAACATTCAGTCCAAACTAGAAAACAAAGAAAACTTTAAGCATTAGGCAAGACTAGAATCTAATAACAGGTGTACTATAGTTCATTTTAAAATATAATTTTTCTTTCCCCAGTACCCGTTTTCACTAAAGACAAATAACAGGACAAATTTATGTTTAAACTAAGTGTTAGTCTTTTTATGCTTGGCCTGAGTGTTTGCATAAAGTCAGCAAGAATAATTATTTGCCACAACTGCCTTTGCTGGAACTTTGTTCCATAGGGAATCTCAGGTTACACTTCAAAGACTTGAGCCCAGCCACAGATTTATCTGTGCCTGCAAATACCTGTATTAATTGGGTGAACTCCTCACCGAAGATAATTTGGGGCTCCTGGGCCTGTCAGAAAGTGACATTCTTTACTTACCACAGGTCAGGAACCTGTACAAGAACTGGGTAGACAAGGTATGAGGCCAGCTTTCCAAAGGGGCTTTTATTGGCTTTCTAAGTCAACTTTGATTCCTTAAAGCAGTTTCTTTATATCTGAAAGTATACAATTCCAATCAAAGCCTTGGTAAAATAACCATTGTCTTCAACTATGTCCTGTTACAAAAGAAAACAGATTATTGTTGAATTATGCAAATAATTATACTGATATAAATTAAGTATGCTTGCAAATAGCTTTCAAATTCAGAGGAATTAGGTAGAGAGAAATACGCTTTAGATTTTGCTCACAGGAGTGTAGTTAACCCAATTGTTAAAAGCTGTAAAAAGTTCAAAGAAAAGGGGTTTTCTGGACTCAGAAACAAAATAATTGGTAATGTTTCAAACAAAGTCAAAAAAAGATTATTTCAGTTTTCCATTAGTTTAGTCTAGATAGTTAACTCTTGTTCTGTTCAACGTTTTTGAATACATTAGCTCTCTATGAGAGTCTTGAAAGTTTCTCCTCTATTCTAGTGTCACAGTCTCCAAAGTTACTAGACACCTGCCTTCAAGAGCACCTGTCAGAGTCCTATAGCTGATTATAAAACCACCTTTTGAAAAGGATACGAGCACAACAATTGTGGATAACAAAAGTCTTAAAACAGTCTTTTAAACACAATTGACAAGGAAATTTGGTTACTTCTATGGCATATAACAATTTTACATAATAATTACTACTGATAATATATAGTAGGACATATCAGAATCACAACAATCTCATAACATTCTAGAACACATACTAATAACACACTTACATAAATATAATCCAAAGAAGGTTAAATGCCATTTCATATTTGACAATAGTTCCTATATGATTGTATTCTATCAAATAAGTTGAATATGTCTCTTTTGGACTTCAGGGGATCTAACATCAAAAGATTAATGAGGACCAAAGTTTGAATCTGTTTTTTGAAAGTTTGTTAAATATAAAAACCTTCGGCCTCGCACAGTGGCTCACACCTGTAATCCCAGCACTTTGAGAGGCTGAGATGGGCAGATCACGAGGTCAGGAGTTCAAGACCAACTAGACCAACATGGTGAAACCCCATCTCTACTAAAAATACAAAAATTAGCTGGGCACGGTGGCACACACCTGTAATCCCAGCTACTTAGGAGGCTAAGGCAGGAGAATCGCTTGAACCCAGGAGGCGGAAGTTGCAGTGAGCCAAGATCCCACCACTGCACTCCAGCCTGGGCAACAGAGCAAGACTCCATCTCAAAAAACAAAACAAAGCAACAACAACAACAAAAAGTCGGGCGTGGTGGCTCACGCCTGTAATCCCAGCACTTTGGGAGGCCGAGGAGGGCGGATCACCTGAGGTCGGGAGCTCAAGACCAGCCTGACCAATATGGAGAAACCCCGTGTCTACTAAAAATACAAATTTAGCCAGGCATGGTGGTGCATGCCTGTAATCCCAGCTACTCGGGAGGCTGAGGCAGGAGAATCGCTTGAATCTGGGAGGTGGAGGTTGCAGTGAGCCGAGATCACACCACTGCACTCCAGCCTGGGCAACAAGAGTGAAACTCCGTCTCAAAAAAAAAAAAAAAAAACCAGTTTAAAACACCTCACATCACAAAATAGAATTACAGGTCACTGTAAAATAAGACATTCATTAAGCCAAAGTAATAACGCAAAGATTTAAACAACAACAACAAAAAAAACCCTTAATTTTTTGAGAGAGGAGACTTAATTTCCCAAACAATAAGCCTTAAAAAAGATAGCATGAGGCCAATTAATAAGCATTTCAAAATTTTATAAACAAATTTATTAAATTTTAATTATCTTGACCATAAGATATAATTTCTATAAATTCATAATAAACTTTACAATGTTCTTGTTAAGGAGTGGGTGGATGCTCCTAGAAAACCTTGTCAATCTGCCACTGGGCCCAGAAGCTGGTCTTGCATCAGTATGTCTCCAGTATTAATGGTTAATTTACAGAGAAACTGAACTAATTTTTTCTCTCAAAATTGGCACTTCCAATCTCATGTACCCCACCTCTTCTACAGCAGTTCCTGGGCCTTGAGGAGTTGAATAGTTACAACTTCTGGCCTTGTGTCTTATGAACATAGTTTATTATGATTGGCATCTTCTACTGGGTCTGAAGATGAGGCTTTAACTGCTTTCACTGTTTATGATTTAGCAGCACTCGATGTCCTTTTTAGACCCAGGAGTCAAAGCCCTGTAACTTAATGGCACAAGGACTTTAAAAGCAAAAAACAGAAAGTTACATGGATGTAACAACCTTAAGTTTAAAAAAAACTCAGTTTTTTTTTCCCTAAGCAAAATCAGAACTCAATAACAATGGTGTAGGAATTATTTCAATAAAACATAAAATTTGTCTGTTAGGCCAGTTACCAAAAGGCAAAGAGAAGACCTTCTACAGTGTGATTGCTGTTCCCTCTGGGGAATCCATTTAGGTAACCTGCAAGTCAAAACTAATGAAAAGAGTGCTTCAGTTAGACATAAGAAGAGTGTTTCCTGGGTAATAAGTGCAAATTTTCAGGTTCATAGTACAATTTAAAGCCAGGAGCACAGAATGTTATGTTGGAAGAAAACAGTTCCTTTAGAACTTTAAGATAAAACATTTTTAGCATCAAGCTACAACAAATAGTTAGAACCCAAGAAAAAAAATTCCAGGAGGTGAAAATGAGTTGAAGGAGGGACTAATTATCTCAGGCCTTTTCAAAGGGGAGGGAAAGCCGAAAACAGCCAGACACAATAAGAGTTGAACTTTGGGTTAAAAAATAATGGAATCTCTTGTAACTTTATTAAGAGTCAATTAGTACATTTAAAAATGTCATTGTTCTAACCAATTATTTAGTGTATAAGTATATTTTTATATCAAACCCAATCTCTAGAAAGACTATTATAAATAATTTCCCTTTAATTATAGAAAACTCGATACAAGTCATTTATACATGCTTAGACTTCCCGTTTTATTCTAGACATCTCTCTTTCTCAAATAACCAGTCACTTCCTGCCAGCAGAAAATAGTAGAAAGAAATAATAAAGAAAAAAGATAACAAAAAAGAAAAAAAAAGAAAATGAAATAGTCATTTTATTTTAGAACAAAATTTTGCTATACAAGACTTTTTTCTCATACAAAATTATTTTCCTTTTAACCTTTCTTGCCAAAAAAAAAGGTGGTTACTTTCGCCTTGTTTCATAAATAACTTTTTCTTTTTTTTCTTTTGAGAGCTCTGTCACCTGGGCTAGAGTACAGTGGTGCAATCTTGGTTCACTGCAACCTCTGCTTTCTAGGTTCAAGTGATTCCCCTCCCTCAGCCTCCCGAGTAGCTGGGATTACAGGCATGCCCCACCACACCTAGGTAAATTTTGAATTTTTAGTAGAGACGAGTTTTCACCATGTTGGCCAGGCTGGTCTTGAACTCCTGATCTCAAGTGATCAACCTGCCTCAGCCTCCCGAAGTGCTGGGATTACAGGCATGAGACACTGCGCTTGGCCATCATAAATAAATTTTAAATAATCTCTGAATTAGATAAAAATTATTTTCATTTAACAACACTTTTTTTAGAAAAATGTTTTCCTATAATTTTTTAAAAATTGGAAGTTAGACATTTAATTAGACTCTGTTATTTAACTTAATATAACTTTAAGTTTTAAACTATGTGACAAATTTATGTACAGACATTTATGCCATTACATTTACCTAATTAACGTTTTAAAATAGCTCACTCAGATTACTTATGAAAACTACAATAGTTGGCCGGGCGCGGTGGCTCAAGCCTGTAATCCCAGCACTTTGGGCGGCCGAGACGGGCGGATCACGAGGTCAGGAGATCGAGACCATCCTGGCTAACACGGTGAAACCCCGTCTCTACTAAAAGATACAAAAAACTAGCCGGGCGAGGTGGTGGGCGTCTGTGGTCCCAGCTACTCGGGAGGCTGAGGCAGGAGAATGGCGGGAACCCGGGAGGCGGAGCTTGCAGTGAGCTGAGATCTGGCCACTGCACTCCAGCCTGGGCGACAGAGCGAGACTCCGTCTCAAAGAAAAAAAAAAAAAGAAAACTACAATAGTTATCATTTGAAGTTATTTCCCCATTAAGTTTTTCATAGCCTGTGAATTTAAGGTTTTCCTAAGAAAATCTTAAGGTTACATAAATGAGGTGTTTTTTTCTTCTGTTTTGCCAGTAACTCAGGATTTAGCTGTTTTCATTAACCAGAGTTAAATGTCTTATTTGTTAAATTTTACGCAAAGATAATTCTCTTTCGGACTGTGTTGTTTTGTTTTGTTTTGTTTTTTTTGAGACGGAGTCTTGCTCTGTGGCCCAGGCTGGAGTACAGTGGCGCGATCTCGGCTCACTGCAAGCTTCGCCTCCCGGGATCACGCCATTCTCCTGCCTCAGCCTCCTGAGTAGCTGGGATTACAGGCACACACCACCATGCCCGGCTAGTTTTTTGTATTTTTAGTAGAGACGGGGTTTCACCGTGTTAGCCAGGATGGTCTCGATCTCCTGACCTCGTGATCCACCTGTCTCGGCCTTCCAAAGTGCTGGGATTACAGGCGTGAGCCACCGTGCCCGGCCCGGACTGTGTTCATGGCTTTATAACCCTCCTGCCAAATTTTGACACCTAGCAGAGATAAATATAAAAATACTTGACCAAGGCCGGGCGTGGTGGCTCACGCGTGTAATCCTAGCATTTTGGGAGGCCAAGGTGGATGGATCACCTGAGGTTGCGAGTTCGAGACCAGCCTGACCAAGATGGAGAAACCCCATCTGTACTAAAAATACAAAATTAGCAGGGCGCATGCCTGTAATCCCAGCTACTCTGGAGGCTGAGGCAGGAGAATCGCTTGAACTCGGGAGGAGGTTGTTAAAGTCTCCATTTCTTCTAATAAGGGATTTGATTTAAGTGCTTGTGGAATGCTGAGAAAGGTAAAAACACCTTCAAATAAGAAGAGAAACAGGCGATGACTTAATGCTTGCTTGGACCAGTATAAGCTTATCTGGGAAATATTTAGGCTAAATTGTTGGAGCTAAGAACATAAAGAACATTGCTTTCTTTATTATGGCTAGCAGATATTTAAGACTGTTAGCATAGGTCTTTGAATAAGTTTTGCTTCTAAGAGAAGTTGCTATTTATTCCTAATTAGATGGGGAGGAAAGTCTTTGAAGAGGAACCTCTACTTTACTTTTTACACCTGTTTTAGGTTTATAGGCAATTATAAGCCAGGTAGCCCTAAGTTTGCATATTAAGGAAACAGCTCTTAGGGGGAAAAAATCAGATGTCAAAGTTTACATCTCAAAGTACAGAGGGAAAGAGTCTGATGTGCTAGAGAGAGATTAAGAACAGATGCCAAATCAAACATGAAACTATAGAAATCTTTCATAGGATTTTATAAGGAGACCAATGTGATTTAGATAGGTAGTTCTAAATTTAGTCTCTATCTTTTAACTGGATCTCTGAGCTCTGGGCAGAGCCCACACTGAATCCTGTGTCTCCCAAAACAGATAATTCTTATGAGACTAGAACACATGAGGCCTTTACAGTGCACTTATTTTTTAATAAAGACATTTCTGTAAGTGTCTAAACTACACTCTTCCTTAAGTAAAACACCCAAGAATAGTCTCTGCTGAAGTAACTGTTTTAGTCAGGGAAAAAAAAAAAAAAAAAATCAGGTAACGCAATACCAAAGCAAGCAATTTAAGATATGGGGTGAACTTGTCTGTTTACACTTTTAGGGTTCCAAAATAAAAAGCAGAGGCTTCACCCCAAAGGGGAGGCTGATACCTTCTCTGTTTTCTTTAAGGAAGCACAGGCTGTAAATGTTTTGGTCTTTCATATAGCAATGTGTCAAGAGCAACGAGAGGCAGCAAAAGTTAATGTAGAAAACAGATTTCAGTCGACTGAGAAGCAAAAAAGGGAAAAAACTTTTCTTGTAAAAACAAGGTTCTACGAGAGGGAAAAAAGGATCTTTTAAATACACACACACACACACACACACACACACACACACACACACACACACCCCTTGGATATTAGCTTTTAATTAAGCTAACTTTTAACCACTGAGCTCCTTAAAACAAATTTTTTAAATCTTATTACCATATTTTAGCTGGGACAAATTGCTGATATTTCAAAAGTAGCACAAATATCAAACCGAAAAGGACTTGATTTAGGAACCAAACCCAGGCTGTTGTAGTGAAAAAAAAGGCACAATTAAGCTACTGAACTGCAGGGTGGGGCGACAGCCACGGCTCTTTCAGTCTGGCTAGCAAAAACGTGGCCTTGTTATGGAAATAAAGCCCCTAGGATAGTCAAAATCAAAAATCGTTCCCTTTTTTCCCTTTTGCTGGCCATTTTTTTCTTTTCCCTTTTTTTTTTCCAGCTGCAGGAATGTAGCCAAGTCAGAGGCCTTGTTCCCCATCATTTGAAACTTTTCTTTGGATTTGATCAAGTTGGATGGCGTTGGTCAAACCCAATGGGAAAAAGACCAAACAATAAAAAAACAGAAACAAATAACAACAACAAAAGAGTTAAGCAAAACAAACAATTGCCCAATTTATATGATTACTGAGCGCTCTAATGGTAAGGCGTAATTAATACTAGCTGGTTGTTAATCTTAACTTTAGTCATAAGAAGAATTTCCAAGACAAAAAGAAAAAAAAAAGCTACTTACCTAGGAATGGGTCCCAGGTTGAAGACTGCTCTCTCCCATGCTAGAAACAGGGGAAAAACTCAAGCTCGCCTTGCCTGGTGGAAGTGAGCTGCAAGTCCAGAAAGGGGTTGCTTACCTTCCATCATCATGGAAGCAGGAAAACTTGCCTTCATTGATGGAAGCAAGCGAAACTCCACAAAAGGACTCGCACAGCAAAATAAACTTTAGAACTTGACCAAATTTTGAGAGAACAGTGATACTCTGGAGGGAGGGGGCGCCCCGGCCTCAGTAAGTTTTCCTGTTGCTTTGAGCCATAGGGATAGCTCCAGCTGGTACCAAGCAACGACCAGAGATTTGTCAAAGGTCAGGGGCCCCTCCACTCACAATCCCTTCATCATTACCAATTTGTGAACCCAAAGTATCCTAGACAGGTCTCAATCCATTTAGAAAGTTTATTTTGCCGGCCGGGCGCGGTGGCTCAAGCCTGTAATCCCAGCACTTTGGGAGGCCGAGACGGGCGGATCACGAGGTCAGGAGATCGAGACCATCCTGGCTAACACGGTGAAACACCGTCTCTACTAAAAAATACAAAAAACTAGCCGGGTGAGGTGGCGGGCGCCTGTAGTCCCAGCTACTCGGGAGGCTGAGGCAGGAGAATGGCGTGAACCCGGGAGGCGAAGCTTGCAGTGAGCTGAGATCCGGCCACTGCACTCCAGCCTGGGTGACAGAGCAAGACTCTGTCTCAAAAAAAAAAAAAAGAAAGTTTATTTTGCCAAGGTTAAGGGTGTGCCTGTGACAAAGCCTCAGGAAGTCCTACATTGGTACTTCTGAAATAGCAGCAATTTGTCCTAGCTGAAATATAGTATGAGATTTAAAAAGATTTTTTTAAAAGAAGCTCAATGGTTAAAAATCAGCTTAATTAAAAGCTAACATCCAAGATGTGTGTGTGTGTATGTGTGTGTGTATATTTAAAAGGCCTTCATGTTTTTGTTTTTCTTTTTTCTCTCCTAGGACTTTGTCCTTTTTTTCCCTTTTTTGGGACGGAGTCTCACTCTGTCACCCAGGCTGGAGTGCAGTGGCGCGATCTCAGCTTACTGCAACCTCTGCTTCCCGGGTTCAAGCAATTCTCCTGCCTCAACCTCCTGAGTAACTGGGATTACAGGCACACGCCACCACGCCTGGCTAAGTTTTGTATTTTTAGTAGAGACAGGGTTTCACCATGTTGGTAAGGCTGGCCTCAAACTCCTGACCTCGTTATCTGCCCGCCTCAGCCTCCCAAAGTGCTGATATTACACTTAAAAAATATTTTTTTTAAGTGCACTGTAAAAACATCACATAGTCTAACCTCAAAATAATTATCCCTTTTTGGAAACCCAGGATTCAGCATAGGCTCTGCCCAGAACCCAGAGATCCAGTTAAAAGATAGAAAGTCACTATCTAAATAAAATTGATCTTCTTATACAAACCTATGATACATTTCTATAATATTATGTTTGATTTAGCATCCATCTTTAATCTCCCTGTGACACCACCAGGCTTTTTCACTCTGTACCTTATGTAAATTTTGCTATTTGATTTTTACATGAGTTGTTTCCTTTAATATGCAAATTTCAGGCTATTTAGTTGACAACTGCGTAGGATTGTGAAACAGGTTATCAAGAACCTGAAAGTTTAAGATAGGAAAAAATGGGGGGTCTTTATGAATCTATAAGATGTATTTCTATTGGCATATATTTATTTTTTGTGTTGTGTACACAATGTTTCACTACTGAAATATTTATGTGTTGTGTACACAATGTTTCACTACTGAAAATATATAAAAGAGCTCTAATTAATTGGCTTGAAGAAAAATAAAAGCACTTAAATACTTTATCAGAAAAAGGAAAGACTAGTCAAATGCTTTTTCAAGTTTATATGACTTAGATAAAATATTTAATAAATAAGCTAGTTTTAAAATTATTGGTAAAGTAATAGAAACATCTTAAGAATTTCCAGCATACATTTTTGTTTACATATATTAATCAAGCAATTTCATACTTATCCCTCCCAAATACTGGCAGGGATGCTGTGTCAAAATTTGGCACAGGGGTTACAAAACTATAAAACTAGCACAAGACAGAATGATCCTTGTTTGTGTAATCTTTAATAAATGAAACATTAATATTGGTTAAAACAATAGCTACATCTTGAATTATTTAGTAAAATCACCATAACTTCAATCTTGTGGCTTTAAGCAGTCTAGTCCACAGGCAGTAAGGAGGTTTGTTTTGGAAAAGGACTGTTACCGTCTTTCTTTGAAAGCTAAACTCGACATTAAGTTCCTCCCAAAGTCCAGGAATGAACAAGGACAGCTTGGAGGTTAGAAGCAAGATGAAGTCATAGAACCAAGTTAGGTCATATCTTTTTCACTGTCTCAGTTATAATTTTCCAGTGGTGGTTTCATAACTTTAAATCATGACTATTGCAGTTTTCATAAATAATCTAGGAAAACAATTAAAATAAAATAATTAGGTAAATGTAATGGGATAAATACTTGTAGACAAACTCATCATAATTTAGAATCTAAAGTTATATTAGGCCAGGCAAGGTGGCTCATGCCTGTAATCCCAGCACTTTGGGAGGCCGAGGTGAATGGATCACTTCAGGTCAGGAGTTCAAGACCAGCCTGGCCAACAAGGCAAAACCCATCTCTACTGAAAATACAAAAGTTAGCCAGGCGTGGTGGCGCACACCTGTAGTCCCAGCTACTTGGGGAGGCTGAGGCAGGAGAATTGCTTGAACCCAGGAGGCAGAGATTGTGAGCCGAGATCGTGCCACTGCACTCCAGCCTGGGTGACAGAGTAAGTATCCATCTCAAAAAAAAAAAGGGAAAGCTCAAAGAGGAATAATTTCATATAAGAAAGAATCTTGTATGGTAAATTTAGTCCTAAAATAAAATGACTAGTTGTTTAAGAAAGAGGGATGTTCAGTACAAACCAGAAAGTCCGGGCATGTCGTGAATGGTCTGTATAAGTCACAGTAAGAGGATTTATTTTAAAAAAAACAACTTTTATATAATCAAATTGTTTATAATAAAAGGGAAGTTATAATGATCTTCCTAGAGATTGGGCTTGATGTAAGAAAAACAACACGTATACCCTAAATTATTGGTCAGAACAATGAGATTTTCTTAAGGGTTGATTTACTCTTAATAAATTACAAGAGATATTAATTTTTTTTAACCCAAAGTTCAACTTTTATTGCATCCCAGGTTTTTCGACTTTCTCTCCCCTTTTAAAGGGCATGTTTTCTTAAAGGTCTAAAGGAAATGTTTTCTTCCAACATAGTATTCTGTATACTACAGAAGTTTTTTCTTTTGCCCTTTGGTAACTGGCCTAACAGATTCTATGTTTTATCAAAATAATTTCTATGCTATTATTATTAAGTTTGGTTTGCTTAGGAAAAAACGGAGACTGAAATTTTTTTAAATTAAGGTGATTACATCTGTGTATCTTTCTGTATGTGCTTTTAAAGTACTTGTGACATTAAGTTACAGGGCTTTGCCTCCTGGGTCTATAAAGGACACCAAGTCCTGCTAAATCTGAAACACTGACAGCAATTAAAGCTTCATCTTATTTATTTATTTATTTATTTATTTATTCATTCATTTTTGAGACGGAGTTTTACTCTTGTTGCCCAGCCTGGAGTGCAATGGTGTCATCTTGGCTCACTGTGACGTCCGCCTCCCAGGTTCAAGCGATTCTCCTGCCTCAGCCTCTTGAATAGCTGGGATTACAGTCATGTGCCATAACGCCTGGCTAATTTTTTTTTTTTAGTAGAGATGGGGTTTCTCCACGTTGGTCAGGCTGGTCTTGAACTCCCAACCTTAGGTGATCTGCCCGCCTCGGCCTCTCAAAGTGCTGGGATTACAGGGTGTGAGCCACCACGCCTGGTCAAAGCTTCATCTTTATTGATTGGCATTGTAGATGATGCCAATCAAAATAATCTACATTCCTGAGATACAGGGCCAGAAATTAAAGCCATTCAACTCCTCAAGGCCCAGGGGCTATCATGGAAGAGGTGGACATGTGAGATTATAAGGACCAATTTTACGAGATAAAGTAAGATGTTTCTCTGTAAATTAATCATTAATATCAAAGGCACACTGATGCAAGACCAGCATATGGACTCCTGTGTCAGAATAACAAGGTTTTCTTGAAACATTAACCAATTCCTTCATAAAGGTTATAAAGGTTATAAAAGGCTTATGGAAGTTACATCTTATGATCAAGATTAAAATTGTATAGATTGTTTACAAAATTCTGAAAGACAAATTTAATTATCGAAAAGGCTAATCAGAAACTCAAAAGAATGTGACCATTTGTCTCCCACCTACCTGTGACTTGGAAGCCCCCTCCCTGCTTTCAGTCTTCCTGCCTTTGCTTTGAGTTGTCCCCACTTTCCAAACCAAACCAATGTACTTTTTACATTTATTGATTGATGGCTCATGTCTCCCTAAAATGTGTAAAACCAAGCTGTGCCCCGACCACCTTGGGTACATGTCGTCAGGACGTCCTGAGGCTGTCACAGGTGCATGTCCTCAACCTTGCCAAAATAAACTTTTGAAATTAACTGAGAACTGTCTCAGATTTTCTGGGTCCACACTCTGATTAGTCCAACCTGGACTCACAAGATCACAGACATAAAGCTTGTGTCTCAGCCCTGCTTGGGTCTCAGCCCATGTTTTGCCCCCAAACATGGGTGTGTTCAAAGGACTGGAGCATCAGTGTGGTCCTGCCTGGGCCAGCAGTGAGGAGGGCTCCATCTGTCCAGCCATCATCACTACAGACTTCTGGAAAAATCTCAGGTACCTGCCCCAAATAGTGCTTCCCATGGGACAGTCTTCCTTCCCACCTGTACCCCAGATTCAGGTCAGAGTGCCGTGAACTCTTTGCAAAAGGACAGCTATGCAAAACCCCCCCTGCAGATGCACAAATCTATAAAAATCCATGCAAACTCCTTGTTGGTACATTTGTCCTGTGAATCCAAACTTACTTTGCTTTCTCTAACACAGGGTTTCTCAAGCTCAGCAATGTTGACATTTGAGCTGGAGAATTCTTTCCTGTGGGGCTGTCCTGTCCACTGTAGGATGTTTAGCGGCATCTCTGGCTCCTCCCCAATGGATGCCAGGAGCACCCTCATTGTCACCCCCAACTATGACACCCAAAATTGTCTCTAGACATTACCAAATGTCCCCTGGGGGCAAAATCACCTCCCCATTGTGAATGTGATGCCCTACACTATTTCTACAACATTGTCTGTTTAGATTTATTTCGTGTCTTCCTTTCAAATTCCCCATATGTCTTCACCAGGGCACTTTTTGACCTAAATTTCTTGGTTGCAGACTGTTTTCTCGTCTGGCTGAAATCATCTGGTAACAGCAGTGTAATTCCTGTGGGAAGATGTACGGAGCATGACCATTTTTGGAGAAAGCCCAGGTTATTCTGGTAGTGAATTGTAAACTGCTCTTTTAGCCACAGGAGAATTGGCCTCAGAGCAGAGGTAAAACATAAAATTAAGGCAATTCAGTAAACTCTTTCCAGAGGCTGTACTTTGCCTGTGGATAAATGAGGACTGTACAGGAGTATCCCTGGCTCCTTCCCCTTCCAAGAGGGCTGGAATTCACTTACAATAAAAGCTCAAGTCTCCAGAAGCAAAGTAACAGAACCTGGGTTTCTGCTTCCCCTGGAAAGTTTTCAGTTTCCCAGCTCCACTGAGGACTTTCTAATTGTCAAGATGTTCTGCAAATTTAAAAAGAGTGTGTGAATTATTTGTATAAACAAAAATGCACCGTGGCGTAGTTTAGTGTTTCTGTTTATCAAATCACTTTCCCAAGTACAAAATGATGTCAAGTGCAAAATTCATCCACAGGACCTCTTATCACACATTATTTTCACAATACCAAGTGGAGTCTACTGTCTATTATTGTTGTTTCTCAATTTACATAATTGGCAGATATCTACGTATAATAATGTCATTTTCTATTTTTCTATTGTCAGTACCACTTCTTTTTCTTTTTCTTTCTTTTTTTTTTTTTTTTTTTTTTGAGAAGGAGTTTAGCTCTTGTTGCCCAGGCTAGAGTGCAATGGTGCAATCTCGGCTCACCGCAACCTCTACCTCCCAGGTTCAAGTGATTCTCCTGCCTCAGCCTCCCACGTAGCTGGGATTACAGGCATGTGCCACCATGCCCAGCTAATTTTGTATTTTTAGTAGAGACGGGGTTTCTCCATGTTGGTCAAGCTGGTCTTCAACTCCCAACCTCAGGTGATCCTCCCGCCTTGGGCTCCCAGAGTGCTGGGATTACAGGTATGAGCCACCATGCCCAGCCAGTACCACTTCCTTTTTTTTTTTTTTTTTTTGAGACACAGTCTCGCCGTGTCGCCCAGGCTGGAGTGCAGTGGTGTGATCTCGGCTCACTGCAAGCTCCACCTCCCGGGTTCACGCCATTCTTCTGCCTCAGCCTCCCAAGTAGCTGGGATTACAGGTGCCTGCCACTATGCCCAGATAATTTTTATTTTTTTTATTTTTTTAGTAGAGATAGGGTTTACCGTGTTAGCCAGATGGTCTCAATCTCCTGACTTCGTGATCTGCCCACCTCCGCCTCCCAAAGTGCTGGGATTACAAGCGTGAGCCACTGTGCCCGGCCACCAGTACCACTTCTTAACTAGCTGTGTCTTCCATTCCATTTTGGATGTTGAGCTAAAACCTCAATTTGCTGAAGTAAGCAAGGGCTTTTCTTTGGACACAAGCCAGAACTTGCCTACTAGATGTTTTGGGTTGGTGTTCAAGAGATGATCAGTATGGTGGAATTTTACCATGTGTGCTGTTTTGTTGTTTTTACAATTTTTTATTGATACAAATATTTGTACATATTTGTGGGGCAGAAGTGATATTTTATTGCATGCAGAGACTGTATAATAATCAAGTCAAGGTGTTCACAGTGTTCATTGCCTCAAGTATTCTCATCACTTTGTGTTAGGATCATTTAAAGTCCTCTCTTCTGGCTATTTGGAAATATACAGTTTGAAATATGCAATACATTGTTAACTATAGTCACCTTACTCTGCGTTGGAACATTAGAACTTATTCCCTTTATCTAACTGCATGTTTGTACCTGTTAACCGATCTCTCTTCATGCCCCCTCCCCAACACATGTTTTTCCTTGCCTCTGGTAACCGTCATTCTATTCTCTATCTTCATGACATCAACATTGTTAGTTCCCACATATGCGTGAGAACATGTGATACTTGTCCTTCTGTGTTTACCTTAACATAATAATCTCCAGTTCCAGCCATGTTGCTGCAAATGACAGAATTTCATTCCTTTTTACAGCTAAGTCATATTCCATTGTATATCAGTACCACATTTTCTTTGTCCATTCATTCATTGATGGACACTTAGATGGATTCTGTATCTTGGCTATTGTGAATAGTGCTGCAATAAATATATGAGTACAGGTATCCCTTTGACGTACTGATTTCTTTTCCTTTGGATAAATATTCAGTAGAGGGATTGCTGGATCATATGGTAGTTCCATTTCTAGTTTTTTGAGAAATTTCCATACTGTTTTCCATAGAGGATGTACTAATTTACATTTCCTCCAACAGTGTATAAGCGTTCCCTTTTCTCTGCATCCTCCCCAGCATCTGTTATTTTTTTATCTTTCTAATAGTAGCCATTCTGGTCAGGCATGGTGGCTCACACCTGTAATCCCAGAACTTTGGGAGGCTGAGGTGGGTGGATAATTTGAGCCTAGGAAGTCAAGACCAGCCTAAGCAACACGGTGAAATCCCATCTCTAAAAACAACAACAACAACAACAACAACGACAACACACGGAAATCTGGTGGACAAGACACATGAGCCGCAGAAACTCAAGTCAGACGTAAAGGTTATACACCACTGGACTGGTTCTCCATTAGTGGGCATTTCAGATTCTCTAGGTTAGATGTGAAACATTGTAGATTTTCCACCTCAAAAAAGATGACTGCTCACAAATAGAATGAGTGCTAGCATTTTCGTCCCTCTAGAAACCTTTTAAAAATGTTCACAAACATTGGGTATTCTGTAATTTTGACTTGACATGAAATTAGTATAGCGATATAGGCTTTGTTTTCAAATATGAGGTAGGCTTTTACATTTTGTTTTATTTATTTACTTTTATTTTCATTTTTTCGGAGACAGGGTCTCACTCTGTCACCCAGGCTGGAGTTCAGTGGCACCACCATGGCTCACTGCAGCCTTGACCTCCTGGGCTCAAGCGATCCTCCCACCACAGCCTCCTGAGTAGCTGGGACAAACGTGCATCCCCACGCCCAGCTAATTTTGTTAAAATTTTTTGTAGATATGGGGGTTTCACCATGTTGGCCAGGCTGGTCTCAAACTCCTGGGCTCAATTGATTCACCTGCCTTGGTCTCCCAATGTGCTGAGAATACAGACGTGAGCCACTGTGCCTGCATGCATCACATTTTACTAGGGACATTTGGAGCACTCCGTTTCTACTCCTATAACTCAAATGAGTTTATTTGTAGGCATCACTTTTATCCTTGGTTTTTATATATTATACATATATTTAAGAAATTTGGCCAGGCACAGTGGCTCACGCCTGTAATCCCAGCACTTTGGGAGACCAAGGCAGGTGGATCACCTGAGGTCAGGAGTTCAAGACCAGCCTGGCCAACATAGTGAAACCCCATCTCTACTAAAAATACAAAACTTAGCTGGGCGTGGTGGCGTGTACCTGTAATCCCAGCTACTCAGGAGGCTGAGGCAGGAGAATCACTTGTACCCAGGAGGTGGAGGTTGTGGTGAGCTGAGATTGTGCCGCTGCACTCCAGCCTGGGCAACAGAGCGAGACTCTGTATCAAAAAAGAAAAAAAAAAAAGAAAAAGTTTTAACTCTCTATAAAATCATCTCCCATGTCTAGCCTGAGGTAGTTAAGCCAGAAAGTAACATGGAAATTTGCAAGATGCAAACAAACATTAAAAGAGAATCTACAGAAAAGAAATATAGAACATAGGAAATATCTTTCTGAGAGAAAAATTATTAATAATACGTTCATTCTTGTTACCCATTTGGTGTTTAATAAATATGTCTTGAATGAATGTATGAGTAAAAACTAGATTTTTTTTTCAATATGAAAATAAATACCTATATACCTTGTTGTATATAGGTATACAAGTACCTGTATGTCTTGGTCTTCTATCTTTGAGGTTCATTCTAATTTAAGCAGACCAGGAATAGAATTAAATGCAAACGCATGGACTGGAAGGCCTAGTTCCCAAACTAAATAGAGGTAACTGGACAAGTAAACAGATTTTTGCTTTGATTTGAGGAAAGAGGCATTAAGACCTAGCCATACACACACACACACACACACACACACACACACACACACACACACACACCCCTAGCCATATATATACACACACACACACACATATATATATGTGTGTGTATGTGTATGTGTGTGTAAACATATATATATTTTTCTCTTGCAGAGAAGTCTACATATACCTTTTTGAGTGACTCCCTTGTTTAAAACAACAATATCTGATTAGAGTTAATAATACTAATTGCAATTGTTTATTATTTATTTATACTTATGTGCCAGGCACCATGCTAAGAATTTCATACGTATGATCTCATTTCGCTTTTCTCTTTCAGCCCTCTGAAAGAGTTGACTTCATCTAGCATAGGAAGAAATAGATTCTTGAAGAAGTTAACTTACTAAAGTTTGCCCAGCTAGAAAGTAATCTAACCCTACTTTGTTGGAGTCCAGGGTTCGGGATCTTAACTGCTTCTCTGCACAGTACTTTGTTTAGGGACAGGAGTTGTCAAACTAAGATTTTTTTTTTTTCACTTGCATCATTAGCCTCAAAGTGAATGCATCACTACCAAGTGGAGAAGATTATCCTACAGGGATTATTTCCTCACTCAATCCATCAAGTTCAGTCAGTTGGTTTTACTTCACACTGTAAAAAATATGGCAGAATCAAACATTCTGGCTTCCCACAGGTGCATGAAAGCAAACAGGTGGCATCATTGGAAGGCATTGGTGACTAGGTGAAATGTCATCCGAGACAATGTTTCATAAAGACAATGTTTCATAAAGACACAGGCTGATTTTGCCAGCAATTTCACTGCCCTAACTCTTATCTAATGTCACTATCCTCCCTTCACAGTGGGAATAATATAATGCTTTTTTCATCCAGGGAGCTGGCAGTTTTACTGGTTGTCATTGTATTTATCAAATATGATGACTGTTCTAATATCTTATCGCTTCCTTTAAGAAATCTATTACTCAATTTAAAAGATACAGGATAGAATAATGCAATTAAACACGTCCTAAATTCCACTATTGTAATAGTAACCTCGCTTCTTAAACAATAGATGCTAGTATTCTTAGTATCAATGTCTTTTATTTTATCCTGTAGGAAATTATTCACTTGTACAAATAAAATAGAACTACTCGGGAGTTTTTTAAATGATCCTTCCCTCCTTCATTTTGGGTAATATTTGAAGAACCATTGTTCAGGAGAAAATACCATGAATGTAGACTAAGAAATGTCCACAAGATTCATGGGGACAAAGGAAACACATAATAAAGAAAACTTAGAGTTTGCAAAACAAATAGAACTTGGTAACTGTGGTACCTCTGCCCTGAGCTGCCAGTCTCCTTCCCCCTAACTTTATGAGCAATGAAAACTTCCTATCAAATGTACCCCGGAAGACGTTTTCCAGGAAAAGAAAGAAACCCCCTTGACTAGACAAGGAGTGGTTGTCAAGCTGCCAGGGACCAATTTGTTCCTAGATCCAGCTGGGGACTGGATCCACTTCCCAAGCAGCTGTGCACAGCAACTGATCTTCTCCAGATGTGGAACAAAGAGGCTTTCAGCAGGATATAGCCTATGGTGAGTGTTGACAGAACTCAAAGGCTGGAGATGGAGAGGGATAGTGTTGAGAGCCAGGGAAGGGTTAAAAAACTCACCCTCTAACCTGAAGAGCCACATTATAGGTTTTCAAACACATTGGTTAGTAGAAAAGGAGGCCAAAAGGAAAAGCAGAAAATTCTTCGTAACCTGGAGTTTCTGAAGTGCAGTGCTCTTCATTTCAAGTTTATAATGCAATCAGCACTAAACCAATGCTGTTTAATAGAACACTTTAAGATAACTGCTTTGATGAGCCCACAGAACTTATTTAACAACTTGCTGCTGATATCATTATGCTAAAACTTGGGATGTGTATGAAATTTTGGAAGAAAAAAGGAAAATAACAAACTGTCAAATTGGGAAAAGAAATTGAAATCCAACTATTTCTTCTAAGTTGTGATACTAAGTAGTCATAGTTATTAAATATATCTCTTTTATGCCTAATTTTTTCAATGCTCTCCTCCCATACTTAGGGCACATCGCTAGAGCTGCTAGGAAGAGAGGGCCGAATACACAGCCCCGCCCTTGGCATACGTGGTCTATTTTCAAGGGATTGCTTTAAATAGAATTCTCTGCTAGAGCTAATTGGTGTCAAATATGAGAAGAAAATTATCCTTTCATAGAAGGGGAAAGTCTGCCTTCGTTCAATGGTGTGCCCTGCGCAATGATCGTGCCGTCAGGTTTCACAAAAGCCTCTTTGTACCAAACACTGCTGATGCAATGAATGTGACCACAGCAGAGCCTGTGCCCTCTTTTGTTGCTGAATGTGGACTCCTACAGTGCAGTGCCACCTACTTCCCCAGCTTTGTTTTCTCATAATAACCGCTTTGCGTTTTTGGTACTTTAACGAATTGTTGTAGCCCAGAGCTTTTAAGATCTATGATTAACAGGAATTTTAATATGTTGCACTTTCGAATAGGTTTGCCAAGCTCCTGACGGTTTCCCTAATCACCAGGAACTTACATATCACCAAACTACTCACAAAAAGCCTCAGCTGCAAAATGCATATCCTGCCAGGTGTAAGGTTTCTGTCTAGACCAATGAGAAGGGCTTGAAGGTCACTGAATTCCCACATGGGGTCGTGCGCCTTTCCAGGTCCTGAAGACACATCAGAAAGGATTTTCACATGTATGCATCCATCCTTTCATTCATTCAACTCCCTTAGTTATTTGGGGCCTTATGTGTGACATCTCTTGGTAGATCCTGAGTGGAGCAGGTTAATCAGAGGGGGACAAGAGAGCAGAATCAAAGTTAAAAATTACATCATCTCTGGAAAAAAACGAGCTGTAGAAGACATTATGTTAGATCCTATTATTGAAGCAATGTATAATTCCCAAAGAGTATAATTATATTGTAATTGAGTAGGAGAACGTCATTATTCTTGAGAGATATATATTTAGGGGTAAAGTATCATGATGTCTATGACATCAAACAATTTGGCAAAAAGTATACACATATGTGTGTGTATATGTACACGTACAGATTCCACTGTGGTCACATTCGTCGGATCAGCAGTGTTCAGGTACAAAGAGGATTTTGTAGAACCTGACAGCATGACCATTGCCACTATATATACATATACACATACACATATGTATATATATGCATATACACACACACATGTATAATGTGTATATACTGTGTACATAAGGTCATGCCTCTCTTAACAATGAGGACATGTTTTGAGAAATCCATTGTTAGGGCCAGGCATGGTGGCTCACACCTGTAATCCCAGCACTTTGGGAGGCTGAGGAGGGCAGATCACCTGAGGTCAGAAGTTTGAGACCAGCCTGGCCAACATGGTGAAACTCTGTCTCTACTAAAAATACAAAAGTTAGGCAGACATGGTGGTGCACTCCTATAATCCCAGCTACTGGGGAGGCTGAGGCAGGAGAATCGCTTGAACTCGGAAGAGGGAGGTTTCAGTGAGCCAAGATCACACCACTGCACTCCAGCCTGGGCAACAAAGCAAGACTCCATCAAGGAAGGAAGGAAAGAAAGAAAGAAAGAAAGAAAGAGAGAGAGAGGGAGGGAGGGAGGGAGGGAGGGAGGGAGGGAGGAAGGAAGGAAGGAAGGAAGGAAGGAAATGCATTTTTAGATTCTTAGACAACTTTGTTGTGCAAACATCATAGAGTGCACTTACACAAACCTAGATGGTATAGCCCATGACGCACCTATTCTCTTCAGGCTACCAACCTGTACAGCATGGGACTTTACTGAATACTGTAGATAATTGTAACACAATGGCTTTTGTGCATCTAAACATAGAAAGGGTGCAGCAAGGGCTAGGAGCGGTGGCTCATGCCTGTAATCCCAACACTTTGGGAGGCCAAGGTGAGTGAATCACCTGAGGTCAGGAGTTCGAGACCAGCCTGGCCAACATGGCAAAACCCTGTCTCTACTAAAAATAAAAAAACTAGCTGGGTGTGGTGGCAGGCACCTGTAATCCCAGCTACTAAGGAGGCTGAGGCAGGAGAATTGCTTGAACCCAGGAGATGGTTGCAGTAAACCAAGATCATGCCACTGCACTCCAACCTGGGTGACAAGAGCAAAACTCCGTCTCAAAAAAAAAAAAAAAAAAAAAAAAAAAGAAAGGTACAGCAAAATCCAGTATACAGTATAAAAGACAAAAATCGGTACACCTCTGTACGGCACTTACTATGACTGGAGCCTGCGGGACTGGCAGTTGCTCTGAGTCAGTGAGTGAGTGGAGAGTGAGTGTGAAGGCTGAGGACATGACTTTCCACTCAACACTGTTCACTTAGGCTAGACTAAATTCATTTAAAAATTTCTTTCTTCAATAATAAATTGATCTTACCTTACTGTAACTTTTTTACTTTAAAAACTTTTTCATTTTTAAAAAACCTTTGGACCCATTTGTAATAACACAGCTTATAACACAAACACATTGTACAGCTGTAACAAGTTTTCTTGCTTTATGTCCTTATTCTATCAGCATTTTTCTATTTAAAAATTTTTTTTTTTTTAGTCTTAAAACTTTTTCTTAAAAACTAAGATACAAACACACACACATTAGCCTAAGACCACACAGGGGCAGGGTCACCAATATCACTGTCTTCTAATGTCTGGTCCCACTGGGAGGTCTTCAGGGGCAAGGCCACCCGTGAAGCTGCATCTCCTGTGATCACAGTCCATCTTCTGGATACCTCCTGAAGGACCTCTCTGAGACTGTTTTACAGTTAACTTTTTTTCTATAAAGAGAAGGCATACACTCTAAAATAATGATAAAAAGTATAGGCTAGTAATACCTA